>NW_022196896.1:29237451-29280197 GCF_008632895.1 Mastomys coucha | reverse complement strand
AGACAGGGCTTCTCTGTGTAGCCCTGGCTGTCCTGAAACTCACTCTGTAGACCAGGCTAGCCTGAAACTCAGAAATCTGCCTGTCTCTGCCTCCCGTGTGCTGGGATTAAAGGCGCCACCACTGCCCGGCCAGGAGGACACATTTTTAAATTACTCCTTTAGAGTATTCTGAATTTGTTAGATGTCTGTTATGATGTTTATTTCTGATTCTTCTTATTTGAGTCCTCTTTTTCTTGCTTTTGGTTGGTTGGGTCAAAGGTCTTTCTGACTTTTCTATCTTTTAAAAGAAGCTGCACTTAGATTTTTGTTATTTATTTCTGTCTAGTGGGTTTGTATTTTGTTCGTTTTTGGCTTTTTTTCAAAATTTTAATTGAGCCTTTTAATTATATATGTGTACACTATCAGACTTTTTAAATGTGTGCACTTAGAGCTGTAAATTACCCCCATAGGATTGTGTGTTAATATTCCCAAAGGTATTTTTATCTTGTTTTTTTTCAGTTTCATTCAGTTCCAGCAATATTTTGAATTCTTTCTTGATTTCTTCTTTGAACCATTTATCATTCAGTAATGACTTGTTTAACTACCATATATTTGTGAACTTACTAGAAATGTGTTTGCTGTCAATTTTAAATTTTATTGTATTATGTTTGTGGATGTCCCCTTCCTCTTGGGCCATTGGCCACCAGTCCCTGAGTGCAAGCTGGTGGCAGGATTGGGACAGTATGAAGCAGGGTTCTTCTGATGGCTTTGAGTAGCACAGGTGGACTTCTAGGGATAGACAACTTCAGGTTGTCTGCAGAGAGACAACTCTATTGTTCCAGGAATAGAGTATATAAGGAATTTTAGGAATACAGGTAGAAAGGCTCAATTGGTTATAACATCATGAGGGAAGGAAGACCTGACTGGTTGTAATATAGCACCCAGTCATCATTCAGGTGGAAAACCAGAGCAAGACTTGTGCACTGAGTTAAGCAGCTGTGTACAAGGTCATTCTTTAGATAAGAACAGACCACTCTCCAGAAAAAGGCAGGCAGAGTTAAAGAAGCCCCATTGAGAAAGGGAGTCTTCCATCTTGTGCTGAGCTCAGAGAGCCATCCAGACTTGAGTAACTGTGACCTAAATAGCAGCGTTTTCCAACACAGATCAGATATGATACATGAAGTTATTTTAATCATTTTGAACTTGAGACACATCCCATGGTCAAGCACCAATCCTTGACACTATTAAAAATACTTTGTTATGTTTCCAGACAGGATTCTAGCAAGCCTGTCCTCTGAAAGACTCGCTCAGAGGGATGCAGAGACCCACAGCCAACATTGGATGGAGCTTGGGGACTCTTATGGAAGAGCTGGGAGAAGGAATGTAGGCCTTGAAGGAGATAGGAACTCCACATGGGGGAAAAAAAACAGAGAGTCAATTAACCTGGACACTTGAGCCTCTCAGAGGCTGAATCACCAACCAAAGACTGGACCTAGGTCATCCCACAGAGATGTAGCAGATGTGCAGCCTAGTCTTTATGACTTCCCTGAGCAACTGCAGTGAGGACTATCCTAAAAGCCTGTCTTTGGGATGTGTTCTATCTGGACTGCCTTCTCTGGCCTTAGAGGGAGAGCACACATCTAGCCCCACAGACACTCGATGTACCAGGGTGAAGGATATGACAGCAGGCCTCTATCCTCTCAGTGGCCAAGAGGAGAGGGATGAAGGAAGGATTATGGGAGGGGGTGCCTGGGAAGAGAGGCAGTGATGGGGGTACAAAGTGAATAAATAAAAATAAATAAAAATGATTTATTTTGCATCCTAGATCGTGTTCTATTTTAGAAAAACTTCCAAGGGCTGCTGAATGAAATTTATATTCTTTAATGTTTGGGTGGAATGTTCTGTAAATATGTTAAGCCATTTGATATAAAATGACACTTAATTCTGATACTTTTGTTTATTTACTTATGGAATTCTTCCAAATGATGTTTCAACTGAAGAAATTTGGCTACTGGATTCACCTACTATTACTACTACTACGTTGATGTTAATCTGTGACTTTAGTTATATAGCAGAATGTTTAATGAAATTGGCTGCACCAGAGCTTGGTTATATGGTAGGATAGTAATGGGCTTTTTGGTTTTGTTTGTTGTTAATTGTTCCTTTCACTAGAATGAAGTGTCCTTCTCTATTTCTTTTAGCTTTAGTTTGAAGTCTGTCTTGTGAGACACAGTATAGCAAAGGCTGCTTGCCTTAGAGTTTGATTAGACTACTTCTCCCCATTGCTTCACTTTAAGGTGGCTTATACTTTAAAGTTAATATGAGTTTCTGGCAAATAAAAGGAGTATTTTGTTTCTTAATCCCTTCAGCCAGTCAGGATTATCTTTTAGCAAACTGAGGTCATTACATTTTTTAAAGTTATCATTGCAATGTGTGTGGTGATTGCAGTCAGTTTTATCGTTTTCTGTGTTTAATTGCACTTTGTGTTTCTGTTGTCTTCTTTCTCCAGTCTTTGCCTATGTTTATTTCTTCTTCATTCTTAAGTATTGCTTTCTGTGTTTTGTTTAGGGTTGGTTGGTCTTCTGGAAATAAAACACAAATATAAAGTAAAAATATATTAAATCTTTTAAAGACATAGTAACATAATGCCTAAATATATTTTAAGTAAACATCTTATTTCAAGTTATATCCTTATTTTAACTCTAGAATTTTTTCATTTTCTAAAAGAACTAAAAGAACTTGTTATCCCAGTGATTTAATGTTTTCCCTTGCTCTTCAGATTCACATGTGTTTGTAGTTGCCGCCTGCTTTCCACTTTACAGACAACAACTGCTGCAAGCTTACAGAAGCATTGAAGTAGCAAGTTTAGATGAAATTATACACTTTGAGGATCAGCAGAAGGAGAACCAGTCTCCTGGTGGGTTTGCTGAGAGCTTCTGTTCTTTTGCTTATCAGAAGAACTTTGAAGAGTTGGCTTGAAGGAAGTAAAAGTATCTGGACAAAAATATTAAATCATGGAAAATTATATCAAATGTGAATATTCAGTTAACTAGGAAAAATGTCATAGTCCTAATTTGTATTTTTATCAGAATTCATACTCGCTCACATTTCTCCACAAAGCATGATATAATGCTTGTCTCTACCTTCACTCTGCCTTCTCCCTGCATGGCAGCAGGTTGTCACTGGATATATGTACTAAATAACTTTTTATGGTGGGAAAGCCCTTTAATCAAAATGAGTGGACATATATCAATTCAAAAGAACAATCCTTTCTGGAATAGCTTTTATGTGTCTTGAGACAAAATGAAGCATCATAGATAGGCTTTATAAAATGGAGTCTTGAGATCCAGAGGGAATGCACCCCCACCTGCTAAAGATCAAACCACAGAGTCTTCTTTCAATAGACTTCTTGTCGTATCATCTCAGCTGGGTATAGCATAAGTAACCAATTGGAATGGTTCTGTAACTAAGGGTACTCCTGCCCAGTCAATAACCTACCTTTGAAAATAACCTTTTGTACAATTCCCCTATAAAAAAGAAAAGGAAAAACAAATTTAAAAATTACCTGTACTTACTGTACAGGTAACTATTTGGGGCTGTCCTTATTCCATTTACTCAGATTATAACTCCTTTTTCTCAAATAAAGGTTGTTTCTTTTGATCACCACATCTACCACTCTTTTAAATTTAGTTAACAACATTATAGCAAGAAGTAATAAGTTTTTGCATATGTACGTTAGAGGCAAGGTCTGAAACATGCACAAGACCTAAGACAGCAGCTAATTCTAGAGCTACACGGACTGGCTCATGTCTTAGTCAATGTTCTAAATCTATTAGAATAATTTCATCAGGCCAATAAAATCATTTATGCTCCACAATATATCATTGAAGCCATCTTAATTTGTGGATTTAAAAAGAGGCTTATAAGTTCAGAGACCCTTATAAGTTCAGAGAGTTGATGTGCTGCAAACAGAAGTTTAAAATCCTGGTGGTATGGATTTCTGCAATGGTAGTTTGGGGGCCATGGTGAATATTCTCCCAAAGAGATACAGATGGTAAGTTCTCTACATTAGTAAAGACAATCATTTATTGTCTCTATAAGTATTTTCAGGCCTCTTAAAAGTGTTCAAGGAAATGCAATTAATTTGAGATACCACCTGATTCCAGTCAGAAAATCTATCATGGAGAAATTCATTGGTAAATGTCAGAGATGACTTTAAGAGACAGAAAATCTTTTATACACTGTTGGTGGAGGTACAAATTAATATAATCATAAAATTCAGTTTAAATAATCTTCAAAATTTAACAGTAAAACAAATTTCCAATACCATTATACAAGAAACATAAACAGACTGAACAGGTTATATTTACATAATTAGGAATATATATTTATGTTTATCTGCATAAACACTAATGAAAAATAGTCCACAAATTTCAAAGAAGAAAAATGACAGATTAATGAGAGGCTTTAGAGGTAGGAAATGGAAGGGGAAATTGATGTAATTATATTAAAGTTGCAAAAAATAAGAACAAAAGAAAACTTCAAAAATAGAACTACCTGAAAAAACTGCAGGAACAAAAATGGAGAAGAGCCTGAGGAAAAGGAGTTCCAATGACAGGCCCAAATTGAGATCCAGCTCATGGGATAACCTCAAGGCCTGATACTATTACTGATGCTATGGTGTGCTTACAGACAGGGACCTATCATGACTACCCTCTGAAAGGCCCAACAAGCACCTGAAAGAGTCAGATGCAAATATTTACACCCAAGCAATGGACAGAAGCTGGTGACCCATATGTCTGAATTAGGGAAGACCTGGAAGAGGTTGAAGAGGAGGACAATCCTACAGGAAGAGTAGCACTCTCAACTAACCTGGACCCCAAGTATTGCCAGACATTGAGCCACCAAACAAGAAGCATACATCAGCTGATATGAGGCCCCCAACACATATACAGCAGAGGACTGCTGGGTCTGGGCTCAGTCAGAGGAGATGGACCTAATTCTTGAGAGACTTGGGGCCCCAGGGAGTGAAGAGGTCTGGTGAGATTAGGGTGGGGATGGAGGCATCCTCTTGGAGACCAGGGTGGGGCTGGAGGACTTGTGGGATATGAAGAAGATGGACTGGGAGGGGGATAAAATCTAGATTGTTAAAAATGAGTATAGAATAAAAAGAAAGAAAAAGAAAAATAGAATTAACATATTACCTAGCCTTTTCACTTCTGAACACATAATCAGAAAATACTGTGCTATGTTACAGATATATTTACATATCTTTGGTTGTGGCTTCTTTATTCACTCTAACAACAGATGGGGTTAACCACATTTCCATCAACAGATGAGTGGATAATATAAATATGGTATACATATAATGTGTTCAAATATAGACAAAAATCAAATCACAACATTTACAGGAAAATGATAAGTTAGAATATGTAATGTTAAATGAGGTTATACCATCTTAAAAACAAATTCTCTTTCATATGCATGTCCTACTCTATCATATATGTTATATATATGAGTATGTATGTGTTTATGCACACACATATATGTATGTAAATATATGTATGTATATATATAAAGAAATGCAATTGTGAGTATAGTATAGTATGTATAATGGGTAAATATTGGGTGATGAGAAAGGATGAAGTTCAGGTAATGGACGCAGCAGAAATGAAATAAGATATAATACCATTTTTTTAAGTTTTATTACTGTACTTGATTTTTTGTCATTGTTGTTTGTGTATGTGTGCAGTATATAAGTGCATAAACATAATTGAAAGCAAAGTGTAAAATCTAATGTGATGTTCTACATCTTCAGAATGGTCATTCTAACTATATAGAAAATAATTCAAAAGAATAGACTTTGGGTCTGGCTAATTTTGCATAACGTTTTTCTTATTTTTTTATTTTGTAAGTTCCTAGTATAGAGAAGCAATTAGACTAACTGCAGACTTTAATCTTCCATCCCTCTGGACTCATCTCTGCTCTGCAGCAGACCACATGTCATGACAGATCTTCCTCTTGGCCAGGGGACTAAGTTTCCCAGTTCCCAGGGGACTAAGCAGATCTCGGTGGAAAACACAGTTCCTTCCCTCCTAGCCAATGCTCATTCCTAAGTTTTCAGCTCCTAGTATGTAGAAACACATTTTACCTGGCCATACATAACAGATTCCATAAGAATTTCCTACCAAGTAACACACAGATATGACACTCTCCTCAGAATCAGAGAAGGCAACAGAAACCAAGGAGCATAACACCTACTCAACAAAGTTAGGATCAAATATCAGCACCTAGATTTACAATCTTCCCAAACTTAGATTTTGTCTATACACTAGTATTAAAACACAATAACAGCCGAGACAGTAAGTGTTCACTAGAGCCCAGTAACACTATCATAAGAGACCCTAAGTATTGTTACACAGCTGAAACATAAGAAAAGGACTTATATGTGAATATTAGTGGTTCTTTTGATGATAACAAAGCTACAATGTATAGATCAACAGAGATTAGATATAGAGTAAGGGACTAAGATGGGAAGACTCAAGTAGGTAATGGATTTCTTCCTCCAGGAGCAGGAGGATCATGGGACATAGTGGGAAAAGAGAAACAAGGAAGGGAATAAATGGAAAGAAAGCTATATTTAGTACTATTTGAGGGCTAGTATGGAAACCAAATGCAGTAGCAGATACCTAAAATATAATGATGTATGAAACCAATCTAAATGGAATTACTAAATAAAGAAGGAGCCCAACAGTATACCTCTTGTCACTAAGTGAAGTTTTCAGTCCCTGGATTGGGATGTATATAATTGTTGGTCTAAGGTATCCTAGTGTAACTCCTCCCACAACCCCGGTCCACAAAAAACCTCAGACTGTTGCTAAAACTGTAAGCTGCTTGCTGCAAATCTGATGGCAAGGTTCAAATTCTAAAGACAACACTTCCTAACTCACTGAATATTGAAATTGAGCTGGTTCCTATTTAAAGATTTTAAATCTACATGATAACGTGTTTGGTACAGCAAGGCACAGTACCAAAGGAAAAACTCAATACCAATCCTATTACAAACCTTTTATGGTCTACAATGCTGGACTGAATACAAGATATCTTAGGGTAATGGTGGCAGAATCCTTGAGGGAGTAGCCATTCAATATCTATTTTGACTGAGGGCCTACTCCATGACACTGTGTGACAAAGAACCTAAGACTGTGCACCTAGGTAACACCAAATACCAATGTTCTGGAAAGTACCAAACATAGAAATAAAATGAATCATGACATTCTTCTATACTCATAGATCAGTGCCTTGCTCAGCCATCATCAGAGAAGCTTCCTCCTTCAGCAGATGGGTACAAATTGTGACCCACAGCCAGATATTATACAAAGAATAAGAGTCCTTCAAGTACTCAGCTCTAAATGAGATACCTCCATCAACTGCCTCACCTCAGGTATCAGGTAACTATACAGAAGAAGAGATGGGAAGAATATAAAGGCCACACACACACACACACACACACACACACACACACACACACACACACCAAAAAAACGAGATCCTCTAGATCAAAATGATTAAAGATTCATATGAACTCTCAAAGACTGAGGTGGCATGCACAGGGCCTGGACAGGTCTTTTTAGATGTATTGGATCCCAATTTAATGCTTTTATAGAATTCCTGATTGTGTGAACTCATGGGTCTCTGTTTCTCAATCCTTTTTCTTTTTTTCTTTCCTTTTCTTTCTTTTTTTGGTTCAACTACAATGTGTTATTGTTTCTTTTATCACATTATATTTTATTTTACAATTATTCCTTAAAATCCTGTTTGCTTTTTAATGAGATCAAAATGGAGTAGATCTAGATTGTAGATACAGTGGGAAGGAACTGAGATAAGTAGAGGGAAGGGAAGTCATAATTAGGAATATTATGTGAGAAAAAAGTAAATTTTCAATATAAGGTAAAACTAAAGACACTTTCAAAGAAGAAATGAAAGTACTTATGCAATATTACAGTATGTCCATACTTATATATAGTCATTTCTTACCTATACTTTATATACATCTTCCTACTTATATATACTTCCTACTTACATATAGATTCTTACATATTTATATATCTCTATATAGAGAGATATAGATGGTGGTATACATGTAGATATAAATAATACAGATATAGATATGAATAGAGATAGAAATAGAAAATCTTTCTATTCTGTCTGTCACATAATCCTTTTTCAGGCCATCAGTAATTTTTGTTATTTGTTTCTTGAGACTAACTATATAACATATACCCAGTATAAGACTGTTACTTCTAGTTCTTGTTCTGCTTAGAAAGTCTAAAATGTTAGGTGAGAGAGAATTCAACACCTTGGCCTCAAAGAAAGTGTCTCACAATGACTGTATTTCATCTAGTGCCCACTGGCTGATCACATCTCCAGCTGTCTACATGGTATGGAACTGTAACAGAGTGTACCATATCTGTTTCAGTACATTTTACCTAGGGGTTCTGTCTATGGGATAATAAGACAGTAACTCCCCCAATTGCCAAATTGCACTATTTAAGTAGCTCTATGGTCTACTCTGTGTTTAGATAAAGTCTATTTCAATCACAACTGGATTCAGCTAGCTTCTTTATGGGATGCCTCAAGCAATGCCTTTGAAATTATTTCCTGTGGGGTATCTCACTTGTGAAAATCACAAGGGAAGACTGCATGTGCCCACTTCTTTCCTTAACACATAGTATGTCCTTTATTGTAATGTCAAACCACCATTAAATATCTAGCAAACACAATAAGTATATCTTAGCTCATGTAAGTAGGGAAGCTCTCATAAAATCAAAAGAAAAAAAAAAAGGAGGAAATGCATATGGTAGGCTCAATGCATCTCCCTGAGAAGAAATTAGTATTTCAAATTAAAATGCATGCCTGTCCTGAACAGTAATACATGGACAAATCTCTGTGATTTATTGAGGTTTAATTTTTTCTGTTATAATTCTTTTGGTATTAGAAAGAAATCACATGTGTGTTCATATTTTATTGAATGACTGGCTATCTAGTCCATATAATATCTTCAGCTACTTGTAAATGTAGGTGGGTTAGCTGACAGTTACATACCTTGTCACAGTCATGACAGAGACCTTTAAACAAAGATGAAAATCTACTGTGATTGAACAAATGTATTCATGAAATATTCTTTTAATATTCATAGCATAGATGCTGAGAAATCAACACCAATAGAACCAGTAGCTCAATCTATTAAGGGTACAATATTTACAACACTGAAGTTACTCACTTTTTCTTCAATGGGCCTGTGTAATTTTATATGGATATAAACAAGAGTCAACATACCTGAGTTAGGATTGTTTAGAATTACAATGCATATGAGTCTTATCATGTTCTTACACTATAGAAACCATTTTGCAGTCAATGGTTGTTTGATAAATGAAATATGGTTTATAGCAAGGCAGACAGAAAGCCAGAGACTGTAAGGAGTAGTACACAGTATTGATATTACAATTAAAAGTCACTTTAATTCTCAATTTAAAACACTCATGGATATAACAAGACATTGTAACACAGGTTGGCAGTTCACTGAAAACTTAAAAATTAACTTGAACTTGTCTTACACATTCAATAAGTGTTCATGGAAATAAAAAAAAAGTATGTAGTTTCTGCATTACTTAACAATTCTGCCTTTGTGTGTAGTCTCATGATAATTGAAAACAAGTCTCTAATATAGGAAAAATAATACAGACAAAACTAGTATGCATGGAATGGCTTTTCTGGGAAGATGGCAGAGTAGAAAGCATCAAGAATATGTCAGTACCTAGATAACAACTGCACTGGAAGAGCTTGTCTAATGTGACAGTTTTAGAATCTGGAGTCTATTAAAGTCATGAGAAGCCCCATGGGAGGCAAGACTGGTGTATTACATTTCATTTCAGCAATTAGCACAGGAACAATTACCCATTTCCATCTCCTCTGCATGGTGAAAAACGCTGGGTCTGGGTAATCTGCAGTCTTTGGGAGCAAGAGTAGGAGAAAGACTCTGTTCTTCATCTTTCAGACTTCCAGGATCATACCACTAGGTGCTGCTTCTGACCACAGAGGTGTGAATAGGAGAACAACAATATTGTAGTATCTTACCTCATGGATGCAATCAGATCTGTTGTGCTGATGTGGTATCAGGTAATGTAAAGGGCCAACCCCATTCCACTTTTCACTCTTCCAGTATCATCCACAATTTGAAATGTAGACTTTAATTTACATATCACAAAGCCACTTTATAGATGGGGATGGTGAAAGAGTGTAGTGCATGACTGGGAAAAAGAGCAGGCTTAGAAAATACCCTAGAAAGTTCTAAATTTATTACTCAGGTGATCATTGAAACAATGATTTGTAAATATAGCAAAGGGAATCAAACAAAAAATAATAAAAGAAAACAGTAAAGCCTTGAGTTATGGAATAGTACTTTATTAGTATCTAGTGTTCACTGTTAAACAACAAAAATACCACAATGTACTAAAAGAACATAGAAATTTGTGCCATTTAAAGAAAAATTAATAATTAATGGGAACTATTCATGGAAAGGTCTGATGGCAAATCTACTGCACAAACGTGAAAATAAACACAGATGCTCAAAGAGCCAAAGCAAAATGTGGAGTAAGTCACAGAAACAATCCCTGAACAAAACCCATATAGACATGAAAAAATCACAATACTAAAAAAACCAAAAAGATGTTCTAAAATGAAAATGTACAATTGCTGGAAACTTGTTAGAGATTCAAAACAGAGCCAAACAAGCAATAGAAAGAGTTAGTGAATGTATTATTCAGGATGATGCAAATCATAAAGTCAAGAATAGATGGAAAAATAATGAAGAAAAGCGAACAGAGACTAAACTGGTTCTGGGATATTGAGTGGAACATTGCATTGTTGGGGCATGAATGGACAAGAGAATGGAGTAGAGAAAACCTTTGCAGAATGATTGCTGGAAACTTAAATGAAAGATGTGCTTGTGAGCACACTAAAAGCTCAACAAATTCCAGTCAACTAACAGTAATTCAAAGTCCCAAGGGAAAACATTATTGTCACAATTGTGAAAGACAGAGACAAAGGACGAATCTTATAAGTAGCAAGGAAGGAAAGTCTTACCACATAAGCATGAATTATCAGCTTTCAATCATAAATATTCAAAACTCTAAGGTAAAGAACATGTCAGCCAAACTACCTCTCAAAACCAAGGGAGTCACTGAAGTACCCCCAGAGAAACAGAAGGGGAAGGATTTCTGCCATGATCTGTACACTGCTACAGAGGGTGCCTATGGGATGAAGCATATTTAGATAGTGACCTACATCCATATAAGGAAAGAAACAGCAAAAATGATAAGATCGAAATAAATGAAATCAAAATTGTTTTCCACTTGTCCATTCCTTCCTGTATTTTACTCCCCACACCTTCTTTCTTTCTCCAAAGTCTTGCACATAGCAGTCTAGTCTTGGTGATAACTTTGAACCCCTGATCCTCCATCTCTTCCTCCCAAGTACTAAGAAAACAGGTAGGAGGGCACTGCATCATCCAGTTCAAAAATTACTTTCTGAAAAGGTGAATAAAATTGACAAATACTTATCTAAGCAAGCATAAAAAATAGAAAAGACATAAACTACTAATGTCAGATATAGAAGCGGGGACATTACTACTTCTATAGAAATAAAAGTAATAGTTGACTACTATGAACAATTAATTATGTGCTGCTAAAATATTAACAATAGCACTTTCCTCATAACAGGTGGACCACATTATTTAATTGTGTCAAAAACAAGAAAAAGTGACATTAAATATCTACAAGTAAATATCTTTCATGAACAGTGATGCAAAATCCTCAAAATATATAAATTGAGTTTTTCTGGACATTTAAAACAGTCAGAATGCAGAAAAATATCCACATTTTCCTCTCAGTTGATAAAAGGAAATGGTTGGTTGGTAAAAGTAAGCACATTTTGATGATTAATAACATTAAAAATGAAAGTATTAAAAGAAAACTGCAGAGGAAAACAAAATTTAGTATGAACCATGATTATCACACCCACTGTGGAAAACTTAAACTTACTTCCTCTGAACAAGGCTAATCAATCCCAACATTTCAATTTAACAGAGGATAGGAAGATACAGCTTTATCATTGAGAGAAGGAGAGAGATATATTAAAATTTTCTCTATTAAGATAACTTATAGAAAATTCTGAAGAGTCCTAAGAAATCATCAAATGAATTTAGCAAAAAATATAAAGTCAAAGTAGAAACTCTAAGTGCACTTGGCTACAATAATAATGAACAACTTCATGAGTACCCTAGGCATGCAATTCTATGACATCAAAAGGTACACATTTTTCTAGATTAAGTCTCCTTGAAAGACCCCTGTGATCTGTGCTGATGACAGAGGCCATGCTAATAGCCATGATTCATACTACTGCCACAGCATTCGGTGTTGATGGCCTTCTGTGTTGCCACCAGAAACCATGTTGAGATTTCTGTTCTGTGATGCTGCTATGTGGATATTTGTGATCTGTGCTGCTCAAGAAACTATGTAGAAGTCCACAATTGCCAGCGGCTGTGAACAAGAAAACCCCTTATGCACTGGTATCTGTAACTGCAGAGTCATGACTGATAATTTGGAGCACTGAACATTTGAAGGCTTCTGGAATTTGCAGCCCCTTCAAGAAGGAGGAGGGGGAGGAGGAGGAGGAGGAGGAGGAGGAGGAGGAGGAGGAGGAGGAAAGAAAAACAAATGGAGAAAGAAAAAGAAAAAGAAAAAGGAAGTCTAGACAAGAGCCATTGAAGACAGTCCTTAAATGTTTTGATCAATATGCTCTTAACAGTTGATAGTTTCTGGTAGGGGTACAGGAGATGGGGTTGGGGGAAGGACTCAGTTTTCTTTAATAGTCCTGCCCCTGGGAGTTTGGTCATGCTCCATTGAGTATATGGGCAATACAAATTGGACTTGGTATATTTTCCATGGGGGAAGAGAGGGCACGAGGATGGGAAGGTGGGCCTGGGATGAATGGGGTGCATTGTATGAAATTCCCAAATAATTAATAATAGTATTATGTTGGGAAAAATAATTAATGCCCCCTATATACAGAGCACTCCAAAAACTCATCAACAAAAATGTACAGCATCCACTTAAACAGTGAAAGGAGCTTGAATAGACAATACTTTAAATAGATAAATAATATAGACCCTCTTTTCTACCCATCTTAATGAAATATAAAACAATAGCTACAATGCTACATAGTATGGAAGTTCCTTTAGAAATTGAGAATGGAATGTTTTTATGAGCTAATGATTCTGATTTAGGAAATCTAAGAAAATGAAAAGCTGTTATTTAGATATTTAATATTGATATCCATTAGATCATTATTCATATGAACTAAAATGCCCAATCAACGCAACTATCTATGGATGGATTAAAAGATAAGAAAATATGTGGTATATTCACACAGCAACGTTTGTTATTCAGGTTTAGAAAGGAAAGATATTCAGACATGTGCTACAATGGTGAAACTAATCAAAATCAATGTCAACCAAAGGCAAATGTTCACAGTTTTCTTTAACAAGGAGTTGTGAAAAAGGTTCCTGCCTACAGAAAATATCCTAGTGCTGTTCTTAACCATTTGAGTACTTTTCTGTGGACTGTTATCATTAATAGAAATGCAGTTTCATTTTAGGAAGACAAGGGAATTTCTGGAAACAAATATTGGTGATGTTTGTACAGCATGAATATATTAGCATCAGTGAATTTGATGCATAAATTGTTATTGGATAGTTTTACAATGCAAAGAGACTGAGGGAAAGCCTGACCTTACCTTAAGTTCTCAGTGTGATCTTATATGAGTGTTATATCTTCATGTGGCAAACATGGAGAAAACCCAGACGTCATCAATAAATGAATGGATAATAAGAGGTGCACCTGATGGAATTATATTTGGTCACAAGATGTAATGAAACGGGCTGCATGTGTTTGTTTATATCTACATGAGTAGATATGATGAAAGTAATTTACATCAGTAAAAGAAGTCAAATATGACAGGACGAAAAGTATGCAATTCATTTTATGTAGAAATTCAGAATAAGTAAACACTCGAGAAAGGATGAGAATTTACAGCTGATAGGAGTCGAGGGAGAACAGGAATCACTGCATTTGGATTTTGGAGTTCTTTTTGTATTAATGAAACTGTCCTGTTGGTGGGCAAGTTGGAGGTTGCACAGTAGAAATGCCCTGGAAGTCACTGAATTGAACACTTTAAATCATTAAAATGATTACCATAAAATTACTTGAATTTTATTGATATTAATAAGTAATTTTCAAGTACAAAGACATCTCCACCCAAAATAAGCAGAGCCCAGTGATTAGTACCCTCAGAGCTCCCACGGACTCAACCACCAACCAAGGACTATACATGGTGGGACTGATTGTTCTGGCAGCATGTGTATAGTAGAGAATTGCAAAATCGATCATCAATGGGAGGAGAGGCCCTTGGCCCTTTGAAGGTTCTGTGTCCCAGTGTAGGGAAATGCCAGGGCCAATACGTGGGAGAGGGTGGGGTGGCAAGCATGGGGAGGCAACAGGGGTTTGTTCTTGTTGTTTTTATTTGTTTGTTTGTTGGTTGGTTTTTTGGAGGGGAAACTGGGAAAGGAGAAATCATATGACATGTAAATAAAGAAAATATCTAATAAAAAATAATATAAGTAATGTTAAAAAAAAGAAGATGCTGTTTGTCACCGAACTCTAGTTTTGAAAGTCATTTGTCTTTACATAGAAACCCTTTTCAATACCAAAATCAGTGCTGGCCAAAGATTTAGTTATTTTTTATTAATTGTTACTATCTGTCCTCTGTCTGTCTGTCTATCCATCCATCTTTTCCCCTCCCCTTTCCTTTCCTCCTTCCCTCCTTCCCCCTCTCCTTCTCTTCCCTTTTCCCTCCCTCCCTCCTTCCCTCTTTACCTCCCTCTCTCTGTATGTCTGCAGACAAGTGTGTATGTGTGCATGTGTGTGTGTATGTGTGTGTTGTGTGTGTGTGTGTGTGTGATGTGTATGCCAGTGTATAAAGAAGCCAAAAGAGGGCAGTGGTCCCTCAGGAGCTATAGCTACAGGCAGTTTTAGGGTGTGGAACTGAACTTGAGTCCTCTGCAAGATCAGCAAATGCTTTCCAGTCATCTACCTAATCCTGCAAAAAAAAAAATGTGTGTGTATGTTTTTAAATCTGTATTTGAAATTTACTTATAAAATCATTTAACCATTTAAGGTACATAGAATGTCTGAAGCATATTTGTAGATCTGTACAACCATTGCCATCTTCCATGTGAGCAGTCTCTACCTCATGACAAATATTCATCATCTTCATGTCCCTATAAATGTATATTTCCAGACAGTTCATGTGCTTGCATCACTGAGTCTTTCATGACTGAGTCATCAATTACAGTATTTTAATTATTTTCTATTTTTTTTTACTACTTCCTTCATTTTATTGACTAATAATGTTCCACTGTTTGGGTATGTCAACATTTGTTTACCCACCTATTGATGAGTGGAAAGTTTAGACATTTTTGTGTTTGTTTTAATTATGTCTAATATTACTAAGACCATTCTTGTATGAGACTCTACACAGACATGCTTTCTTTTCTCTAGGTTTGCCATTTTCAATTTACCCAGTCTCTACCTTGCAACATATATTCATCAACTTCATGTTCCTATAAATTTATGTTTCCAGACAGAATTTAGGTTTATGTAACATCTTTTGGTTAATTTTTCCATGAAATTAATTTCCTACTATGAGGTAGAAATCCTGGGTAAGGGGTTTGTTTTGTTCATGTGCAGAGTCAGTTGTTTCAACACATGTAGCTGGACTTTTTCTTCATTGGATTATTTTAGATAGTTTATTAAATACCAGTTCACTATCGATATTAGGATAAAAGTTGGAGTATGAAGTTACAGACCTTCTTTTTCTCTATTAAGTGTTTATAGCTACAGATATTTCTGCAATCTTCATTCATTTTGTGATGTCTAGATTTCACTTCTTATTCCTGTCAAAATATTGTATAATCTTTCTTTTGTATGGAATCCATTTAGAACTGTTTTAATTTCCATATATTGCTAACTTTTCCAAGTACCTTTCTGTTTTTGATATTTAGCATAATGTTATTATGGGCATGCGAAATTATTTGTATGATTGAAATACCTTCTATGTATTGAGGTTTCTTTACAGCCAAATAACGTACCTTGGGGAATGTCTCCCATACTCTTGAGAACAAAGCAACTGGTGGAGCAGTGCACTTGTTCTAAATTGGTGCTCTGAGTCTCCTTGGATTAGAGATTTTTTCAAGGTTTTCATTTTCTTTTAGACTTCTTCCTGCTTGTCATATCTGATTTTGAAATTAGGATATCATATATTCAAGGTATTACTATGTGGTTCTCTTTTATCACACATTATTCTATCTTGTTTGGCTCCATGTATTTTTGCTTGACTCATTACAAAATGATTCTCTTCATTTCTATTGGAGTTTTTATTCTGCAGTTTTTCTGTGGATATTGGTATAATCAGTAAAGCTTTTTAATGGTTGTTATGACATAACATATTTTCTTTCATCTTGTTTCCACTTACATGTCACTAAATTTGAAGTGTATCCTCATAAAATATAGTTTTGCATACTTTTAAGCCCTTGCCTTTTGACTTGTTTGTATAATCCACAGGCAATCTTAATACACATGGATTTATGGATGCTATTTAATTTTTCTACATAGTATATCCTTTTGCTTCTCTGATGGGTTACAGCCACCTTTATAGCTAATATTTTATAATGTAGCATTTTAATTATAATGCATTTTAATTCATTTAATTCTTTTCCTCATTTTAAGCAAAAATTTCACTGGGATATAACTGAAATAGAATAATCAGCACATATGTAAAGAATACAATTTAGTAAAGTTTTTCATGCCTTTATGTGTTACTTGTCATAGCTTCTTGATGACCAATACTTCTCCAAAGGTGCCAGTACACCTCTGGTGTATCTTCTGACACTAGGGACACTTTCAGCTTGAGTAATTGTACATTAGTAGACATATGTCATAGTTCACACAGCTTTATTACTATCCAATCCCCTATTATGGCACATAGCAATAGTCTACACTTGTTTATTGGTGAGTGGTATTGGCTGTATGGAAGTACAGCCATTTATTACTCATATACCTTGTGATTTAGATATCCTCTTCCCCTTTCATAATTTGTTATTTACATTATATCATATATAATCCTATATAAATTTGAATCTTGATCCACATATGAGGGAAAACATTTATCGAAGAGTGATGTGTTTTGCTTAACATGATGATGATAATAAGTCATTCCACTTATTTTTATAAATATTGTAATTTTATTCTTCTTTATGCAACTATCTATAAACACCAAATTCTCTTTATCTATTGCTCTTTTGGTGGCATGTGGATTAGTTTCAAACCTAATATAACTATTGTGACCGTTATAATAAGCATGGATCTACAAGTATGCATGTAGTATGCTAGTTTCAATACTTCATGCCTAAAATCAAAAGTGCTAAGATTATGTAATAGAAAATTTATGATTTTAGTTTTCTGAGAAACTTCCATACTGATTTCTGTAGTGGCTACCTGAGATTTCATTCTCAATATCAGGGCGCAAGTTTCCCTTTATCTTCACATTTTTAACAGCATTGTTGACAGAGCTAAGGTGATGTTTTAATTTGTATTTTTTCTTATGATTAAGACTATTGAATACTTTTCAAATATTTCTTGCCCATCTACATTTCTCTCTCTATGTCTCTCTTTTGGAAATATTGGCTGTGTGATTGGTGAAGGTTTAATCTTCCCTCCTATGCCGAAGCTTTCTCATGTTATAGATACCATTTTATCATGTGGGAATTACCTTCTAAGCCATAGGAACATCTTGCAGAAGGTTACATGTGTCTTCATGGATTTTTCTATCTTTTCTTTAGTTGTTTCTGAACTTTAGATCTTAATTTAATAAAGTCTTTGGATACTTTTGCAAGAAGTAGGCAACATATCTAGTTTTACTCTTTTACGTATGCATATCCAGTTTTTGCAGCACCATTTGTTGGAGATACTGGCTCTTGCCAAGAGATGATTTTTGAAAGCTTTGTAAAGAATGATGGTTGATAGCTGTATTGATTTATTCTGGGTCTTTTAGTCTATTCTGTTGGTTTATTTGTCAGTTTTTATGACAGTATCATAATTTTTCCATTGTATGGGTGTTATAATTCTTTTAGTATTATCTTTTCTGCTTAAAATTGACTTGCCATTTGGTGATCTTTTGTACCAAACATGAAATTTAGTGTTGGATCTAGTTCTATGAAGAATATCATTGGAATCATGAAGGCGGTTGAGCAAAATATGTAGATTGAATTTCATAGGACCACATTTTTCACAATACAATTCTGTTTATACATGAACATGGAAGGTATTCCTGTTTTCCCTTTCAGCTTCCTCATTGACCTCATGATTTCATTGTAGAGTCTTTCATTTCAAATTAAGAGTACAAATACCATTAGGTGGATCTCTGTGAGTTTAAGCCCATCCTAGGCTACATACTGAGTTCTAGTTCAGACAGACATAGTGAGGCATTGTCTAAGAAAGAGAGAGAGAGAGAGAGAGAGAGAGAGAGAGAGAGAGAGAGAGAATGACAGAGAAAGAAAAGAGAAAAAATTTGCAAGAATGAAAATTTTCAGTTCAAAAATAACAGGTAATTATAAGAAAATGGAAAGTACCAATTTTTTAAAAAAAGTAAAGCAAAATGCAACTAAATCACAGTAAAAGAAAAAATAAATAAAAAGGAAAATTTAAAAATAATAAGAATGGGAGAGAGAAAAGATTGTCAACATTAAAAAAATTCATGAATAAACAACATTAAATCAATATATGAAATTGGATATATGACATGAATATTATATTTCAAATATAATTAGATAAAACTATTTGAAATATAATTGTAGAAAGTACAGCATAAGACACAAAAAGAAAAAGTGAAAAAAAAGAGGAGACGTTGCATTTAAAGCATTTTGTATCTGCGTTTTCAAAAATTGGAGCCTGCCATTATATGCGTGGGTGTTATTGGGGACAGCATGACAGGATTCGGGTTTGTAGCACTTTGTCTTCACTATAGTCATGGTACTATTGAGCCTGTAGTGAACAAACCTCTCTTGTCCACCAGAGCAGTTTTTGCCTTGGAAACTTCCTTCTTGAGTAGCAGGGTCCTCCACTAACCACTGTCAACTTCAGAGTTTGTGGTTTGGGTAGTGTACTGGCTGGTTCCATGTGTCAACTTGACACAGGCTGGAGTTATCACAGAGAAGGGACCTTCAGTTGGGGAAGCCCCTCCATGAGACCCAGCTATGGGACATTTTCTCAGTTAGTGAAGAAGGGGGTAGGGCCCCTTGTGGGTGGTGCCATCCATGGGCTGGAAGTCTTGGGTTCTATAAGAGAGCAGGCTGAGCAAGCCAGGGAAAACAAACCAGTAAGGAACATCTCTCCATGGCCTCTGCATCAGCTCCTGCTTCCTGACCTGTTTGAGTTCCAGTCCTGACTTCCTCTGGTGATCAACAGCAATGTGGAAGTGAGCTAAATAAACCCTTTCCTCACCAACTTGCTTCTTGGTCATGATGTTTGTGCAGGAATAGAAATCCTGATGAAGACAGGTAGAATATCTCAACTTTTCCCAGTGCACGAGACTCTAGTGGTAACTAAATGTCACCTATCTGAGAAAACTGAAACTCAGAAGATTCTGAGCTTTTTAAAAAAATATTTTTTTAAAAGAACATAATGTGTTATTGGGTTGCATTTTTGTGTTTACAGAGGCAGGTGGATTTCTGAGTTCGAGGCCAGCCTGGTCTACAGAGTGAGCTCCAGGACAGCCAGGGCTATACAGAGAAACCCTGTCTCGAAAAACCAAAAAAAAAAAAAAAAAAAAAAAAAATGAAATTTTCAAAATTTAGACTTGAAGCATTGTTTAATCTCAGGATATGAATTCCTAGATCTTCATGAGAAAGTTCTAATATTTATCATGAAAATAAAATGTGAGTAAGAAACAGACAAAGTATGGAACTGGAAATTCATCAGGGGCATAATTGTCCTACCATATAGAATGACATTGCAGAGCTGCAGAATTAAAACAAAATTAGTAGTAGAATAGCTGGAGCAGTGCATGCAAACATTACTAGTGGACTGACATCCTACTTTCTGGAGGAACAGTTAATAATTTCAGAATAACTGATGGGAAAATTCATCATCTGCACAAAAAGATAAATGGAAACCTTATGGCTATTGCCTAAAAGATAAAACCTAAGTAGCAAAAGAGAGAGAGAGAGAGAGAGAGAGAGAGAGAGAGAGAGAGAGAGAGAGAGAGAGAGAGTTGACTTTACATCCTGGCTATATAAGCCTGCTGACTTAAATTCAACCCCTATAACACACAAAAGTAGAAAGATAGATCCAACTCCAAAAACTGTCCTCTGACCTCTACACATATCCTATGATACAGCTACCTCACTACAGTGTGTGTAGCCACATGCAATAATAGTACATTCAATTTAAAATAAAAGTAAATAAACATTTCTATCAGAACAACCTAGGTGGTTGGGCAGTGGTGGCGCACTCCTTTAATCCTAGCACTTAGGAAGCAGAGGCAGGCGGATTTCTGAGTTTGAAGCCAGTCTGTTCTACAGAGTGACTTCCAGGACAGCCAGGGCTATACAGAGAAATCCCTTTCTTGAAAAGCCCAAAACAAATACCAAACCAGACAAACAAACAAAACCAACCTAGGTGAATAAAATTTTCAATGCTCAGGAGAATTGAACATATGTGACTGCAAGACACAAAAGCAAGAGCATAAGCATAGTGCTGATATAATTAGCCTGATTTCATCTGGGTGAAAGTACAAAATCTGAAATTTTCTGTTAACAATAAAATCTACCATAAAACCTTGAAATCAGGATGACAGAAAACAGTAAGAAATTATTTTCTCATTATTTAAAATACACAGGATTTTTTTTTACATTTATCAAGACAAACTATACTATAAAATTGAGAAAAGGAGCAAAATTGAGCAATGTAATCAATACAAAAGAAATGATCTCATGTAAGAGCCAGAAGTTTCCAGATGGTATATGTGCATGGGCTCCCTATACTATTAGTGAATGGCCAGCACAATGAAGTAACACCATATTAGAAAACAAGGGCAAAGAGAAGTCATTCCCCATATGAGATGTGCTTTCTACTCCTCGGTCCAGCCAGACATACATCACTTCCTTGGAGGGCCTTCTGTGTACCCTGCAAAATACAAGAGCATACTTTGCCTTCGTGTTGTATTATTTCTCAAAAGCAATTATAGATTTTTTTCATTCAATCATTTTGATCTCTTGAATTATTAATTAATAATGGCATAGAGCAAGTGAGAAAACTGGTTAATGACTTAGTGAATACTACCAGGCACACATGGGCACCTCCATGAAGGGTCTTGTACCTAGCCCACTTCACATTCTTTACTAATGTCTTTTCCATAAGAAATGCCTCAGAAGCACCAACAATATATTTTGTTTATGGTTTTTATTACTATGCATTACAGCATTAACACAAAAGGGGTTTCTTGAGATGCAGGTACCATTTCTGTGATATTCTGTTGCACACTAACATACCACATTAGACAGTCCTTAGCCCATGGTATGTCAGTTTCATAGCTAAGGTAACCTTTACTCAGTGTGTAAATATTAGAGCTAGAATGCTCTTCTTTCCTGTTATGATTACATTTTATCTCTCCTCCATCTATCACTGTGCTTTCTGCTATATGTGTAGACTTGGATCTTATCACAGAGTGGGAAGTCTTAAGCGTGAATGCCAAGCTATGTTTTAACGTATATAACAGGCTTCCTCAGCATTTGTGATTTACTCTCAGCACTCTTGACAGAGTAAGTGCTATTAGATGTTGAGTTTTCTTAGAAGCTGTTGAAGAGTCTACATACCTAAGTGTAGATTGTGTTGTTCACTTTCTGCATACTCAACTTTACGTAGCCCATCAAAATATAGTGTTGAGGGAAGGGGTGGGATTTTCACTTTTGTGTGAGTGTACATGTGCAAGTGCATGTGCTCACATGTGTGTTTGTGTGTGTGTGTGTGTTAAATAAGTACTCAGATGCTATTGTGTTAACATTTGAATATAGTTTTGTATCATCCCCATTTTGCTGTGGTATTTGATTTTTCTCTTGGTTTTTATTATTTACTTGGAAGTAATTATTTTCTTCCTTGTGGAGTTACTGACTTTCCCTTTGATGTATGTATGTAATATACCTTTGTCATATTCATCTCCTCTATTTTCTGTTCTTGTCCCTACATTGTACTTTTCTCTCATTCCCCCCCCCAAAAAAAATCACCTTTGGGAAAATTATCTCAACTTGGCACATGAGACAAACCATGATATGCTGAGTTTTAGTGTCTAACTTACTATACATAATAAAGACAGTTTCATCCATTTTCTTCCAATTACTTATGTAATTCAGTTCTTTTAAAAGCTAACTAAAATTCCATCGTAATCCCAGTTTTATTTTATGATGTGACTGCACATGGTATGAGGACTAATGTTCTTATTCAATTTCAGGATTCTATAAATATTTAGCTAAATATCTCACTGTGTTTATACTGTTGTGTATTTTGTATTTTGTGTTAATTTGAATATTATGTTCATGTTTTAATTTCTAAGATGACACTAAACTTGATCCATGAACATAACATTTACTTAGTTGCTTTGTACAGACTATCTACCAGCATTGATAAATGTACAATTTGTTGTCATAATGATGTTTCAATGCATAATAGTTTATTCCACATTTGAGTTTGGTGTCTAAAACACAAAAGGCAGATTATATTAGAGACCTGAATAAGCAAGCATGATTCTTGATTTTTAAATAGATTCTTTCATTCTCTGAGACTCAGTAGCTATCATGATGCCAGGCCTGGTGTGCTAAATATTGTATTCTGTACTCCACTTAGACTTTGATTTGGTTTTAAAATTCAAAATCACTCCCATCATTTCTATCCTTGTGAGTGTGTGCCTGTGGGGATATTAAAATAGAGAAAGAGCTACTCGGAGAGATGAAATGATTGAATTCGATGCCTAAGGCCAGAAACCTCATTTCTCTTATGTTAATATGTAGAACTTTCGGCACTGCACTCCATGGCTAGTTTATGCTTTTTCTTTGGTTCTGTGAAATTCAGCATTGCATGTTCCTGTTGAGAACTTTATTTCTTTTGTTGAAAATAGCACTCCCAACCAATCTCAATCAATATAGAGTCTATTAGCATAGCCCAATTAGAAAATGGTTATATAGGCTTGTAGAAAATGATAATGTCATTTCCTCCCTCTCCTTCCTTCCCTCCCTACAGCTTCTCCTTCCTTCCCTTCCTTCCTTCTTTCTCTCTTGACTGTGAAGGACTGAACCAGAGGTTTGTATGTGGGTGTTACTCTTGTAAAATGTCACTTTGTTTAACGTTGAAGATTGAGACTTTGCAAGTTTAGGTAAAGTAGAAATTATGACAGAGATAGAATGCAGAGATAAAATAATAGAATTCAGCAGGCATTTTGATGAGTCTATAGGAAGATGCAATGCAGGTCAGAAGTGCTGATATTTTCTGCACGCCGCCTGCAGGGCAGTACAGGGACAAAGACATTTGTCACCATTTGTTTTTAAGGAATTTTTTGATTTGTGCATTTTCAACAAATATTTATTTTGTACATTTTTGGCTTTCAAAAAATAAGAAGAAAAATATTACATTTGTTGCTTGCAAACATGTTCTATAGGCAGACGAGAATTTAAAGCACAAAGCTTTATAGCAAGGGGAAAATATACAAACATTTATAGTCCAAGGTAATAAATATACTTGTCTATGCTTAAGATGAAAATACAGAATAAACTAATTCATGAAAAAAATGTAAAAGTATTTCCAAGCAAATATGACATATCCAAGCCATCTCTGGGGTTAGAAGAAGAATTTCCAAAGCAGAGAAGTCAGATAGGAGAATCATAATGTACAGTGTTTGGTTGCTAGCAATGTGTCACATTCTAGTGATGGCAAACAAAGCAAGATGGAGCCCCTGAAGAGGGCTGGGAGGGCTAGGTGCCAGTGTCTACAGACACAGAGCAATTATATATTACACCAGCCCCTATGTACTTTGCAAACTATTGGCAATTTCAAATGAAGTACAATTTAATCAGACTCGTGTTTTTCAAAAATATCATAGGGAATGTGACACAATGACAAGTAATAGGCTTAAGGTTGAGGTAACTGTTTGATTATGACTCTTTCAAAGTAGGGATTGTGATAATGTTGTTCTGACAGCAGCATTAATGTCAAGGTTTTCTGACTGATTAATAAGAGAACAGAAGTGCCAGATGAGTTACTTAGGTTATAGTTAGTATAACGACTGATATATGTGATAAATCAGAGAGAAATAAAACCAGGCCTGGAGTTGTAGGCCCATACCATGAGCATGTGGAAAGCTGAGGCAGGAAGATTCCTATGAGTTCAAGCATACCTGGCTTACAAATCAAGAACCTGCCTGAATCTGGCATTCTACCAAAGACCAGGAATGAAAGAGTAAAATATGGAGATAAATGAATTTGTTTTGAAAACATATTTTGCTTGTAAACAACTTTAATAGACATTAAGTTATATAAAATAGTAGTCCTAATAATTCATTATCAAGCTTATAAGATGGCATATTACAAATACATATTCATTAAAATATATTCATATATATTACATACATATGTAATATATACTTATACATTATAAATATTTATACATATACACATATAATATTATATATAACATATTTTCCAATATACTATAAAATATTATATGTAATATAATATATGATATATATGTGTGAGTATATGTGAGGGAATACATAGAGATGTACAGGCACAACAGATCTAAATATAATTATCAAAAATTTGAAGTAGATTCTCATTAGATATGTATAAGCCAAAGAACAAACGACATAAGAATAACTTCAAATATAATAAATGAGTATTAAAGGGTTAAAGTGCTTCATTGAGCAACATTTATTTACATGTACATTAAAATGATCAGAGGAAGAAATAGAAACCGATATGTAGAGTAAAAGTAAGCAAGAGATAGATGTTCAACAATATAGATGATAGTAATGTGAACAGAAGATAGACTTAGTAAAAAACAAAATCTAACTATACATTCTGTATGAGAAAAATATAAATATTTAGTATTTAAAAATAAAAATAAGTCTAAGTGAATGAATAACAAAATTAGAGTATTAAACTGCCACCATCGAGAACTGGAATAGTTGCTCAATATTAAACAAAAGAGACCTTAATACTCAAACACTACTATAGAGGAACACACACACACACACACACACACCCCACATGGGAGTATGTCAAAGTGGCATGCAAGCAGACTGAGGGATTCCATCGCTACAACTAAAATGATTTAAATAACAGAGTATTATTAGAGTAAGAATAAAATAAATACAGATGATTCCATACTGCTAAAATCGCACAATTAGTTAATCATTGGAAAAAAATTCCATGTAAATTATGTAGGCAATCCTTAGTGAGTACAATGACTTCATATTATAGCTTGTAAAGACAGTGTTGGGGGGGTATTACAAGAGAGAAAACTGCAAAATATAGCCATTGTCAGACAATAACAGAAGAATACACATGCCCAGATAAGGACAGAGAGAAGATGTCTTTATGGTAATGTTGAGATGTGTGACCTGGTATATACTGAAACACTGAATAATGTCAAGATGTCAGTATCTTCCCATTTCATCTTTATGCTCAAGGCAGTCCCAATCAAAGTCTTCAATGCTTTGTTCACCTCCAGTCATAAATCCAGTATGGGGGTGTCCCATGAGAAAATGGCCTTCCTACTCTAACTCATAATCCTAGATTACTCATGCAAAAGAACACAACAGATAAACCAGCAGAGAGATTCAGGATGCTCTTGACTAACACTCTTCCAAATATCAAGATCATAAAAAAATGAGGATCGGAAATGATCACAGAGTCAAGAGGAGCTTAAGGAATCATGACAATCAAATGCAAGGCAGTATTCTGAATGGACTACTAGAGTCAGGACGTAACCTTAGGAAAAAATAAGAATATCTTAATGAACTGTGGACTTAAGAGTGATGTGATACATTGATTTACTAATCATAAGAAGTACAACACACAAATATTAAATGTTAGTAGTTGAAGAAACTGAGCTTGAGTGGTGGGGAAGGGATCTACAAAATTTATGTACTACCCACTTAATTACTTATGAATTATAAAATTATCAATTATTATAAAACTCCCAAGAGGAAAGCATATGAACAAAGCTTACAACTTAGTGTTTCCCCCCCCCAAAAAAGAGCATTTAAATAATTTTTCTTATCAGACCAAGAAACATCTGCAAACATAGTACTCCGTGGGGGAATTGAAATTCAAACAAAGATTATGATAGGGTCTATATGCAAATTTGTAATTTACCATATGAAAGGCACATGGCTAACATACTCTACACACACACACACACACACACACACACACCACAAATAGCTTTCCAAACTCAACACAGAGCCACAATCAAAGTTCTTTTCTTAAATTAATAATTTTCTTTGTTTACAAATGTTATTCCCATTCTTGGTGTCCCCTCTATGAACTCCCTATTTTCTCCTCTCCCATTCCCCTCTCTTTGCCTCTAAGAGGGTGCTTCCCCACCCACCCTCTCCTGCCTCACTCCTCTAGCATCCTCCTTCTCTAGGACATCAAGCTGCCACAGGACCAAGCACCTCCCATCCCACTGATGCCAGATAATACAGTCCTCTGCTACATATGTACTGGAAGTCATAGACCGGGCCATGTATACTTTTTGCTTATTGGTTTAGTTCCTGGGAGCTCTGAAGGGTCCAGTTAATTGATACTGTTGTTCTTTCTATGGGTTGCAATTCCCTTCATCTCCTTGAGCCCTTCCCCTAACTCTTCCATTGGGGTCCCTTATCTCAGTCCAATGGTTATCTGTGAGTATCTGCAACTGTCTTAGTCAAGTGCTGGCAGAACCTCTCAGAGAACAGCCATACTAGGCACTTGTCTCCAAGCATCTTGTCATCAGCAATAGTGTGGGAGGTTGGTGTCTGTGAATGGAATGGATCACACTGTGGGGTGGTCTCTGGATGGCCTTTCCTTCAATCTCTTCTCCATTTTTGTCCCTGCATTTCCTGTATACAGGGACAATTCTGAGTTAAAAAAAATTTAGGTGTATTGGAGACCCTGTTCATCCACTGGTGACCATCTATCTACTGGAGGTGGTCTCTTCAGGTTCTACCTCCCTGCTTTTGGGTATTTTGCTTAATGTCATCTTCATTAGGTCCTACAAGCCTCTCAGGATGAGAAGAGGCAAAATTCTTAATGTTCTAATAAGAGAGTGAAAAGTCTTAAAGCTGTAAAGTAAATTCTTTACAAAAACCTTGATGTAGAACTCAGTGCTTTACGTCAAGTTGGGGAAACAGAAAACGGTGTCCTCACTAACTATATCATTTGAGTGGACCTTTTGGCATGAATAACAATTCTAGAGGATAATACATATGGGTAGTTCAAAGAATAAGGTAAATTTTGCTTTATTTGTGAGCAACAGCATCTACAAATATTTTCTGATACTCTGGCAGAAAAAAAAACAACTGGGATTAATATGCATGGCATAATCTCAATATATGAGGATAATATATTTTAGGATAAGTTTCATTCCTATATACTAATAATCAGCATTTAGGAATTATAAATAAAAACTTCCGGTTGAAACAGCATCCAAAGTATGAGCTATTTGCAAAGGAAATAATGGTGAGGAGGAGACTACAAAATAGTGTAGTTATTTTCATAACAACGTGAATAAATGGAGATATGTGCCTCCCATGGATACCTATCTCACTGCTATGGTAAACTCTTGACAAGAACAACTCTAAGAAAGTGAATTTGTTCATACAGATATGTTGCATGCTCTCATGCATATCTTCTCGTCCTTGAAATATCAGGGTAATATTTTGCTGCACAGGTCAGGTTTCTTCCAATGCTCCTTTGGGTAATCCTCTGAGGTTAGTATATTATGTGCAGATATTTCCTACATTCCATCATGGAGAGCCATTCTATATTCTTTTAAAAGTTATTTCTCTAGAACCTCTGTTGCCATCAGTAAGGTTCTACAATAAGTAACCTATCCATTCTAGTGTAAATACCCATGCAGCAGTAGAGGATGATTCCAATATGCTCAAATGGTCTCTTTAGTCTGAAACAATTTACCCATTCAGTATTGGGAAAAGTCGGAATATCTGTAGGTTTTGATCAACCATTAAATGTTGTCTTACCTATGCATTCAGGAATAGAAAGAAGTATAACCCAAACACTTTTAAATCCATCTTTTGTTAGTTTTCCTGGATTTAGAAATATAAGTTAGTCTAGCATAAGAACTATTTCTGTTTGTTTATTTGTTTGTTATTTTTACACACCCCAATTGAAACACATTTGTCTTTTTCCTAGGAGTCATATCATGGAGAAAGTTGTGCCTTAAAGGTGTGATTGCCTACTGTAGGATTTTGCCCACCAGCTGAGTTAGATCTCATAAGATAATGATGTGATGTGATGTGTTGAACTATGGAAAACAGAGAACTAAAGTTGTATTTTCCTCTGGGAGAGACAATTAACAGAGGACTCCCTTATCATTAAGATGATAAAAAAAAATGGACTTCAAAATAGGAAAGTTAGAAAGTGCACCAAAAGAAAACAAATGCATTTTTCTAATCTGTACATGCACAGCATCCTCATTTGTTCTGACTCACATTGAGCCATCAAATTTTGTGGCAAGCTATAAACTTGTTGAGTCGTTAGCCTGCCTGGTTAATGGAGGAAAACTAAATTCCTGTTCCTGCATAATGATACTTACTCACTGTAGACATTTGCATTGCTGGGAAACCATAAAACCTCATCCTTCATAATGAAGTTCTGGGCTGACAAAGAGGAAAATATAGTGTTGTGGGACCCCTATGAATATAAAACAAGCTTAATAAAGAAATAGTGACAAATTATATTATGCAAAATGTAATGTAATAAAAAGGTTACTAACTCATTGGAAATGTCATAAATAATCTAAATAGTTTTTTACTGTCAAGGACTTGAAAAATGCATTTCTTCAAAGATGAGGTATCACTTAATTGCCATCACATTTTGACAAAGTTGGAAGTTCCAGTCTTTGGCTTATTCACTAAATTTAGATACTCATTTATGGTGAAAAACAAAGAAAGGAATTTGATTAGCAGAGTCTGTACCCTGCAGTTGGTGTGCAGGGCCACTCTTGGCATTCCCTAAACTGTAGGGTGAATGCTTTGGTTTTAGATCAATATTAGCACGATGCTGCAACCAGTGCTGACAAATTAACCTCTGCAAAGTAGGCAGTTTTCAATCTTCTATTTGAGCATGGAGAGAAGATCATTGTCAAACTCACAATATTGCATAATCTTGGAAAACACAATGTTGCTCTTGAATAACCTTGCCAGCCTTCCCTCCTCTAGCTGTTGGAGACGCAGGCGCTGCATCATGCACTTCCATGTAAGGTGGTTACTTTTCCTCTCCCAACCCTGAGTATTTGCCAGAGAATTTTCTGATTTTGTCATATCCAGTTCCTTACTAATATTCCTTACTTAGAATGATGTTTTGTGTTATGACAAATACAGTTCTCCAGCATGTAGCTTTCCTTCCCTATCTTTTGTCCTTGGAAGACACTTATCTGGCTCTAGTATTCGCAGCACAGGAGATAGATAACGTTGAGATATATGATATTTTAGAAAGCATTCTCATATTGTTCCTAAATCAGTGTAAAGAAAATGCTCTATAGTCTGGGAAACTTGAAATTGACAAAGCTTCCCTTTCTCTAGGCAAAGCAAATGGAACTATGTTGCCTGTACTTTCATATCAATCAGATGGACTACAGAGGCAAGAAGCCTGACTGTCTTCTGTTTTTCTCATGGTACCATGATTTCCTTGAAACCTGCAGGTTCATTGGTGATAATTCTAGTCAATGCTGTAGATAATTCTGAGGTCAAATGTTGTGAGGATTTTACTAGGTGCTGTTACATAATGAAGGCCTCTTTCATTGAGTTTCTCAACAAGTGTTTCCTGGCAGCTTACCTCCAAATGTTAGAAATGAAGTGTAAGATGGCTTCCGTGTGGCGTCTGTCTTAAAGGATTGAATGTATTCCCAAGACAGTAAAAATATGAAAATGTGGGTTAGTACTGATATAAACATGTACCATGTGACATTTCTGTCAACTGCATAAATTCAAGAGAGATCCTGTAGGTTGCATCATCACTGAGGGTCTGTCTATCTGTGTCTGTGCTTCTGCAATCTGTGCATTGGAGAAGGAAATCATCTAATGAAGTGTTGTTCAGATTATGCCCTTATTGTTAAAGACAAGTGGCTTTATAAATAGACACATACATATGTCATCTATCTATCTGTATATGATTTAATGATATACATGATATATGTGATCCATGGGATATATCTAATGTATGTAATTTGGAATTTTGTTCCAGTCAATACACACTTAAAAAAAAAAAAACATTGAAACTGTTTTGATGAACTGGTTGTACTCCTGTTAGTTCTCCTTAGTTGTTTGTATAATTGATCTCTGTGTTTCTAAGTCAGTTTCCTGAACTAATATCTATGACAAATTCATCTTTAGGCCATTACCAAAAGAAAACTAAAGAATGATTCTGGGTCCATTTTTATTAAATATAATCAATACTTCATTTTTTGATGCTATTATTAGTTCTCAACTGTTGTATATAAACAATGAAAATGTCAAAATTAGGTTTTATAAAAGACTGTTAAAGGAATGAATAAACAACTTATCGACTAAGAAAAATATTTATACAACAGATATCTAATAGACTTGTAAACATAAAACATTCAAAGTACTCTTACAACTCAGCAATAAAAAAAAACAAAAGAATTCTATTAAGAAAAAAAGCATCAGTGCTGAATAGACATCTCACCAAAGAAGATACAAGCACAGCAGAAAAGTGAAAATATGCCAAAACATCGGGTTCATTAGGGAGTCACAGATTAAGGCAGCAAGATGGCATTGCACACCTATAACATGGCAAAATTCAAAACATCAGCAACTTTTGCCAATGTTCTGCAGCACCAGGAATTCTCATTCGCTGCTGGTGGGGATGCAAATTGCAAGGCCACTCTGCAAAGCAGTTTGGCAGGCTCTTCTGAAGCTAAACATAATCTAGCATAAGACTCAGCAATTGCATTCCTAGGTTTTTATTCAAATGTGTTGAAAATTTATGTCCACACAAAGTCCTACACAAGAATATTTATAGGAGCTTCATTTATAGTTGCCAGGATGAGAAAGCAATCAAGATGTCCTTCAATAGGTGATCAGATAAACGGGCTGGCACAATCACAGAATGGTTTGTGCTTAAAAGAAATGACTTATCAACTCACAAAAAGAAGTGGAAGAAAGTTAAGTATACATTACTAAGTAAAAGAAGCGAATACGAAAAGACTCTGGGACACATGGTTGAAAGAAAATACTCGAGAGAACAAAGAATGTGAAAAGTGTAAGTTTTCATAGTTCCAGAAGTTGGGGGAGGTAAAGGAAGAATAGATATACTCACAACATTTGCTAGAGCCATTAAGTGATCCAAACTAATATGCAATAGTTGTCACAGGACATCATCTAGTTGTTAAAATCCACAGAACTGAACAAAACAATGACAGACCCATAGTGTAAATGGTAGACTTAAGCTATTAGCATATAAGATATCCCTTTCTGAGTTTTAACCACGTATCCTACTAATTCAAATTATTAGCTTTTGTGAAATCTTTGTACTTGGAGAGAGCACTGTATAGGAATTCTATGTTCTGCTTAGGTTTTTGTAACCCTGTCACTTCTCTGAAAAAAAATACTATTAAAAATGTTAAAACAAACCAAAAACATTATTGTTTTAGATCTTCTTGAATCCTCATTTCAAATGTATCCTTTAATATGTTTTGTCTTTGGTTGTCTAGTGCATCTTGGCTTATTTAAGTTCCAAATTTGAATGGGCAAACTATATATTTCTGAGAGTACCTCAATATTTTTAATGCATTCTAGGTTCCACAACTTTAATTTTAATTACTTATAATTCCACATATGCAAAACCCAGCTACAACATAAATATGACCAAGAGCTAAACTCTTTATCTAATCAACTGTCATAACTTTTCCATTTAGGTTCTCAACAGACCAAGACTGCTGCTAAGCAATAGGCAGCCATAAACAGTTGATCTGAAATCTTTCAGTAGAAATTAGTGGGAGAAGAAATTGCCATCGTCACAACAAAGGCAGAGTAGTGAGACTGGGATGATGGCTGACTCTGCTTCTTGTGGAAATTTGAGCCTTATGTAGCTTGCTAAAATTTTAAGGTTTGCCCAATGATTAAAGGGGATTTAAAAGTGAGGTTTGGACCAAATAAGTCCCACATGCCTTTAGTATAGGCTATTATCAACGATATTGGTTACCTTGAAAATTTGATGGTAATTTCCTATTGTTGAAGATGTCACATACTTATATCATCAGACATGGAGAGACTGAGCTGGTGCTCAACTGGAAGAAACTCCACCCCTACTGAGTAGTGCTCATAGTGCCAGGATGTAGAATATATGCTACTAGAGCAGAAATGTAACCTTGTCAGTCTCACTTTTCTATTAACCCTGGGAGCTACAATAGTGATCCACCTACCAAAATATGTCCACTGTATAATAGTGAGACAAACTTATTGGAGTAATGAACGGTTGTTTTGTTAATTGGATTTAAGGTCTGCCCCATGCATTTGAATACCCCTGACACTATTAATGAGTCCAGTAACCTGAGAGTACATAGGTCACATTCCCTGGAGGAGGATCTGCTAGAGTTATTCCACTAAATGAGTATAGCAAGAAAATGACTCCCAGTGACATATTTTATACTTATTAATCACTGCATCACTCATCCTTCATCAGAGAAGTTTCTTTTGTGGTATATTGTGATCACATCTAGACAGCATACAGAAAGTAAGACTTTGGAGAACTCAACTCTAAATGGAATATTTTCAGCAAAGCCCTCAAGGCTCAGGGACCTATCTATGTGGAAAAGGAAGCAGAGGACTCTAAGAGTCTTGTAACTGGATGATATAAAGGGAAAAACATTTTCTAGACACAATAGGGCTGGTGCACAAATGAACTCAAAGGACTGGGACAACATGCACAAGACCTGCAGGTGTTCAGACTAGAGAAAACAATCTTAGCATGGAGAAGGGGTAGTGGGCCAAAAGTCCCATCCCGAATCAAGACATTATTTCCTATTAGTAGCAGCTAGGAAAAAAGAAAATCACTTTTCTTCAATGGCGAGACACTGAATATATCAACCACACTTCAGGGCAGGCCCCATGTTGGAATGATTGACCAACAGAAAGTAGATTCTATGTTTTTTGTTTTCTTTTGTTGTGTTTTGTTTTTGTTTTTTGTTTTTTGTTTTTTTTTTTTGTAGGGGGCATTTATTGTCTTTTTTTTTTGTTTTGCTTCTGTTTCATTTTAAGAGAGGAGAAGCACTTGAAGTTGAATGGAAATGGAAGGGTGGAGTAGAACATAGAAGGAGTTAGGGGAGGAGAAAGAATAGGATTAAAATATACTGTATTAAATTTCAAAAATAAATGAAAAATTTCAACAATTCAACAAACATTATTAAAATTTTAAAATAAAAATTATATTTTTAAAATCCAGTTATTATATCTATTTTTTTTACTTAATTTTTTAAAACCCTTGGTTTAGTGTATCTATATATCTCATATAAACTAAAAGGAAGACTAGCTATACACTTTCCTTAGAAGAAAGATTTAATAAGACGTTGCTTAGTCTGGCAAGATTGATAGATAGCTAGAGAAATGTAAAATACATATAGCTTAATAAAAAAAGCTCTTAGTATTTATTAGTCAAAGCATCATTTTTTATTGATACCTTTAAAAATTATTCACAGGGAATTGTTGCTTTTCAAGTTCCTTCTTTGCAAACAGTTCCATATTCTAAAGGGTTTTTTTTTTCCAGATTGCTATTTATCTATCAAACAAACATATCTGGCAGACACCTTTTCATAAGACTGAAGAGATTGAATTTCTTTTTTCACAATGAATTGAAAGAAACTGAAAAACAATTGGGAACAAATACTGCAAGTTCTTTTTTTTATTGTCTAAAGTTCAAAGAATTCTAAATGTAATCTTCTCTCCACTCTCACAGCACACAAAGACACAGAAAACATGAAGGGGTGACTGCTACCAAGAAGAATGGAAGAGGCTGTGAGATGGAGAAAGAGTACCGTCTTTCTGCAGTTGTCTCTTTCTCATCTTAAAACGTGTAATGAGCTACATTTACCAACTCCATGCTATTTACTTGAACTGACCTATAGGAATTTTAATGACAAATGCAAAGAATCCCAAGCCATTACAGAGGATGGCCAGCAAGCATGTATTTTGAACCTATGACCACTTAGCAGTACAAGTGAATTGGAACTGAAGATAGCAATAACTTCTGTCCTCCTTTGGGGTGAAAGGATGAGGACATTGGACAAGTAAAGAATACTGAGAGAGCCAGATGTGAAGTATAACAAGTTGGGTTTAAAGCTGAGATAATCTGATGTAAGACTGTTGCTCTATCTTCTACTAAGGATTAACTGTAGGCTTGTATATTTAAAGTGTGTGTGTGTGTGTGTGTGTGTGTGTGTGTGTGTGTGTGTGTGTGTGTGTGTTGCTTGCCTATTTAGGCTTGGGTGAAGATCAGAGGTGATGCATATTTTTCTCAATTACTTCTGTAATGTTTTTTCTTTTAAGACACCTTTTCTCACAGAGCTAGGGCTAGTTCTTTTTGGTTAATTTTGTCTTTGTTTTATGTTGTTGTTGATGTTGTTGTTGTTGTTGGTTTTGTTTTCTAGACTGGCTGCTCATCTAGCTACCAATATCCTCCTGTTATTATTCTTCTCCATACTCCTCACCTCCTGACATCCTTTCCCAACTCCACCCCAACTCCAACAGTCCAAGTACTATTGCAAGCAGTTTTTCCACTAAGCTGTCTCTTCAACCCCAGAAAGCACTAAAAACAACAACAACAAAAAACAAACTAATCATACTTGCTGATTCTAGGCTCTGAGATGATCTTAATTTACTTAATATAATGTATACTTTCAATGAAAGTATGGAGAACCCAAAAGGTTGTTTTGAGAATAGTCCCACACAGAAAGGAAAAAACCTTACTATTTGTCTGTTGAGTTGATGGTTGGATCAGTTGGCAAGGTTTTCTTACTATATATTAACTGATAAAGCAGGATTCTAAAGCATATGGAATTTGACCCATGTGACTCATTAGTGGTAAACTGAATCTAGTATGGGTCATAAGTTCAGACAGAATCTAAGTAGTATAACTCTGGGAAGAAATTGGAAGAGAAAAACAGCACACAGAAGTTACATGAAATAAGTAAAACAGTTCCCAAAGTAGACTAGTGATTGCTTTGATAGATATATATGAATACAAGGATTAGCTAGATTTCCTAAAAGCTTGTATTGAATACAAAATTATGTACAACCACAGATGAATGCATATATGAAATATATATGCATACATTATATATATGTATACACACACACACACACACACACACACACACACATATATATATATATATATATATATATATATATATATATATATTCAATATACCTAGGAAAGAAGTAGATATAACTATATGGTAGAATAGAGTAATGTTAGAAAAAAAGTTTAATCCAACTGATAGATTGATAGTCTACTTGTATTTAGTTTATACTATACTTGATCAGTGTGCTGGATTGACACAAGCTAAGTTATAAGAAAGAAAAGAACCTCAATTGTGAAAATACCTCCATAAAATGGGCTGAAGGCAAGCCTATAGGGCATTTTCTTAATTAGTGATTAATGTGGGAGTGCCCAGTCCGTTGTGGTAATGCTAGCCCTAGACTCAGTTGGATTGGATTCTATAAGAAAGCAGGCTGATCAAGCCAATGAGATGAAAGCCAGCAAGCAGCACTCTGCCATGGGCTCTGCATTGGCTCCTGAACTCATTCCTACCCTGTTTGAGTTCCTATCTTGACTTAATTCAGTTCTGAACAGTTCCATGGAAGCATAAGCCAAATCAAAGCCTTTCCACCACACGTTGCTTTGGTCATAGTGTTTTATGAGTATCTACATTTCCATTACTCCAAAAGACCTCCAACCACCCAATTGAGTCCTTCTGCCCTTTTGTTCCTCACATGATACAGAGAACTAGAAAATCTGTGCCTTAGTTCAGTTTGCATGGCCAGTGACCTAAACATTTCTGACCATGGATGGGTGTCATAAAAAGGCAGTGCTGTATTTCCTACCATGGGTATTTTGATCCCGCTTCTAGGAAGGACTGAAGTATTCACACTGTGGTCTTCCTTCTTCTTGAGCTTCATGTGGTCTGTGAATTTTATCTTGGGCATTCCAAACTTCTGGGCTAATATCCACTTATGAGTAAGTGCATGCAAAGTTTGGGGCATAAACTGAAGGAAAGACCATCCAATGACTGTCCCACCTAGGAATCCATCCCATACACAGTTACCAAACCCAGACACTATTGTGGATGCCAACAAAAGCTTGCTAACAGGAGCCTGATATGGCTGTTTCCTGAGAGGCTCTTACAGAGCCTGACTAATACAGAAGTGGATGCTCACAGCCATCCATTGGACTGAGTACAAAGTCCCCAGTGAAGGAGCTAGAGAAAGAACTCAAGGAGCTGAAGGAGTTTGCAGCTTCATAGGAGGAACAATAATATGAACTAACCAGTGCCCCCCAGAACTCCCAGGGTCTAAACTACCAACCAAAGAGTACACATGGAAGGACCCATGGCTCCAGCAGCATATGTAGTAGAGGATAGCCTTGTGGGACATCAAAGAGAGGAGAGGCCCTTGGTCTCATGATAGCTTGATGGCCCAGTGTAGGGGAATGCCAGGGCAGAAAAGAGGGAGTAGGTGGGTTAGTGAGCAGGGAGAGGGTTTTCAGAAGGGATAAACTTTGCAATGTAAAGAAAACATCTTATTAAAAAAAGTAGGGCTGACACTTGTCTCCATTTTCTTTCCTGGGGCATCTGAGGTACATCCAAGGTTTTAAGCCCCCTGTGTACCTTCCACAACTTAAGCCAGACCTTTGCAGTGGTGTTTCAGTCCATAGCTATCAGAAACCCTGCCCGTCTTAACCCAAAGCTTTAGCTTTAGAACTCTTGTATGGCATTCCTGTGCACATGTGTTCACACACACACAAACACCATTACATTCATTTATTTATTTAAAGTACCCCATTTTTTACCTGTTTTGATATAAGAACAGATTTTCTGAATAACTCTCAAGGAGACCTGCAGTGTGGATAACAATTCTGCATGACAAGTTATCATATAAAATGAGTATTGAAATAATTCTCTGACTGCTGACAATATTCACAGACTATGACATGCCACTAAAGAAAACAAGGAGAGGAAAATGCCAGAGATTTTTTTCTTGTGGTTTTTAGAGCCCCTGGCAATTTGGAATATCTAGGCTGAATGTCACCTTTACTTCTTTTTTTCTCTCCCAAAATGTATTCTCACTGGGTTCTGTTGTGACATGTGTAATATCACCTTAATCTCTACATCACCACTTCTAGCATGGAAACTTTGCTCTTCAAAGAGAAATAACTGCATTGTTATTGGAAACAAAATTACATTAGCTCAGAAAGCCGAGTTTCATGATCTTGCTCTGCTTTATCTACTTCAGAGAAAAGTCACATATTGGCTATTCTGATTTGGAAAAAGATTGTTTTGGTAGAGAATGAAGATTTCAAAACACACTAGGAGAAAAATTTCTAATATTGCATCATGTTGTAGAATAAGTTCTACTAAGTAAAAGTCCATTCCTTTAGTGCTTTGTGTATCTTAAACAAACATTGCAAATATTGAGATGTATTGCCATGAATATCTCATAAAGATTAGAATTTATAATTTAGTGAGCCTAAATATAGCCAGAGGGTTGGGGTTGAACATGGCTTTACATATCTATCATCCTACCTACACAAGAAGTTGATCCAGAGAGCTGAAAGCTCAAGGCCTGATTGACTATAAAGAGTTCTAGTTCTAATGTGGGAAATTTTATGCATTCTTTCTCAAAACAAAACCTTAAAAGAGAAATTGGGATTGGGTAGGTGGCTCAGTGGATGATGCCTGAGAACTATGTTCATTCTCCAGAACCTGTGTAAAAGTTGAGTAGGTATGATGGCCACTGTAAACACAGCACTTGGGAGGCAGAGATTGCTGGGTCATGATGGCTATGGAGACTAGCTAGAATTAGTGAGCTGAACTCTTAAGCTCTGGGTCTGTAAGATACCCTATCACAATAAATAAGTAGAAAGCAATCAGGGAGTGCACCTGACATCTACTTGAGTTCTAAATTAAATGTAGATATATGTATATACAGATGCCCCTGAGTGTCCTCCACATCAGATCATGCATCCATGTACTACATACAGATATATACCACACACACACACACACACATACACACACACACACACACACGCAAGCAGAAGAGCAGAGTGTACTAAGGCTAAGGAATAGAGATCAGTGAGAGACAAGCTGTTGTGTGTGTGTGGGTGGGTGTGTGTATGGGTGTGGGTGTGGGTATGGGTGTTGGTGTGTGTATTCATGTATGCATGTATCTGTATGTGTGCATGCTCACATGTGTGTAAAACTTCCAAATCCCAAATTTGTCAAAAAAGTTTGAATTTTTAAAAAAAGTAACTGAAAGTATTCTCCATTGTCCAATAGCAAGTCTATGCCACATGAAATAACTTATTCATGTATCAATTAAATTCATGTCTTCCAATAGGATATTTAATCATACTTGGCTATTTATCCAACTTCTGTTTATGGTGGAGTTAAAGTACAGATTGCCATCATAAACAATGAGCTCATGAGGAATTTGGGTCATTATATTATTTGTTATTTATTGAGCTCTATTTTCTGATGAACATTAAAATTTAGCATTATATAGAAATAGTAATAAAAACTCAGGTGATACTCAAGCTTTCACATTCTGTAGTATTGGGCCTCCAAAATTAAGAGCTTATGATTATGGTTATGATCATAACGATTTATTCAGGAAAAATAATATCTACATCTTAGTCACTGTTTTATTATAGTGATAAACAAGGCAACTCTTTAAAAAGAAAGCATTTAATTGGGGCTGGCTTACAGCTTCAGAAATTTGTCCAGTATGATCATGGTAAGAATCATGGCAGCAGGTATAGTGGTAGAGAAGTAGCCAAGAGCTTTACACCATGAGCCTATGTAGGCAAACAGGCAGAGATAGGGAATGAGACTGGGACCATCATGGGCTTTTGAAACCTCAAACCCCACCCCTAGTGACACACTTCCTCTAAAAGTGTTACACCTATTCCAATAAGGCCACACCCTAATCCTACTAAGCACTCAAATATACAAGCCTCTGCAGGCCATTACTACGAAGTACAGGGAATCTTAGAATTATGGTGCTAAGTGAAAGGAAGTTGGGTCGTTAGCTCTGCACCATTGAAGAAAAACCAAGACTCCAGCCTCTTGAGGATGAACTACTATCTAATTTTAGTTGACAGAAGGGAGGACAGAGGCAGAAAACATTTCCCCCTCTGTGCAGAGAGAGAAACCATGAATCCCCTGCTTCAAGGCAGCAACCAGAGCAGCTCATTTCATCTTAACTACATCCTAACAGTTTTGTCCTCAGAAGCTAAACTGCAAAACCTGCTTGGAAACAGAATTTTTGGAGTGGCAAACAATTCAGCTCATAATAAATACAATCTCTGCAGCAGAAAAGTAGATACAAATGTGTGCATTTGGTTTCTTTTCTTCTTTTCCTTTACTTTATTGTTTCTGTTTTATGTTTGCTGTGTTAGATTACTATTCAGAAAATGGTCCTTCTTTCCTTATTCATCCTCGATGATTTCCCAACTCCACTGACATGAACCTTGTCTATATGACATGCTTCGTGCGATGACAATGCACCAGATCTAAACCTTGCCCTTGAAAAGCTTGCTGTTTGCCCACTTACCATGTTCTGTGCCTTGAAAGAGTATCCCCAATAGAGGCTGCCTCTCTAATAGAGTTCCTCCCAACCACCCTTGTGGTTTTCTAAGTCATGATAACTTTTCCTGGAATCACTGCCCTGATGCAGCGTTGCATGCACCTGTAATTTGCAAACTGGAGAAGTTGGACTTTGGGTCAAACTCAGGGCTTCCTAATGTCTCTCTCTCTCTCTCTCTCTTTTTTTTTTTTTAATGAGAAGACGTATCACTGTGACTTACTAGGAGTTGAAGACTCAATGAATTTTTTTCTGAAGCCTCATCAGGAAGTTCACCAGGAAGTCTTATTACATGTCTTTTCTGTATGCAGCTGTCCTCTCCTTAGCTAACACCACCAGTGAAAGCCTGAGGGGCTGGTGCAGATGAGTCCCCGACGCTTTGTAGTGAGCTGGATGGCGAATGCATTTCTCCTATTAACAGTGGCCTAGATCCTAATTGAACTGGAGGAAGAAAGGGGGACAAAGAAACCTTAAAAGAGTCAGGAGGAGTAAGGGAAAAAGTTCTTAAAATGCTCTTTGATATGGTAATTCATTGCATAATGCACAGATCACATATTCAATGATTGTGCTTTCAGATTCTAGTGGAGCAGAGATATTCCTGTCTCTCACTGATGTTACAGCTGTTGTGATGTACACAGTGACTGGGGTGGGGCTGGAACTGGTCATGCTGCTGTACTGACTATTGATCATAGGTATGGGTAGCACACTTAATGTACAGTAAATAGTTCTTGATAGACAGCAATGTTCTGGCTCCTGAACTACAACTGTACTTTGTAATGAATACTGTAGCATAGGCACTGTCTCCCAGTATTGTCTGTACTGTGTGCAGGGTGTCCTGTTATAGTTCCACCAGCACAACACATAGGACTCATCTTCATAGTCTGTTAGCTGACTATTTTCCTCATTCTCTACATACTGCCATGCTGTTAATCCCAATGATGGGATGGGAGACACCACTGACCCAAATCATCTTGACCAAATTAATTAAAGCAAGCAATTAATTAAAGCAAGATTTTTTTTTTATTCCTGTACACAGACCATGCCTCCCTAAGGCAGGGTTTGAGAAGTCAGCCTTGTATGTGAGGAAGATCAGGCTTTTATAGATCAGGGTAAGGCTTTTCTAAATGTGGGATTTGGTGGGCAAATTGGGAGGGTTACAGGAGCAGAACATAGGAATAACAAGTTTGGTCTAAGGACCTCCCAATACAATGGCATGTGGCAAAGTGGGCATAATAAGGTGGTCCTTATAACAAGGTTATCAAAGATAGTCATATAACATTGTGAAACATAAGGGGGTTGCAATATGGTTATAAACAACCTTTTGAAACAAAAATATGATTGACACTAGGGGAACAAGCAGTACAGAACCAGGTGTAGTTAAGGATTTGGTGGGTCATAGTCCAATCTTTAAGAAACAAAATTTAGTCATAAAGAGGAATTAGCTTAGTTTGTCCTTACTATAAGATGTCTTTTAAGTCTAATATGGAGGCAGACTGATTCTTCCTTGTGTTTCTCCATGGTCCTAGAAGCAGCAGGGACGAGGGACTGACTCTGAAGCCTGGGTGGGAGTAGTAGGCTGTATAGTCTCGATTTGTGTGAGTAGATTCTGTATGATTTCCATCCAATTATGCAATTGCTTGTGGGCACATTTCTCAGAGTTGAGCAGTCTGTGAAGGTATTATTTTCTCTAGCTCCTCCTATCTCAGCATTTGTTCTGACTCTGACATTAAGAGAATAGTAAACATGGCCAACAAGGTGATCTCACACCAATAAGAGTTCCGTGGATGGGTTAGTTGGGTTAATTGCTTTAAGATTAATGTTTTATTTTTATTCAGTTTTATTAATAACAGCAGACTCATACGTGGTACCAGGGTTCTGGAGAGCAGCTGGGTGGTTTTTCAGATTTTTCATCAGAACCCTGTAAAACTGGAAACCAGTACCCCCTGAAGATATTGACCTAAGAACAGCTTTTAGTTGGAGTCATGATGATGAACAACTCTACCATATTAGGTAATTCACATGCTACTACAGTTTCTTAAAGTTAGTTTGGCCCTGTTATATGTTTCTTACTTAAATTGTGTTTGAACGAGATAGTAAGTTATTGGAACTAAACACTTTGGAAAGTTTGCTGCTCCCCACCCATACTTGACTAGTTATTTGGCAGGAATTGACAAACTACTAAATGTTTTTGTCATCCAGAAATACTTGTTTCCATTCAGTGCAGATTCTTGTGAACATATAATGTAGCTTAGGACTGGCTTAGATGGAATGGCTTCTGGACTCTGAGACTGGATTGGAAGATACTCAGAAGTTTCTCTACCCTGACCCCCTTGGGAGAAGTAAATACAAACACTGGAGTGGGAACCCACGAAATTGTCTTATTATGACATCAACAGAGAGAGAGAGAGAGAGAGAGAGAGAGAGAGAGAGAGAGAGAGAGA
>NW_022196896.1:29234812-29237419 GCF_008632895.1 Mastomys coucha | reverse complement strand
AGGGAGGGAGGGAGAGAGAGAGAGAGAGAGAGAGAGAAAGGTTGAGGAAGAGGGAGAGAATATTAGTTCTACATTTCACAGACCAAGCTCATTAGTGAAATGAAACTGTAGTCCTGTGTATATTGTGGGTCAATCAATACTAAGTGGTGTATGTCAGGGTCAGTCCAGTAATGAAGACTCTGGACAGATGATCATAGAAATGGCATAATACTTCCTCACTGATAACCTTACAGTATCTTCCCTTTCTTTTTAATAAGCTCCATATTTTAGGGATTGGCACCCATGGATTTAACCATAGGTTTAAGGGAAAAATATGTCAATATTAAACATGTCAAGAGTATCTTCTTGATATTCTCTTACAAATATTTACAGAACATTTACATTGTGTTAGTAGTTATAGCCAAGTTAGAAGTTATTGAACATGTAGAAGAAGATGAGAATGGGTTTTATTCAAATACCATGCCATTTTGTGCAAGGAACTTAAGCATCTACAGATGTTGGTATCCTGGAGGTGGGAACAGAAACAAAACCCCTTGGATGCTAAAAAGCACCTATATACTTTACATAAGTGCATTTTAGATGCAAAACATTTTGCTTTTCAAACAAGCCTGGTTAAGATTCAGTTGGAAGACATGTTGAAGGACATGCATTTTCTTGGCTGATGTCTAATGAAATCTAATGAGATTACCTAATAACTCATCCCTAATTGTGAGGACACCATGTTAACATGTTTCCTTCTACAAACTGTCTTCTCTCAGCGGCCCTGTTCTTCAAATTATTATTCATTTACATTTTCTAACTGACCTAATGAATACAAGATAATATGACTGCTATAATTTTAGTTGCTATAATTTTAGTTTTAGAATATTATTCTCAGAAATGTAGATGATCATAATTTTGCTTTTGTGTGTTATTGAGATATTATTTATAGCATAATAAGTTTCCAAATGTGGATTATTTCTATCTTGCAGTCTAGGAGATATAAAATTTACTTTCGAAGTATAGATTTGCATTTCTTAACTACCAAAATATATGGTTTTATTTCCTAGTATTTACTAGTTAGCCATCCTTATGTTTTTCAACTCCTTGTTTCACTCTTTTCTGTCCTCTTTCTATGACTATAAGCTAACATTACAACAATGAGCTGTTGTGTTTATAATGACCAAAACCATCTTCCCGTTTCCGAGGAGATCTGACGTACTAGATGGTGTGATATTATACTACCTTTACCGTTTTCTGAGTACTGTTATGGGCTGCACACTCTCAAAAGTACACCCTTTAAAGACTTCTGATAAAAAACAAAGCAAGGTCAGAAAACTACTAAATTTTAAACTAGTACTGACCCTCCCTTCATTTATTTGATGGTAGCTTTACATCTAGATATCAAGCTCATATCCACAGTTCATAGCCTAATTACCATTTCTGCTTTAGAGTTTATGTAGGCACTTTATTTCTAATAGGTAAAATATCCTATTAAGTCTAGTACATTTGGATCATTAAAGTCTGTTGAATTAGGGTCTAGAGTTAAAAGGACTTGACTTTACAGAGGACTTTGGTTAGATTCTCAGCACCCTCATTTGGCAGCTCACAACTATCTGCAACTCCAGTTTCAGGGAATCTGATGTCTTTTTCAAGTTTCAATGGCCACTACGCATGCATATGGTATACAGATGACTTACATGCAGACAAAACACTAACATACATAAAAATAAATCAGTCTTTTAAAATTATGATGAAAATTGTATTATATTGGTTGCTATTTTCCTTAGAAACCCACTTTGCTCAGGGTTTAAGAAGGCATACAGCCCACCATGGCATCTGCTGTCATTGCATCACAGTCTGAAAGCAAAGAGGCATGGATGGTGGTACCCAGCTCATTTTCCTTTTATTTGATCTGGGATCCAAGGACATTTGGAGATGTCTCACACATTCAGAAAGGGTCTTCCTTCCTCAGGCAAACCACTTCTGGAAACATCTGGGTAGAAAGACCAGGATGGAAACATCTGGGTAGAAAGACCAGGATGCATGGTTATTTTGTTTTTTTTGTTTTTGGTGACTTGAAATCCTTTCAGTGACAAAGAAGAATGAGAAAACCTGCTGTATCAAACAACTGTCCGGAGAATCCTCCATCCTGCATCTGCCTACTGTGCAACTCTGCTTAGTTTTCCAAGGAGATGAGTACAGTGCCTGGAAGAAACTTGTTCTCTTAACTACATGTTCAAAGGTTTCAATCTATTGGCAATTTCTCCATAAAAGAAAAGAGAATGATAAGATATGAAAAGAGAGAAAAATGTAAGGGGAGACATATTTTCTTTTCTATTCTATACTTGAAAACCAAAAAGGACTTGCTACTTAATTTCCCAAGTGATAGGGTCTAAAGAGCTTACAACTAGGAGAGAAGTATCATAAGAATGTAAGAGCCAGGCAGTGGTGGCGCACGACTTTTATCCTAGCACTTGGGAGGCAGAGGCAGGCAGATTTCAGAGTTCGAGGCCAGCCTGGTCTACAAAGTGAGCTCCATGATTGTTCAGGCAGCATGTGTATAGTAGAGAATTGCAAATTCGATCATCAATAGGAGGAGAGGAGCTCGGCCCTGTGAAGGTTCTG
>NW_022196896.1:29222962-29234562 GCF_008632895.1 Mastomys coucha | reverse complement strand
TTTGTTTCTTTGTTTTTGGAGGGGAAACTGGGAATGGATAAATTTACATGTAAATAAAGAAAATATCTTAAAAACAAACAAACAAACAAACAAACAAACAAACAAAAACAAAGTGAGCTCCAAGACAGCCAGGGCTATACAGAGAAACCCTGTCTTGAAAAACCAAAAACCAAAAAAAAAGAATATATAAAGGTTTTCTCACTAGATTTAACTTTTAGAATATTATTCCCAGAAATTTAGACTACTTTGATTTTGCTTTTGTGTATTCATTGAGATGTGACTTAAAGTATAATAACCACGATAATAGTTTTCACTAAACATCTGTTCCATCATAAGTGACAGCTGAAGGTCCTCATCAGCCTACTTTCACATTTACTGTAAATCTCTCTGGATTCTGTCATTAGGCCTTGTGCTAACCTGATTTTCCATGTTACAGACTCTTTCATAAAACTTTACCTAGTAAAGAGTTATGAGAAGTTTTAGTAAGATTAGAGTAAGTCAGTCTCACTCACCAGAAGTAGTTCTGAGTCCTAAATCATTTGGGCTGGAGAGAAACACAGTACAGTGCATTCATGGTTGGGAAGAAGTGAACAGAAAATTAACTGTGCAGATTCTGACTTCTATTGCCTACTAGGGTGACCATGCAGCAAGAAGCAACATCTTTGTTTCCTCATTTGGAAAGCAAGAAGGTTTAATTTCATGATCTGTCTATCATATGTATGAATTAAGTAGCTACATTTTCTTTATATAATAATTATTCCACCAGAATAGGCAATATTGGTATATCAGACATGTGGAACCTATTCTTTTCTTATTAATTTTGTTTTATGTTGGGAAAGAAAGACTATCTAACTAGGGCAAATAATTGTCACTTTAGATAGAAAGCATATATAATGTATTTTTAAGTTTATTATACAGTTGAAGTTTAATGATACTATAAGAGTAGGTCATACTCTGGGCAAAATATATTTTTACAAATATTTCTGTATCAATCTGAAGTGATTGGAATGTTTAAAACTGTTCAGTTTTGCTGGCATTTTGTATCTCACATTTGGCTTATGTTTCCTCAGCCTGAATTAACCTTGCACCAGAGTGTTTGAGATCTGCAGGAAAGCTGATCAAATCTAGTATTTTTATTATTAACACTAGGTTTATAACAAACTAAGGTATTTTTATTTAAAAGTTTTCCCTTCAAGTGAGTTAGGTAATATTTTACAGTCTTAAGATTTTAAACAACTCTAAATTTACTATTTCCCTAAGAACTGTGCAAGGTATTCATTTGAAAGTCAAAGAAAGTCATCAAGAAGCATAGCATTTCCTAAACCCATTTAGTGATAATAATACAAAACCTGAAAGAAAAATTAGACACTGAACTTGTGTTAGACATGCCTGGTATAGCAAGAGAGTCTACATTAGCCTCATTTAGTAGATTCTGGGAAAAAAATGAAAATATAAAGATCATCTACCTGTATGTTCCAGACAATGTTATCTAAGTTTACATGGAAAAGTGATCACAGAGTATTTGCCAAGTGCATGCTGCATCTAGAAACAAGATCTCCTACAAATTTGGCCAGCATCAATTGCTTCTATCTGAATAGGACTTGAGGATGGATCAAAATTGCCAGGGATTTGAAAATGATAAAGTTACACACTTAATAGACCATATCACATTCAGAATGTTCATCTCTCTCAATCCATGTCCAAAAGTTATTAGCTCCTGCTTTAATAGAAAATTGACAGAGCAACCAAGTAGCAACTTTAAAATCCTTGTGCAAAATGAGTCCAAGTTACTTGAACCTTTGATTTCACAAAGTTGGAGCCACTCTTGGAGATTTTTGATAGTTAGGCTAAATTTTCTTTAAAGTTCTATGTCCTTGTAGTTGAACACTGGAGGAAAGTACCTGTCTCTTATTAACTATAAATGGTAATCAAAATCTCCAGAGAGCATACGCCTTTAATCCTGTTTGTGACTGACCCTCTGTCTCTTGTACTTGCTATGCCTTTCTGTCTTCCTTCTTGTGGGCAATAACAGACTGCTCTGCATAGAAACTGGCTACTGAACAAAGATTCTAGGCAGCATTCTAGAGCTATTTTATAATCTATCCAAAAACAAATTGATCAGGGCTATGTGTCATACACACACATTACTAAATATTATCTTGTCAAAAAAGTAAAAGTCATAAAATTTAAGAATTACTCAAAAGGCCAGCCCCAAGAAGTAAAAATGAAATTAATCTTTCCTTTTAAAAAGCAACTATTTTCCTATGAATATAAACAATCATATAGAGTCTGTGTCCTATAAGTACTTGATTGGTAGGGACTAAATACAAGGCAGTACAATTTTAAAGGCACAATTTGGAGGCAGTCACTACCATTAAGAAGCAAGTCAAGTCACAAGTCGTTTTTATACCTAGGTGTAGTATCATATTGTTACCTTTGATGTGAACTTTGGCTTACTCATTTCCCTAATGCTCAATGCAGGGCTGGTGAAATGACACATAAATATCACAATGCAAACACTTTCTTTTAATTCCAATGTAATGAATTTTAAAACATATGTAATATTTTTCTTTGAAATATCTAGAAATATACACAATGTATTCTGAGCATATATTATATTTTACCAAGGTCATAAAACAATTTTAGAAAGCCCATAGGAAGCATGCTAATTTATCATTCCTGTGCCAGCTTTTTCATAAATGCTGAAACAGGAGAAAAAGTCTAAATTAATGGAAAATGGCATGAGAAACTGTGTACTGAAATTGTATGTCTACTGGCCTCTAAGAACAGCATGGTGTCCTGAACCTACATTATATGTTCCATCATCTCAGCAAGAAAGTCATCAGGAGAAATAATGTATTTTTAAAAAGAAACCTAACATATTTAACTTTTTAAACTTTTAAGTAATATTTTATTAGTGAAAAGCTTATTAGATTAAAAAATACTTTACACTAGTTACAATCTGGAATATAGATCAAAGTTTAATGAGAAGTCAGGCAGAATAAGACAACATGTTTAAAACATTGTGGTGATTAACTTGAATGGTTTAATGAAAATTTCTATATTTTCACCTATTTGTACACACACACACATATATGTATATTGATATGTGTATATATCAATATGTATATGATATATATGTATATATATGTATATTCATATATATATATATATCAATCTGGACAATGTTACAGGAAATATTCTGAGAAACAACTCTCATCTTTCAAGGATACTGCAAAATCTCTTATGTAGGGCATTCATCAAGCTCTGCTTCTTCATCTCACTTTTGGAGGAATTGATACCTGATAATCACTTTCTTCCTTCCTTTTTCTCTACATGAATCTTTCCTAAACATTGTAACATGCCTAAACTGCTTCCATTACACACACACACACACACACACACACACACACACACACACACACACCTCCCACACCACATTGCATCCTATCCTAACTAACATACCCTCTCCCAACACACATTGGGTTCTTTCAGCTATCTTCTCCTCCAATAAATTCACATTCAACATCACGAGGTTTTTATCTCAAATTTGGTCTTCAGTCTGTTTGAGTCTGACGTTTATGTATGCAATTCCAATAGATGCAACTTGCTGACACCATTCTGGCCTCCTATAATCCAAAGTCAATGGGCCCAGCACAGTATTCCAACTCTGAACTTTAGCAGAGTTCACCACTTTGAGTGCTCTCTTCTTTCTACTTTGCATTTTTTTATGTTTCACTTTTTCCAAGGTCATAAGTCATCTCTTTTACCTCATATTTAAATATCTGGCATCTTTTCTTGATCACACTATTTTTGACAATCTTAGGACACCTTTACTTGAAAAGTATATAGTATTATTTTTGACATATATTAAATTGCACATAAGTTTTGACATGTTTGTACCTTTGATTCAATCAATTTTTAGTCAAGATATTACCAAAGTTTAAGGTCCTACTTCTAGATTAACAAGTCAGACAATTAAATTAAGAGACAAGGTATTGAGACATAAAAGTTCATTTCAAAGGCAGGTTCAGTGAAAAAGAAGAAAGTGGAGACTCTTGGTCCTAAACCATTATTTCTGTGATAAACTGACCTAGGGTTGCTTATATTGATGCCCAGAATGTATTCCCAGATTGGTGGTCATCGCCTGGCAGCAGAAAAGCTGAATATTGTACACTTTACCCAATGGCTATCTGGAAGCGTTTTGTACTTTCTTTAGATCTCAAAATCAGAGTCCATTATTTTATTCACATATCCATGCCTTTTCCCAGTATTGCTTTTACAATAAACAGACAAGAGTTCACTTGCTGAGCTGACCACTGGTTTTCTAACCTTTCATACCAGAAAAAGAACAATCTTCCTCTATTAGATTCACACAACCTCCAGGAAATTAAGGCATGCTGCAAACTCTGACAATACACAAATTACTCCTGATCCATGGTTGTAGGAGAGTAATGTGTTCATCAGGACTAACATTTTTCTATGCCACATTCCAAACTATTTCATTTTCACATCTCCTTGTTGGGTACATGTCTAAGAGTGACAAAGCATGATCACACTGAGAGAGGTGCCATGGCCCAAATCTCTTTACGGAAGTGGGTCAGGGCTCAGGCATTGGAAAGCATCCTTAAATGTTGGTAAGAATGTTAATATTGACTATTTATTTCCCCTTCTAAGTAAGATTCAAGCACACTTGATTGGTCTCTCCTTGTTTAGTTTCTTTGGGTTTATGTATTGAAGCATGGTTGCTTATCCTATACTTTGGCTAATATCACTGATAAGTAAGAACATACCATGTATAACCTTTTGGGTCTGGATTATCTCACTCAAGATAATGCTTTCTAGTGTCATCCATTTGTCTGCAAATGTCATGATGTCCTTGTTTTTAATAGCTGAGAAGCATTCCATTGTGTATATGAACCACATTCTCTTTATCCATTCTTCAGTTGAAGGACATCTTTGTTGTTTCCAGTTCCAGGCTATTACAAGTAAAGTTTCTATAAACATAGTAGAACATGTGTCCTTGTGTTATGGTGGAGTTTGTGTGTGTGGATGTGTGGGTGTGCCCAGAAGATGTTCTTGAGGCACAACGTTTTCCAAAAACCTAAGAAACTGCTAGATTGATTTCTAGGATAGGTATACAACCTTGCACTCCCACCAGCAATGAAGGAGTGTGCTCCTTGATCCACATCCTTGACAACATGTGTTGTCTGTTGAATATTTTATCTTAGGCATTCTGGTGGGTGTATCTTAGCCATACTAATGGTTGTAAGTTGGAATATCATGAGTTGTTTTGATTTGCATTTCCCTAATAACAAAGGACATTTCTTTAAGTGTTTCTTGGCTATTAGAGATTCCTCTGTTGAGAATTCCTGTTTAACTTTGCATGCACTCATTTTTTTCTTTTAATTTGGCTATTTGGTCAGGAGAGGGAATGGAAATCTGTAGCTGGAAGGCATACTGGGTCCATCTCTAGGACTTGCCAGAGACCTGGAATCAAGGAGGCTCCTGGGAATCTAGCCGATACTCCTATCAGTGTGGAATAGACATCTCCTGAAGCTGGGCAGAACTCCCAGTGGAGCAATAAGGACACAAACCCATCCATAAAAGCTCTGACTAAAAAATTGTTATGCCTGTAAGAATTGCAGGACAAAGATGGAGCAGAGATTGACAGAATGACCAACCAATGACTGGCCCCACTTGAGACTCATCTCATGGGGAAGAACAAATCCCTGTCATTACTAATGGTACTCTGCTATGTTTGCAAAAAGAAGCCTAGCATAACTGTCTTCTGAGAGGCTCCATTCAACAGCTATCAGAAAGAGATGCTGAAACCCACAGCCAAATATTGGACAGAGCTTGGGGAATCTTGTGGAAGAGTTGGGGGAAGGATTAAAGGACCCTGAGGTAATAGGAACTCCATAGGAAGACAACAGAGTGAACAAACCTGAACCCTTGGGGGCTCCCAGAGACACATAGATGGGCTGGCCAAGTACTCCTCCTACTACCATGCAAACAATTATGTAGCAGATGTGCCGCTTGGTTTCATGCAGACCTCCCCAATAACTGGAGGAGGGTTGTCCCTGGATCTGTTATCTGCTTGTGGATTCTGCTTCCCTAACTGGGCTTTCTTGTCTGGCCTCAGTGGGAGAGGATGTGCTGGTCCTGCACTGACTTTGATGTGCTAGGGTGAATTGGTACCCAGGGGATTCTCCCTCTTCTTGGAGAAGAAAGAAAAGGCCTAGGGGTAGTGGCTGTGGACATGGGGCCTGGGAGGATATTTCTGCTTTGATCAGATGTAGGGTGAATAAATAAAAATAAATTAACGGAGAAAAATAGAATGCTAATATTGTGTTGAGCTATCACTGACTACTTATGTATTTGTTGTGTGTTTGTGTTTGTGTGTGTGTGTGTGTGTGTGTGTGTGTGTGTGTGTGTGTGTGTGAATGATAATGGCAAATGCTTGCCATTTAGGTCTTTGAATGAAACTAGACAGGCCTATAATGTTTGGCAGTCTGGAAGCAGGGACAGGGACTGTCAACAAAGTAATCCCACCTGTGGCCAACAGCTGAAGGTTCCTAATAGCAGATTTGGCCATTTTCAGACACTTTTTAATACCTGGGAGAACATCCAGCTTTGAGGACCTCTGCAACTGAAACCATAGCTCCTGTTGCTAGACCTGCATCAGAAGGTCTTGCTCCACTGTGACCTCTGCAGACAGTTTGCTCCAGTCTCAGATGGCAGACCCCAGACCTGACAAATCCAGGTGGACTTCGAATGACCTTGTAGCTATTCTCACCCAGCCTCTCCTTGCCTGCTGGTTATTCCCAACAGAGTCATCAAAAAGCCTAGCAAGCCCAGTGCTAACATGGAAGGTGCACTTTCTCTTTATTTCACTTTTTATAAATCTGGCATTCTGTTTTATTAGCCTTTTTAGGTTTCAATTTTCCATTGCAACTATAATTCCTTCAAGGATTTTGCTCCCCTCCCCACTCCTCACAGTTGGTAAAGCTCAATCTTTGTATTTAGCTATTCTAAACCATGTGCATCTCATTATGGTTCTAAATTGCATTTACCTAATTAGTGGAGATATGAACATCTTTTCTATCTCATTTACTATCCTTATATCTTTTGTCATGATATATCAGTTTAAATATTTAGCTTATTTATAAAAATTAAATTGTCAGCTTTCTTTGTTTTATTTTTCACTTTTTTAAAAATAGGTTCTTTTTGTCTACTTTCTTAATCTTATGTTTTGAGAGGGCTTTTTATTTAAATCAAGTAGTCTGAATAAAATGTTACTTGTTTGATTTATTCTTTAAAAGTATTTTCTTTAACTTGTGGCTTGCTTTTTCAATTTCACAGCATTAGCTATTGAATGACAGATGTTCTTAATTTTGAAAAAAAAAAACCTTATAGTTTTTTCTTTATGGGTATTATAGATTATGTATAATAACCTTTTTCTACCTCAAGGTAAAAACCTTGCCTTCCATGGTTTCTAAAAATGCTATAATTTTAAAGTGACATTTATGTCTATAATTCAGTCTGACTTTATACTATGGGTTTTCCTGGGTAGGTTATTGTCAACTTGACATGTTAGAGTTACATGGTAAAAAGGACAACAATAGAGAAGATTTATCCAATCAGAGTGCCTGTAGGCAAGAATGTGCATGTGTCTTGGGGGGGGCATTTTCTTTATTAGTTATTGATACACAATACAGCCTACCCTAGATAGTGCCGACCCAGCAAGGCAGTCTAAGGCTATATATATCAAGCTGAGCAAGCCATGAGGAGCAAGACAGTAAGCAGCACCTCTCCATGGGCTCTGCATCAGTCCCTGTATACAAGTTCCTGCATTGAGTTCTTATCCTGACTTTCTTCAGTGAGGAATAATGATGTGGAAAACATAACCTAAAATAAACCCTTTCCTCCTCAAGCTTTTGGTTCTTGTGTTTTGCCACAGCAATAGAAACCATAACATTTAGTCTAAGTTATATTTTTTTTTCTGTTCCCATGTAGGCAGGCAGTCGTTTACCTGAACTCATTGTAAAAGACTCCTTGCTCCAGTGATTTGCATTTGCATTTGCAATTTCCTTAAAATAAGTTGTGTGCATTATGTGCTTTGATTTACAATTTCTGAATTTTCTATTTCTTTATTGATTCATTTATATATTTTTCTCTTCTATGATGTCATATATTTGATGATATTTCTATAAGCCTTGAAGCAAGATAGCCTAAAGTTTCCAACTTGATATTTTACAAACTCATGTCAGCTTTAATAGGATTTTATATTACCATTACAATTGGCTTAAAATGGCCACAAAGACATCTGCTGATACTTTCCATGGGTTTGCTTGTAATCCTCAATTTAGGGAATATTAGTCATTTTAGGGTATACTGAAACATTTCTCTTTTATTCAGGTACTTGGTAATTTTGCTTGAAAATCCCTGTAGTGGTCAATGCATAAACCTTGATAATTTGTCTCTAGGAAATTCTTATTATGATGTTACTGTGCTCTTGATGACTGTGTTTGTATTTCTAATTGTTCATTGCTACCATATAAAAAAATTCTTCTCCTACATTCTAATTCAAACCTCTGGGCAAGTTCTAAAGCTACTTTGATCACCTGATAGTTATTCTTCATTGTAGATTCTGTGTTTTATTTGCATGTTTATGAGATTTATCCTGGTAGTCTTTGTTCAAAAGCATGCCATTTGTTATTTTGACCTTTTTAATAGACAAAACTCTTAAATATTCTTATCTATCTATCTATTTATCTATCTATTTATCTACCTATCTATCTATCTATCCATCCATCCATCTATCTATCTATCTATTTATCTATCTATCTATCTATCTATCTATCTATCTATCTATCTATCTATCTATTTTACATCACACTATCATCCCCTGTTTCATCCCAGCATTCCCTCACCCAGATCTTCCCCCCAATTCCTCTCTTCTCTTCTCCTTTGAGAAAGAGAAACACCTCTCTAGGCATTAACCCCCAAAATCCACGCCCATACCTTGAGCACATAAAGTCTCTGTAGGAGTAGGTGCATCCTCTCCAACTGAGGTCAGGCACAGTGGTTCAGTTAAGGGAACAGGATCCATAGGCTGGCAGGCAAAAGATTCAGAGACAGCCCCTGTCTAGTTATTTTGGGGGATCTACATGAAAACCAAGCTGCAATCTGCTACATAGGGGCCCTAAATCTAGCCCATTATTGCTCTTTGGTTGATAGTTCAATCTCTGAAAATTATTCTGGAACACAAATAAATTATATGAAAGCACTGATAGTTTTGAGAGTAGATTTTACAGTATATTCTGTGGAATTGTAACATTGTAGAATGAGGCTTATTGGGTTTTTGTACTAACCACAGTTATCAAAGTTAACACACATTATGCATCTGGTTTTTAACATTCCCCAGGAGTACTAGCGGCCTTTGGCTTTCTCTGAGTTTCTTCAAACTCTGTTTCCTGGCTTGTAGCAAGCACCTTTTGTTCCATGGGAATGAACAGCTGCTCTTGCATCTTCCACAGGCCAGTTTAATGTCAGAAGGGTCTTGTTTCTAAAGAGGCATTTGATAACCCATCCAAGGACAGTGACTACTCACCTATCCATTCAAGCTATTCTTTGGATGATACAATGGTGAGGCCTTGGCCAGTAGTCTCATTTAAAGATAGTCTTACATATCTATTTATTATTGCTCAATGTACATCTTGCTCAGTACATGACTTCTCAAATACAGTGACATCATTATTTTTATTCATTGTTTTATCAGCCAGATAGATGGATTTGTTTTTATCAATATTTGTTTTAATATATAATCAATATTTGAATTTGATATGTAAATTGTCATTTTTCTATTTTTCTCAATATATTTATACTACACTTACTTCTGATATTGATGTTTACATTCCCCTTCCACTTCCTTTGAATCTCTGGTCCTCCATTATTTTGTGGACTTTCTTTTATATACTTTTAAGGACTTCATATAGAAATCTGTATTCATCTTATTTTCATCAATCCCTCTACCCTTCCAACTCCTTGCATGTATCCCTATACTCACTCAAATTCATTTTATCTTCTTTATTTAATCTTGTTTATATACAAAGATGTATACATACATATAGTACATACAAAATAAATAAAACCTGCTAAGAGCATTTAATTTACTCATATGTACCTGTGCTTAGTGCTGACTACTTGGGATTGAGTAATCTACCCTGGAGAAAATTGATTCTACTTCACTTAGCAGGCATAGAATGCCTGTAGGTATGCATCTAAGGGTGGGACCTTGTGAAGTTTCCCCCAAGCAAGTTGTCATGATGACTGATGCTGTTATTATCTAAGTCTTGTTTAGGCAAAGTCATTGTTGAGATTTCATGGGTACATTTTCCGTGTAATGTCTAGCTGATACTGACCCACAGTATACCCTGGTTCTCAGGCTCTTAGAGATTTTATGTCCCATATTCCATGACAATATTTGATTTCGATGTAGGGGCAGTGCTGTAGATATACCATACCCACTGGGTATGAACACCTTATGGTTTATTGTTTTCTGCATTTTGATCAAGTAATTTATCTTGCTAACAGTTTCCATCTGTTTCAGAAAGAACTTTCTTTGATGATGGGTAAAAGCTACACTTATCCATGGATTTAAAACAATTTAGAAAATAGCAAAATTATATTGGTTTAGGAAAATGGCATTACTATATTCTCCTCTATTATCTATGACTTCTGCAGCCATGGTGGGTTGTCTAAGATCACAGTGCCAGGAAAGAATGTCCTCCCATTGACTGGGCTACAAAATAAAACTCCTACCATTGGACCATCAAGGATATCTTACCTGGCTGGACATTCTGGTTCATAGGTTGCACAGCTAGAGAGGAATATCAATTGCTTTTCTCCCTTGAAACATGGATTTTGAATACTATGAGAGCTAGTCTTTAGGGAGGAGCCTTCTGGGTTAGTGACAGCTACAAGTCTCCATATCCTGTGTAATGTGTGATGTCTTTAGCAAAATGGTATTACCTTCAAGTTCTGGGGGGGGGGCAACCAAGAACAATGAGAGCAGCTTATGCTCTTTTGAGAGTCCTCTGGAGTCCTTTGACCAACAGTCCAAAGGGAAGTTTCCCATACTTTGCAGTGGGTTTCTTGTCAGGTAAGCTATGGATCCTAAGGGAAACACTATAACCTTGTGTGGCGTGATATCATTCAAAGTGCATATAATATATTTCTAAGTAAGCTTATAAAACAATTCTATCTCAATAATGAATGTTTCACTCTATGTTGGCAGGATTTATATCTTCAATAGCCAAGCATAAGCTCTGTTTTCTTTATTTCCAGTATCCCAAACTATGTTAAGTCGAAGAAACATCAGAATGGACAAAGAGTTTCTTAATACCTAAATTGAGAAGACATTGATGAAAGTTTGTAAAGAAAAAGACTCAGCCAGTAAAGGTGCTTATTGTCAAACTCTGATGGTATGAGTTCAAGTTCTAGAACCAATATGGAAGGAGAGAAATGATAGCTGCAAGCTGTACTATGAGGTCTACATAACACACACACACACACACACACACACACACACACAC
>NW_022196896.1:29198504-29221611 GCF_008632895.1 Mastomys coucha | reverse complement strand
ACACACACACACACACACACACACACACACACACACACACACACTGTGGATTATAGATTGATAGATTAAATAGATAGATAGATAGATAGATAGATAGATAAATAGATAGATAGACAGACAGACAGACAGACAGACAGACAGATAGATAGATTTAGAAAAGGTTGGTTGAGAAAGAAAATAAATTATGCCTAGAAAACCAATGTGGATTATTACAAGTCACCTTTGCCATGCTAGCTAGGGTGGCTCTGACATTTCTCTCTTTCCTCATTCCTATGGAACACTAGGTGATTGCAGCAATTCTGTCTTTAGTGCGTGTTTCTCCTTCATTTGTTTTCAGATAGCTCATCAGATGGAGATGATGACAATGGAGACCATGGTCCTTCAAAGGAGGCTGAAGACTAAAAGTGTTTCCTTTATTTTGAAAAAAAAAAATGGATTCTTTCATCAATTGTTATGTTGCTTTTACACAGAAATTTGACTGAGACTTTTATCATGGGAACAGATATTATCTATTTGTTTATGTGCCCTCAGATATATAAATGCAACCTTGCTTTTCTTTTCAAAGTTCATGTTAGACAGTCCCCAGGTACAAGACCTTTGACTCTTAGATGGTGTAGTTGAAAACATCAGAATAAAGAGTATTTTATTTGTCATTTTTGTAAGTAAGTTGCCAACATTAGTGGGTCCTATTACTAACAAACTAAAACGTCTTTGAACTCCATTAAATCCCCCACCCACAAGATGCTCTCTTGTTCACCTACTACTCTCTGTCCCTGTATTCCCCATGATTCACAGCAAAGAAAACCTTCTTTTCTGCTGCATTTTTCTATCATAAATGCAAAGCTCTGCATTCATATGGTTATTATTGCTTAAATAATACTGAAATTTCACTACAGATGGAGAAATAGAGGAGTATGTAGATTTTTCAAAGTCTGGCAAAGTAAGGAGTTTGGGCTAGTTTACACTGTGATTCCAGGCAGAGTATTTGTCCAGTGTCTTTATTGCTCATGGATCTGCTGAGATCCCCAGAAATATGTTGCTCTGGGGTAATTTTGGATCTGTGATGGTCTAAATGCATTCTTAACCCTTCCTGCAAGACAAGTGGGATTTATAGTCTTTCTTTTTGAATGTGCATTGATGTAGCATCCATTTTAGTGTAGGTGATGACCAGACCTTGGATGAGAAATTGTGATTCATGCTCCCCATTTTCTCTGGTACTCTCATGTTTGGAGCTGGTATACTGTGAGGATGCAAAGGTCAAATGCAACATATAGGCCTCACTTGTCTGTCCCAGCAAAGGGGTCATCTGAAATTGCTGTCCTTGATTCACTTGGACTTGAGTTTGTACAAGGAGGTAATAATGGGTTGATTTGCATTCTTCTACATGCTAACTGCCAGTTGAGCCAGCACCATTTGTTGAAAATGCTTTCTTTTTTTCCACTGGATGGTTTTAGCTCCTTTGTCAAAGATGAAGAGACCATAGGTGTGTGGGTTCATTTCTGGGTCTTCAATTCTATTCCATTGATCTACATCATTGTCCCTGTACCAATACCATGCAGTTTTTATCACAATTGCTTTGTAGTATAGCTTGAGGTCAGGGATGGTGATTCCACCAGAAGTTCTTTTATTGTTGAGAAGAGTTGTCACTATCCTAGGTTTTTTGTTATTCCAGATGAACAAATGGTGCTGGTTCAACTGGTGGTTAGCATGTAAAAGAATGCAAATCAATCCATCCTTATCTCCTTCTACAAAGATAAAGTCCAAATGAATCAAGGTCCTGCACATAAAACCAGATACACTGTAGCTAATGGAAAGGAAAGTGGGAAAAAGCCTTGAACACATGGGCATAGGGGGAAATTTCCTGAAGAGAACACCATGGCTTTGTGTTGTAAGATCAGGAATCCACAAGTGGGACCTCATAAAATTGCAAAGCTTCTATAAGGCAAAGGACACTGTCAATAGGGCAAAATAGCAACCAACATAGTGGGAAAAGATCTTTACCAACCCTATATCTGATAGAGGGCTAATATCCACTATATACAAAGAACTCAAGAAGTTAAGACTCCAGAGAATCAAATAGCCCTATTAAAAATGGGGTACAGAGCTAAACAAGGAATTCTCAACTGAGGATTATCGACTGGCTGAGAAGTACCTAAAGAAATGTTCAACATCCTTAGTCATCAGGGAAATGCAAATCAAAACAATCATGATATTTCACCTCATATCAGTCAGAATGGCTAAGATTAAAAACTCAGGTGACAGCAGATGCTGGCAAGGTTGTGGAGAAAGAGGAACACTGATCCATTGCTGGTGGGATTGCAAGGTGGTACAACCAGTCTGGAAATCAGTTTGGCAGTTCCTCCAGAAATTGGACATAGTACTACCAGAGGACCCAGCTATACCACTCCTGGGCATATACTCAGAAGATGCTCCAACATGTAATAAGGAAGCATGCTCCACTATGTTCATAGCAGCCTTATTTATAATAGCCAGATGCTGGAAAGAATCTAAATGTCCTTCAACAGACTAATTGATGCAGAAAATGTGGTACATCTACACAATGGAGTACTTACTACTCAACTATTAAAAACTATGAATTCATGAAGTTCTTAGGCAAATGGATGGAACTAGGAAATATCATCCTGAGTGAGGTAACCCAATCACAAAAGAATACACATGGTAAGCACTCACTGATAAGTGGGCATTAGCCCAGAAGTTCAGAATACTCAAGATATAATTCATAAACCACTTGAAGCTCAAGAAAAGAGAAGACTACAGTGTGGATACTTTGGTCTTTCTCAGAAGGGGAATGAAAATATCCATGGTAGGAAATACAGAGACAAAGTTTAGGGCAGAAAATTAAGAAATGGCTGTCCAGTGACTATTCCACCTAGGGATCCATCCCATATACAGTTACCAAACCCAGACACTACTGTGGATGCCAAGAAGTGCTTACTGACAAGAGCCTGATATATGTGTCTCTTGTAAGTCTCTGGCAGTGCCTGACTAACACAGAAGTGGATGCTCAGAGCCATCCATTGGACTGAGCACAAAGTTCCCAATGGAGGAGCTAGAGAAAGAAACCAAGGAGCTGAAGGGGTTTGCAGCCTCATAGGAGGAAGAACAATATGAATCAACCAATAACCCCAGAGTTCCCAGAGACTAAACCACCAACCAAAGAGTACACATGTAACAACCCATGGCTCCAGCTGCATGTGTAGTAGACAATAGCTTTGTGGGACATCAGTGAGAGGCCCTTGGTCTCCTTGAGTCTTGATGCCCCAGTGTAGGGGAATGCCAGGACAGGGAAGTGGGAGCAGGTGGATTAGTGAGCAAGAAGAGGGGGGAATGGGGTAGGGGGGTTTGGAGGGGAAAAATTTGCAATGTAAATAAACATCTAATTACAAATATTAAAAAAAAAGAAATCACTGTCAACTGTGTAACTGAGTGGAGATTCCACATCATGATGCCAAACCTTGACTTTAAACTGTCCTGGGACATTGTGGCTTCCAGGTCAGACTGACACATGCTTCAGAGACAAGCCATCATGACCTACTATATCTAAGTGCAAACAGATAATTTGAGCCATTAACTTTGGAGTAATTAGTTGTGGTTTATTTTATTTTTGTATCTTTTGGAGGGGGGCTTGTAGGCAAGATTTCTCTTGGTAGTCATGGCAGTCTTGGACCTCACTCTATAGACTAGGCTGCCCTTGAACTCAGAGATCCACCAGCCTATGCTTTCCAAGATCTGAGAGTAAAGATATTTGCAATAAACAACCTGGCTAGTTATGTTTTAATAATAACTGGGACATACTTTTGATAGTTTTACTTTCCTGACATTAATAAAGAGCCTAACACTCTTATTCAAAAGCTGACTTGGGCTACATATGGGATTATCTTTGGCTAAATTTCTGTCCAGGTAGCTCTTAAATATGAACACACAAGGTTTTTCCTAGTAGGTAGTTCCCAAGCCAGGGGGTTCATCCACAGCAGAACACACTAACACAAGTAATTCTTTCATTGATTATAAAATAGATATGTTATGTCTAGTTTGATACCTCATTTCTTAAACCAATGAATATACTACATAAATATACACATGGTAATTTTATTCAGCTATAAAGAAAAATAAAATTGTGAGATTTGCAGGTGCATGGATAGACCTGGAAAATATTATACTGAGTGAGATAACTTGGGCCAAGAAAGACAAGTGCTACCATGTTCTGTCTTATACAGGGCTTCTAGCTTAGTATTTTCCAACTTGTTTGATTTAGAGCATTGTGAATGCCTGGAAACTTTAAAGGGAGCATGGGAGTGTCTTAAGAGAGGGAAGTGGTCAATCATAGTGGTATGAGGTATGGGAAATACAGGGTAGAAAGGTTTATGCAGGGACAAAAGTGCAAGGTTAAAGAAGACTAGAGTATTATGGGAAGAGTTATTGAAATAATCAGCTGTTGAAAAGCAATATGAAAAGCTAGTATTTTGTAAACTACTTTTATATAACATGATAAAAAATAATTTAAAGGGAAATATTGTCTGATGCTGCTGCTCCTAGAAACCATGGGGTTTAAACAATAATCCCATTGCTATCTCCTTGTAAGTGATTAGTCAGAGTTGCCCAAGGCCAGTCCCCTCAAATAATATAGGCTGATGTCATTCATCTCGATTGCCCACAAGAACTATATAATAAAACCCCATTGTTGAAGAAACCATGCTTGGCGATTGCTATATACAAAGGAACTAAGAAGGAATCTTTGACCGTGGTGGCTACTTTCACAGTACAGGAGGATTCAATGTAGACCACTGGAGTATAATTATCAATGATCTTGACAACTTGTGAACCCAATGAGTCTTACTACCAGTTTGCAAGGCAAGTATATGCAATAATGATATGATCGGCAGGGGTGACAAGCTACTTTCTGATGACATGCCTTAGGGAATTCATACCTGGTACTGAACACCTGTCCAAAGCTAGGGTGGATGTGGAGGATATATGCCCTAGAGAGAAACCTACTACTATTGTTTGCTAAATGGACATGGTGTCAAACCACTCACTAAATACTTATATTCATATGTTCCAGAGATACTCCAACTTGTGTCCAGAGAAGCTTCTTTTAGCAGTGGAAAACGAGCAATGTTGAGCTTTATACCTGGCCAGTGTATTATTGAGTGTTCAGCCATAAATTGGATATCTATATTACCCCTCTATGGTTCACAGAACATCACCAAAGAAAGGAAACAAAGTAGGTAAAGAATGGAAGATAGGAAGAAGTACTATAAAAATTTTCCTTCTGGACGTAACATGCCTGTTACTTCCATGAACTTGCAGTATCCTTACAGGTGACAGCACCTATGCAAAGCATGAAAAAGACTTGGTCCCTATCGTTCCACTATGGGAGGAGCACTCCTAAGCTCCACCTCTCCCAAAGAAACTATAAACAGATAAATGTTGCAAAGAGAAGGTGAGCCATATTTCTCAGTGATAACCATCTATACGTTGCCCCTATTCAAGCAAATAACCCCCACCAACACCAATGCAGATAATGCTGAGTGCAGGAGGTCATAAGAAAGAAGAAAAAAAAGATGAGAAATTAGGAGGGGTCTGGGGAAGAATAGATTTATTGGAAGGGGAAAGAAGGTAAGAGAGCATGTCGGCAAAGGACTTTTATCCAAGAACATTTCATATATAAACAAATTTTTAAAATAGTTTCTATTATATAGTGGAATTTACCTTGAAGGGATGGTCTTTCCTGGTCTATGGAGGAGAGTGAAAATAGCTGCATTTTATGTTTTGTCTTGAAAGGGGAAAAGCAGATGAGCTTCAAGAAACCTTATTTAAATAATAACTCCATCTTCAGGTAACCTGACGACAATGCCAGATTTCCTTTTTACATGCTCAGTTCCTCTTCTGAGTGAAGACTTAGCTATATATGAATGAGCCATGTTTAATCTGTTAACTGAAACTTGAGAGCATCCTGTACTCTTGTGATGAGGTAGTGTTTAATATACAGAGCAGGTGGCTCACATATTCTTCCTGTTCAGGAGAACATCTCTCCAATGTTGAGAATGGAGTTAACTGTATTTCTAATTTTGTAACAAAATATGTGAGATAATCAAGTTGTAAAGGGAAAAAGGTTTATTTTTGACTCACAGTTCTGAAGATTGTGATCCTTGTGGGAATGTAAGAGGAAAAAACCTCTGGAATTAAAACCCATGGAGAAAAACAGGAAAAAAGGAGAATCAGGGATCTGACTTCTAAGTTTTAGATCACTTTTATGCCATTCACACATGGAGACTAAGCATTTCAGGTACAAAGAGCAATGAAAGTACAGATATTTCCACAGAGCTACATACCGTCCAGAGAAATAACATATTACAGTAGATAGAGTATTGTGAAGATAGCTGGGTCTAGGAATGATAAAGGAACAGTGTTTCCGTGTAAGCAGCAGAGTATTTTACTAGGGGTCAGGGGTTCAGGATCGGGTGTGGGGACAGAGAGGAGAGAGGGCTGGGAGAGTGACTGGAAATCATCAGCTGCTGGCAAGGGGTAGGGGCACATCTCTAGGAATTGCCAGTGACCTGGGATGGGGAAGTCTATGGAGTGACTCTATCTGAGACTCCTAGCAGTAGGGAACCTGAAGTGGCCACATCCTGTTGCCAGGCAGTACCCTCACTGGAGGGATAAGAACACCAACACAGCCACAAAACTTTTGACTCAAAATTTGTTCTGCCTCCAAGAAGTGCAGGGACAAAGATGGAGCCTATTTCCTTATACAAGCCGGGAACACCTGCCCAGGATGGCACCACCCACCGTGGACTATGCTCTCCCACATTAATCACTAATAAAGAAAAGAGCCAGGCATGCCCACAGCCCATCAGATGGTGGCAATTCCTGAAACGGGCTTCCCTCAGTCAGAGAAATTCTCCTTCTTTGTCAAGATGATAAATACTAAACATGAGAGCTCTTTAAACAAATTGTCTCTTTTCTTCCACCCACTACCCCTCATTGCTCTAGATTACATGCCAAGAAGGTAAAGGGAGCTGACAGGTAAAAGCCAGTATTCTGATTTGCAAGATCAACTTTACTATTCCTCCCCTCTCTGTTCCCATACCTGATCCTGAACCCCTGACACCTAGTAAAATAAAGTACTCTACTGCTTACATGGAAACACTTTTCGTTTATCATTTCTAGACCCAGCTATCTTCACAATACTCTATCTACTGTAATATGTTATTTCTCTGGGCGGTATGTAGCTCTTGTGGGAATAGCTGTACTTTCATCACTCTTTGTACCTGAGGAGCTTAGTCTCCATCTTATTTTTATTGAATTTTAAGACAAATTACACACACACACACACACACACACATACACACACATACACAATTCTTTAGAAAAAATATGTGATGCAAAGAAGTGACAATCACCAGAAGATGTAACTGCAGCACATAAACTATGTATAAAAATTCAGTAACTTTTGACTATATTGGAAGGCTGTGGATCAGGTTCAGCCTTTGATTAAATCCATAACATGGATGATCAATTAAACATCAGTGTATAAGGGACCTGAGAAATGGCTCAGTGGCTACATAACCAGGAAGATATGAGTTTTGAATCTGAGAAGCTACATAAAAATCCAGTAGTAGACATGTGAGCCTATAACTCCAGCTCAATACGGATGAGGCAGGGTGATTGGGAGGGCTTGTCCCTCAGTTAGCCCAGCTCCAGGGTCAGTGATGATGTCCCCTTCTGATCTCTATGTGTATGGGTATGTTCAAACAGCTCTCTCTCTCTCTCTCTCTCTCTCTCTCTCTTTCTCTCTCTCTCTCTTTCTCTCTGCCATACAAACACACACACACACACACACACACACACACACACACACACACTGACACACACACACATGGACACACACACATATCCACATACACCAGGGTCTTTGTTTGAAATGAAGTGCAAAGCTGCTGTAGCATGGTCCAAAGGCTAAAAAATATTTTCCCGACTTGAGTGCCTATGAACAACAGGCAGATAAAAAGAGGCCCTAGTCTAATAAAACATTTAGAACCTGCCAAAAGAAAGATTTTTCTGAACTAACTATCAGCCACAGAGTCCTGTGCTGGGAAAGCAGAGCATGAACCACAAAGACTTTTGCAAGCTTGTAGCTATGTTGGCAGTCACAGCGAACTTCCGAGCACAGTGAGCACTCTCTTTCCTCAAAACTAGTGGCCAGAGTGAAATAATAAATGTCTACAAACAGTCTGGAAAAATTATTAGTGTATTTGCTCTTTAATAATTCCTTCTGAATTAATTAATCACAGTGGCATTCCGCTGGAGTTTTAGTAAACAACATTTGGCATTCAGAAGATACTGTCACTTCTCTCAGTTTAGAACGTAATTTGCTGTTTGTACGAGCTGTGAGGCAACATCAGTTTGCAATGGCCATCTGACTTCCTCTTTTTAGTTTGCTTTTATGTCATGAAAGTTATAAAGAGGATTTACTGTCTTTTATTATTAAAACCTCAGCTCTGGTTCTGGCCATTGTATTTCCTAATTACACTGGGAGGATGGCTTCTTATCAAGGTAGTTTAGTTCTGAACAATGTTCTTTGTGCAGCTTCTCTGTGGACAAGTTAGATTGCTTCTGACAGCAGCCAGCGGTGAATTAGCTTCCAGCTTGGCTGGGTTCTGGAAGACTGAAAGATTACATTGTCAACATCCTTGCGTTCAGATGAAAATTACTTTCCTGTAAGTTTCCTTTATTTTTTTTTCCAGAGGCATAGGGGTCTCTAGAAGTTGTAACCCTCTTGTGTTTCCTATTTAAAGAAATAAAATATGCCACATCTCAGTGTGTAAAAGTTGTTTTGCTGCTCTGTTTGGCCTCTTTGATATTGATATTGTTTGATCTTGTTCTTTTAATGATAAGTTACACTTGGATAAAATGTCTGAATATAACTCAGTGGATATAGATTCTATAAACACACATTCTAGAATATCATATAAGATGATTGAAATAAAAAGCACTCTGTGGAATACAAGGAGATAAAAAAGATTAGAGACAGTCAGAAAACAAAGACAGAAAGAAAAATAAATACTTCCTTAATATTTCTATGGGAGGAAATGTTTTGATGAAGGATAGGCATGCAACTTACTGGCATGGCTGGCATTGTATGAATGTATGCACATTAGGGATAAAACTCTCTTCTTCTGGAGACTAGAGACTTCAGGGTAGATTTCAAATTGGGCTCTCATAAAAGTATGGTTTTGAAGATAATTGAGGGGTGGTTGGGTAGGGACAGGATGTGTATGGGATACAGGGCTACAGTTACCTTAAACCATTATCCTAGTGTAGCATGATGACAATAATTGAATATTCCAAAATAACTATTAAAGAGGATTTTTAAATAAAATGTGTTTTGAAATTATTATGACTATCATATCTGTGTACAATTATTTTGTAACCCTCAGTTCTTCACTTGCTGTTCCCAAATAAACCCCTACTTCCAACTTCTGCCCAACTTCACATCCTCTTTTTTTTTTTTTTAAATAATAACCTATTGGTTCTAATTTGTACTGACCAGGATGCTGTTGCTTGATCTTGTGTGATCTTGTCCAGGCAGTCATAGCTGCCATGAGTTCATGATTATGATGATCCTGTCTAGTCTAGAAGACAATGCTTTGGTCTTTATTGAACTTGTGTTCTTACCATATTTCCTGGTCTCTGAAGGAGCAGACACATCTCTCTATATATCCGTTCTGAAATAAATGATACCCAAGGTTATAGATATGCTAATTATCCTTATATGTTGAGATACATATGAGTATGCATCTAATAAATATCAAATTTCAAAGACATTCTACAGATCATTTTTCAAATGATAATTCAACTATAAAGTATGCTAGATATAAAGAATGAGTAAACTGAAGAGATCTATTTGTTTAGAACGATGGTTGCTGCCCATAGCAATTCCTGAGATTTAGTGGTTCAATTGTTTGCAATCCGTTGAAACTTTGCCAATGTGAAGTAAGTGATAGCATATTTATTTCTAAAGGATGTTTTTAAAAGAAGTCTATGACAATAACTATTAATGTCAAATCGAGTTTCAGCTAGTGGAAGGGGTATTGATACCCTTACAACTGCAACTCATTTTAAGCACATTGAAACCATGTTGGCTTGTTTCAAATCATACCTTCCCATTCTATACCTTCATATTTCTGAGTATTGGCATTGCACATGGATTTTCCAAAACTCCTTATAGTTGCCTGCCCAGCACACAGTTACTTCATGTAATATAAATGGTTCCAGGTAAAATAAAGTTATCTATGCATTTCTCAGTGTCTTAAATGTCAATCTGTCTTCACTGGGGGGAAATAATATTGAGTTTGCTTGCTTTATATTTGAAGCCATGCTCCTTCAGATTAAAAGACAGCATTCAAACAAGCTAGAAGATTTATTTCTAGCAGTGCCACATTTTCTCTGGGGAATCCTGCCTCTGTTCTCTTGCAGTCCACATTAGGTCTTGCCAGAGACATGACTTCTTATTGGACAGATAATCAAAGAAGCAGGGAGATGTGAGGAGAAGGAAGGGGGAGAATTTAGCCTAAAATGTAATTTAGACCAGGGATGCTGGACCCAGCAGTGACCTTATTGGAAAGAAATACCCCTGGGATCAGGGTTTAAGGTTTTGCAAGACTTGTTCTATTCTCTGCTCCCTTGTGTGGTCTCTGCTTCCTGATTGTGAACTGAGACGTGGACTCTAGGTTGGGGCTGTAGCCAACATGCCAGCTGCTGGCTACCATGCTAGCCCACTGTGATTGACTCTTTTATGCCTCTGGAACTCCAAAATAGGCTGTCCTTATATAAGTGCCTTGATCATGATGTTTTATCATAGCAATAGAAAACTAATTAATGTAATATGTGAGAGAAGAAAAGTTCTATTTCATAATGCATAAATTATATAACAAATATTAATTTTACCTGGAATCAGTTTGTATTACATGCATTAATATTGAAATTTAATTTCAGTAATTATTATGAAAGCATCAATATTCCAGATTTAGTGAATTAAAAAAAAAACAAGGCTCAGACAAGTTAAGGAATTTGTTCTTGATCACAAAGGTAATGTGATGGTCAAAGAATTGAACAATGTTTTTTTATTAAAATCATTCATTGTTATTTATAGAAAGATTTATAGAAGACTTCTCAATGCTACCAAGATGTCCTGATGTTCAAGTCCATGGCATAAAATGCCGCAGCCCTTGCAAGCACACTTCATGATGCTCACATAGACTTGAAAGCACCTCTGCATCACTAACAGTGCTGGCTGTGATTTAATGCAGTGTAAATCATTTTACTGGGTTCTTCAAAGAATAATGACAAGAAAAGAATATCTGTTTATGCCCAGTAAGCTGGCAATTTTAAACATCCTTTGAGGCAATATTCATTGGAATCTGAGATGTTGAACCTATGCTTATCAGAGACCAGATGTACCTACCTTATTTTGTCCAAGTTCCTGTGTAATAATATGCCATGTAAGAAACTATAAATTTATATGTTATGAAAATAGAAAAAATATGGATGAAGATCCATGGACAGACTTCTTTCTGCTTAGATGGAGGGACGGAGAGGATCAGAAGTGCACAGACATGGGCATGAGAGTCACTGGACCTGAGAAGAAGTGGGCAAGACTTGGATTGTAGCCAACACACACACACACACACACACACACACACACACACACATACACACACAAAACTGACTCCATTTAGGGTCACTCGTATGTTCGTGTGTTTAGGGTTGACTATTTGGGATTGGATAAACATATCAGGACACTTGTCCTTGGTGAATACTGATTCTCAGAGTCTCAGAAGCCATAAATTAGCTGCAGCTCTTCATACTTAGATGAGGGTTCCTTACCCTTCTCTCAGCTATATTGGCATGTCAATTGTTGTTTTCATTATGCAGGACTTGTCACAATGTTGTTTGAGACTTTGTGGATACTTATTCTCTGTCATATTATAAGCCCCACTATCTCCCAGAAAATGCAGTCTTTCTGCCCTTTCACACACAATGGTCACTCAGTTCCCTCATGGGGTGTTCCCTATGATCATCTGACTGAAGAAGAGAAGACTAGGACCTGGTTTACTGATGGCTCTGCACGTTTTGCAGGCACCCACCCAGAAGTGGACAGCTGCATCATTACAACCCCTTTCCAGGACAACCCTGAAAGATACAGGTGAAGATTTTACTTCACCTGTATCTTTTGATGTTATATACATTTTAATTTTTTGTGGATTTCTGTAATGGTTTCCATCTGCTGCAAAAAGAAGCTTCTTTGATGAGGGGTGAAACATACATTTATCTGTAGGTACAAGGATAAGTGTCTAGAATACAACCAGATACTGTACTGCTATAGGAAAATGGCATTAGAGGGTTCTCCTTTAGGATCTTGATCTCCCATTCCATAAGGAGATGGCTAGGTTTATAGTATCAGCTGTGAACTTTCTCTTACAGACAACAGTTGGTTACTTGAAAGGTGTAAGTTCCACTACTGCACCACTGGAGATATCTTGGAAGGCTGGTCCTTGTTGAAGTTTATAGATTTTACAGCTAGGTACTACTATTAGTTGCTTTTTTCTTTTGTCAATTTGCATAACACCTTCAGACACTGTGAGAGCTAGTCCTCTGAGAGGAAGTTTCTAGATCATTTCCAGCTTGATTCTTCAAGTGTTTTGTCCAAGGTGTATGGTGTGTTTAGCTAATAGTGTCTGGAAACCTAAATGTAGATCTACCATATGATCAAGTATAAAATTATTTGGCCATGTCCAAAGGATTTGATATTATCATTCATAGAAGCTTGCTCAGTCATGTTCACTGTAGTTCTATTCACAATATCTGGAAATGGAAACAACCTAAATGCCCTTCAACTGATGAATGAATAGTGAAAATAGAACATATTTAGCTGTAAATAAAATGAACTCATGAAATGTAAAGGTCAATAGGTGGACCAAGACATAATTATACTGGGTGATAAAATCCAGGACCAAAAAGACAGATACAATTAAGGCAAATATCTTTCTTTGTTTCTTTCTTTGTTTCTTTCTTTGTTCCTCTCTCTCTCTCTCTCTCTCTCTCTCTCTCTCTCTCTCTCTCTCTCTCTCTTTCTCTCACTCTCTCTTTCTTTCTTTTTCTCTCTCTTCTTCCCTTCCTTTCTTTCTCTCCTTTCTTTTCTTTTTTCTTTTTTATGTGTGTGTGTGTGTGTGTGTGTGTGTGTGTTTCCTAGCACAGAGAATAACATAAAAATCCAAGAAAGTACAAAAGGATTATGTTAAATGTAGTGAAGAAAGGAAAAGAACTCTACAGGGAGAGCAAGGGGAATAAGACTCAAGTGCTTTGGGAGGGGTATGGAGAAATGGGGGTAAGGAGAATAGCATAGGGGGAGGGGAGAAAGAAAAAACATAAGGAAGCATACTAGTTTACATTCACTTAAAATTACACACACTCACACACGCAAATTAGTTATACTACTTGGGGTGATAATGCTACTCTGAAGAGCCACAGACAATCTATATTCAAAAAAAAAAAACCAAGGCCAGGCATTAGAACCCCCCCTTTGAGGTGTTGGTCAGAAGAGTACATGAGTTTCTCAAAATACTATAGGCTTTTGCATTTGCCCTTAGTTTCCTTACAGAACTTGAAAACAAAACTCTATTGTTCTCTTTTCTTTCAAAACAAGACACACATTTTTTAGCTATTTAATATATTACATTTTAGTATCAACACATCTTATCAAGATGCTTATGTTTTTAAGTAATTGTTGAAGAAATATTGAGATTTTGTAGTCTGTTGCAGTCTCTGTCTAATATAGGTTTATTATTTATTTTAGAAAATGTCTCATCATGTTGCCTTGGTTGGTCTAGAACTATGTACACCTGGCTGTCCCAGAACTTACATAGTTCTTCCTCCCGAGTGAAATCTGAGTCATGCATCACTATGCCTGCCCCAGTCTCTGCTCTGTAGTTCTGACAGTCTCTTTAGGTCCATGATACTTCTGGGGTAGTTTCTTTTACTTATGACCTTCTCAGATTCCATACAAAATATTTAATCCATATTATATAGTAATGACAGATTTTTTTATTATATTTCAGTTAAAATATTTGGTGGTAATTTAACAGATCAATTTCCTTTACTATTTAACCTGAATCTAGAATTACTTTCATATAATTTTAATAATTACTTTAGTTCGTAAACCACCAGAAGTAAAAGTATCAGGTAACTAGCCAAGTATGGAGCACAGAGTTTTCTAGAAACATCAAAGATGGATTTGTCATAAATCACCATATTTAAAACCGAAAAGGTCCTTATGAATAAAGCATATATAAATACTGTATTCTTGTGTTACATTAAAACTATAACAGACTATTAGCAAACTACATTTTATATAGCAGGCAAGCTTTTAATTCTAATTATCAAGAACCAAATATTAGGCATCCAGAAGGAAAAAACATCCTTCAGATTCAGGCTTATGCTGATCTTATACAAGAATCTATCTACAATCTATCTGTCAGTGTATCATCTATCCATCTATCTGTCTATCATATCTCTCTATCTCTCTATCTCTCTATCTACCTGTCTGTCTGCCTGTCTGTCTGCCTGTCTGCCTGTCTGCCTGCCTGCCTATCTATCTATCTATCTATCTATCTATCTATCTATCTATCTATCTATCTACCTATCTATCTACTGCTATCTATAGATTCCACATATCTACTATGTTCATGTCTATTGAAGAGTTCATGTTCTCAGACATGATTATTATCGAAGTCTCTACCAGTACAAGAAATCAGTATTACTATTTTGAAACACAAGAGAGAAAATAACCTGCAATTACTTCCTCAAAATTAAAAGTTCTCTTATTATTGAGGCTTAGTATTAGCTCTGGGATACAATTTTAAATCTGTAAGATATTATTTTTTATATGTAGACAAGTTATAATTTAAAATTTAGCAACCAGTATATAAAACTATGAGTATTAAACCTCAAGCAAGATATGATTTAATATCAAAGAGGAATTAAACTTTATACTAAATAGAGTGAGTTATTTGTAGACATATGGACCTACTCAATCCCAAATAAAACAAATGATTTCTTTTAAATTGCTATTGCAAGGATTCTTGATCAGATTGTCCAACAAAAACATGTCACAATCCCTATACTCATAAGTGCTGTAAGCTAGATCTAATTATTTGACACTCCTACCCAGATTCCCAATGCCTCTGGATTATAGTAGGTTTATATCCTGTGGAACTCAACTATAAATCATGGAATGTCATTATTTAGCAGCAAAGTATTCTATAGTACCCCTTGTTCTCCTTGTGACTTTGTAGTTATATGGGAACTACAGTTACTGCCATGACCTCAAGTATCAAGAGTATATATGATCAGTCTAGGACCTGGGCAGAATTCCAGATATAACTACTTGTCTCCTTTCTACTGAACTCTGTCAATCCCCTCTCTCCATACACACACAAAGAAACATCCTGAATTGGAGAATCATCTACTCTATTAACCAATCCCAGTGTTTCCCAATCCTCTGAACTAGCTAAGATAGGCGTTTGAATCTGAAAACTGAAAACAGAAATCCAAACAAATGTGCTGAGATTGTTTTATGTTTCCATGCCCCTTCTCTTATTTTTGTTTGATTTTGAATGAGTAGAAAAAGCAGATGTAACATCAGAGGGAGGTAAAATACGACAGTTCTGATTTTACTTCTCTGATACTTATAGCCTTGTTAGTTGGAAGATATATTTTGAATATACTATAGTGGTGTATGTGTGTGTTTCTTCATGTATATGTGCTTGTGCATGCATGTGTGCCAGTGTAAGTGTGCATATACATGCATGTACATACATATATGTGTGTGTGCTTGCCGGAAAATTTGGAAGACTTAGGCATATGCAGTCTCAAAAATGAGTGTAAGTTCCACAAAATGGGCAACTATCTCCATGAGTTATTGTCTAAAATGACTGAATGAACAGAAATACACAAGTATTTAGCCAAAACAAGAATAGAACAAGCCATGTTTACAGGTATTATAATATAGTATATAAAAAATAAGGCAAATATAATTTAGTATGGCTACAGTATATTTGTTTGCAAATACGACTTCTTGCCTGACTGAGAAAGCTATTAAACTCTTTAGAAAAATAGAATTTCTTATGTAGTTCATTTCTGTCCTTGGGATTTAGAACTTGTCATAATTTCTCCTTAGGTAGAAGATTTTAGAACCAACTTGAGTGTCTCACTAATTTCTATTTCTAGCAAAAAGTTAGGAGTACTTGCAGCTCTATTTTTTAGATGGAAGTAATCAGGTTTATATCAAACTTTATTACATTTCTTTAGTGTCATACATTGGCCTTTAGATATGAATCTACATTTCATAGAGAAAAGATATAAAATGATTTTGCCTCCTAGCACTGAAGTATCTAGTAATAATATAAATAGAAAAAGATATTCCCATAATTTTAAACTATTTTATTTAAATGTATAAAGTATTCTCCATAAATTTTTCTTAGATTGAAGGCAGTCATTCACATAGCTCCTAGTTTTCATGTAATCTTTGAAAATTATGGAGAAAATGAATGTTTAACTTTATTTTTGCCATTTATTATTTTACAGATATCTCATTCCTTATTATCCAGTATCAGTGTTTTCATAAAGAATATATTATGACTGCATTTAAAAAGGCAAAAGATTTATATAATCTGAAGAGAAAAGGGGTATTCACTGTGATTTTAAAGGAAAGTAATTTAACAAAAGACTCATACATCTAAAATTTTTTCATCAAAAATAAAAGTTATTCTTTCCATATATACTGTCCATCTCCCTCATGAAGCAACCTGTCCCCACACATTTTGATAAGGCCATTATAAAGCCAGTCCCATTCTCTGATTTTCTATCTAGGTTTCTGATCTTGAAGTTATAAGAAAGAGTAAGCTAGGCATAATTCTTTTATATTTACTAGTGAGTAGTATTTTCCAATCTCTGTCCATGATATTTATACTGTTTCCCCAAATTTTCTACAAAAGATTCAAAGAATCTAACCAACCAATTAAACCGAAAAGTACTAAAAATGAAAAAAAAATATGTAATTTAGGAAATTCTTGGAAGGATAAATATTTAGAGAATAAAGATATAACATTTCTAGGAAATCGCTACCAAGCCTCTTCCCTGACTCTGTCAGCCCAACCGCCTGATTTTCCTGTTGTTTGTTTTCCTCCTAAGTGTGAGGCTGGATTTAAGTTTGTCCCTCCCAGGGGACAGAATTCAGCTTTTACAGGACAACAAAGCAATGTGATTTCCATCTTATCCCTCCCTTTGCCCAAATCTGAACAGATGGCTTCCATCTCATGAGAGTACTATATAACTGCTACGTTTCAAGGAATTGACCTGGTCTCTAGCCAATAGCCAGCAAGGAACCATAGTCTTCCAGTGGTCATGTGACTTAACTAGGGCCAGTTTCTTCTGAGACCAAGGGCCATTTGGCCATTTGAGGGTCTTGAAAGTTGATTTTCCTCAATAAAGAGCTCAGACACTGCAACCCCACAGCACACTGGATTCCAGGAAACTGCTCTACCATTCAGGTACAGTTCTACTCCTTCATCAGTCCTTTCTAAGGAGCCAACTAATGGGTTGGATTCAAACAATCAATAAAATAAACAATTTCATCTTGATTTTTATTGTTATCCAATGATTCATTTATCAAATAAGAACACTGACTGAGCAACATAAATGTGCACAATTATTATTTTTCTATCAATGAGAAATATTTATGCTTTAATATATTTTTTTTTTTTGGTTTTTTTTTTCGAGACAGGGTTTCTCTGTATAGCCCTGGCTGTCCTGGAACTCACTCTGGAGACCAGGCTGGCCTCGAACTCAGAAATCCGCCTGCCTCTGCCTCCCAAGTGCTGGGATTAAAGGCGTGCGCCACCACCGCCCGGCTATGCTTTAATATTTTAAAGAGTTTTCATCTGCTTTACTGCTCTAGGAAGGGGTTTTAAGGTTTAGACTCAGAATTTACTATCAAGAAACTTTCAAATGTAAATTAAAGGGGATTCAAAATCAATTTTGTTCATAGACTTGACTTATAGAGGATTTGAGTTTATATTTTAGTTTCCAAAACCAAAATAAAATAAAATATTAAGAAAATTTGGCAAAGGATAGAAAGACTGGAATCATTTTGAAGACAAACTGGAAGTCACTCAGTTCACAAGACACTGAATAGAATCAGCTTCCTAAACAGTGTGTCATGATGCCACATGACACCATGAAAGTGGGACCCAAACTAACTAGTACCCTCAGAGCTCCCAGGGTCTGTCTCAACCACCAACCAAGGACTGCACATGATGGGTCTGATTGTTCTGGTAGCATGTGTATAGTAGAGGATTGCAAATTCGATCATCAATAGGAGGAGAGGACCTCAGCCCTGTGAAGGTTCTGTGCCCCATTGTAGGGGAATGCCAGGGCCAATAAGTGGGAGAGGGTGGGGTGGCAGGCATGGGGAGGGGGGAGGCAACAGGGGTTTGTTTTTGTTGTTTTTGTTTGTTTCTTTGTTTTTTGTAGGGGAAACTGGGAATGGAGAAATTTACATGTAAATAAAGAAAATATCTAATAAAAAAAAGAAAATAGAGGAAAACAGAAAAGAAAAAAAAAGAAATGGAAAAAAAAAAAAGAAAGTGGGACCCAGAATCTGTACATGGTTTCTACATGAACAACGATGAAAAACTAAGCCAGAATAAAATGTACAATGAATCTGAAATGTTCTCACCTGAAGGCCATAAGTGACTTTGCTGAATAATTGGTTTCTGAGCATGTGCCATTATAGACTCTAGGCTGTGGACACCATTGCCTATGAGCATGTAGACTGCACTGTACACACCACCACACTGCATAAGAAGCACCTCAGTTCAGACTTAAGGACTTTGTGTGTTATGAATTGCAGTGTTCTTATTGAATATGCAACTTTTTATCCTTTTTGTAAAATGTTAGTATACGTAGTTATTTAGTATGGTAAGTGTGGGCATGCTTTTGTGACATCCTGCAGGAGTCAGTTTCCTCCTTCAACCGTTTGGGTTTTGAGGATCCAACTCAGGTCATCAGGCCTTGGTGGCAAACGTATTTGCCTGTTAAGTCAAATAGCCAGCCCAAATTTTCTGCTCATGTAGAAGAATACAGTTTAAATACAGAAATAGTATACTCTGCACATCATTCTTCAGCTCTAATTAATTGGTAAAAGTTTGAATTGTATTGTATTAAAATATTTGCTTTTAAAAATTGCTATTTGAGCTGGTGACTTGAATCTCAGAACACCTTGTTAAACACACACAGTCACAAATAAATAAATGTAGAAGGTATTTTAGAAATCAAAGTAAAATAGAATCACTTCCAGACTCAAAGGCAGAGAAATTCATCAGTGAGGACCTGCATTACCAAACGTGGAAGGGAGTTACAGGTAAGAGAGAACATGCTTGACAGAATTGGAATGTCTAAAGAAGGGTGAAGAGTGCTGCCTGTAGTGCCAGATGAGAATACTTTCTTATTTAAAGCCCTTTCCAAAAAAGTGAAAATTATATAAAATATATATGTTTTAAGTATCTGAGAGTGGCAGCACCAGGGGAGGGGGGAACCCAGAGGAGGAACCTTTACGAAGGATGATGGGATAAGAGGCATGCCACATTATCAATGAAGACAGACAATCAAGAAAGTTAAAGATGCTAATCATGAATGATAATCTACATATTAAGGTAAGACGAGTTAGTGCAATAAATTAATAAAGAAATGAAAAACACATTTGCGGTGGTTAATTTTATGTGATAACCTTGTTAAGGACATAGCTCTTAGACCAATTATTTTAGCTATTTGTAGGCCAGTTTCCTCTAAACAGTAGAAGGTTTTCATTAAAAAGAAAAGAAAAGAAAAGATTGATTCTCTTGAGAAATGCAGAATTCTATTTGAAACTTTCCTATGACTCATGGCTACTCTTTCCTGAGTCTCTAGCCTATAAAATATTATGTCACATGTCATATGTCAATGCCACCTACTATATACTACATACTATATAATATATACTCCCAGTGCTTGGGAGGCAGAGGCAGGTGGATTTCTGAGTTCAAAGCCAGCCTGGTCTACAGAGTGAGTACCAGGACAGCCAGGACAACACAGAGAAACCCTGTCTTGAATACCAAAAAAAAAAAAAAAAAAAAAAAAAAAAAAAAAAAAAAAAAAAAAAGAAAAGAAAAAAAAAAGAATCAAGTTCTGGAGCTGTCCTCTAATCTCCACTATTGAATCATAACTTACAAGCCCTCACCACCCTGAATCCACACTCAATAATACATTAATGGATAAATATATGTTTTAAAATATTTTTAATTAAATGAAAATAAAAGCACAAGATAAATTTAAAGCAACATTTTGTTCTGTTTTGTTTTTCTGGGATGGGAAATTTATTATCTTAAATACAGGTAGAAGCCTGTTGGAGGGAAATCCCACTGTTTATACTAGAGAACATAAAACAAATTAAAGCAAATGGGTTGAGTAAAAGATCACTCAGGTCATATGTAGTCAGTGAAAGAGAAAAGAAGAAGCATAAAAAATCACTTTGGCCAAAATATGTTTATTTGATAACATTTATATAATCAATAAGCCAGACTGCTAAAAAAGGAGGGACAACATCTGCAGGTGTTGATGAACAACTGCATACAAACAGACATACACACACATGAACATATATACATGCAATAGAAAATGAAGAAATAGAAACTATAAATCTCAACTATAAGTAGAGGTTACAGTATTATCTCAAAAAATAGTAAAAGGACAACAAGAAAATACTAGAAAAACCATTCCAATAAATTATGTTATATTTATTGGCAAGAACAAATTCATTGAAATATATAAATCTACTACAGGCCCACTCAAGAAGCAATACAGAAACTAAAAATCTGGGGAAACAACCACAGCATGATTTAGTGAAAGAATCACAAACCTCTTATAATGAAAGCAACAAATATTTGGGACTGTTAAGAGTAATTCACTCACAGAGTTTGTCTGCGTAACAGGGTTGAGGAACAGTGTGAAGCATGCTGGGAAGCAGTCATGAGCTTATAGGATTAGTGATCCACTATAGGGAGAAAAGGGGCAAATTAAATAGGAATTCCAAAGGAACAAAGGAGATAGAGCATGCGCGCACACACATACACACACACACACACACACACACACACACACACACACACACTTACTCACACTGAGTGATGGCACAGGAAATTATGACATTATGATACTTTTATATTTTGGATGCTGCGGTTTGAACCAATGCTTTAAGCATGCTAGGCAAGTTTTCTGCCACTGAGCTACTATTTCAGTATGACTTTAACTTTTTTTGATCAATCACGAATACTTTACTAAAAGTAGAACAGAGTTGTCTTCTGGATCAAATCATTTAAACTTTACGTCTGAGCAAAATCTAATATATTGAGTGAAATTAACAAATCTCCCACCCCTTTTTAACAAGTCAAATATAAGCCAAAGTACAGAATACTTAGTTTTATATATTTGCTTCATGTTTAATATGTTTAGCTAGTCATTCATAAATAAATGAAACCTATGACATGAAAATTTACATTTAAGTAGTTGCTGAGCAAATGTTCATTGCTTCATTGGTAAGAACTGTGGTGTCATAATAGCTCTGGGTTTTTGTCATTAATTTTTTCTCCCTTGGACACATCTTCAAGTGCTAACACTTGGAATTAGCATCAGCACAAAAGAAGAGGAACAAAGATCATGGAAATCACTCGACATTCTATGCAAGTAAATGTTTGCAGGAAACAGGTATAAGTCATGATTAGAAAAATGCTCATCTTCATGTGACAGTATGAGGTATGACATTCATCTGGCATCTGATTTATGAATATTCTCCCAACCTTTATGTAAGCAAACAGCTCAGTCCATTTCGTCTCACATTCACTGTGCAGTTAGGTATGCTATGAATCACCATGTCACCATTTCACGTAAGCCTGTCCATGTAACTGCAATCAAGTGGGTTCTTCTGAAGGGATTTTCTATGCCCTCCCAACAGCAGTAACTTAGACCATAACCCTGAGCTGCTAAAAGATACTAGAAATAAATGAGAAGTCTTGTTTGCTTGGTTGGTTGATTTTGAATTTTGAAAGATCCCTCTACATCCTCTGGGTTGGTCTGGAACTCTCTACCATCTTATATCATCCTATTCTTAGTACTGTGACAACCACCAACACTCTTCTATTCTGCTTTTGATTCACATGTCAAATAGTTGCATTTCTGCTACCAGTTAAAAGGATAGGAGAAAAATATAACACTGTAAGATACTCAGGGATAAAGATATTTTAATGATATGTTGATTATAGTAGGTGATTTTACCTTTGACTCTGCTAATCACCCACATAAAAATAATGTTCGGGTTGTGCTTGAAGAAAGAATCCAAACATGTTTTTAAAACATTCTAATATATTTGGAAATGTACATATTTTGACTCGTGTGCTCAGTTTTCAAAGTAATCTAAGCTCAGCATATAGAAGCACGGATGCTGTATGTGAGGGGGACTTAAATTGGTTTTCTACAGGGCATTTGTCAAAAAACACTTTAGGATATGTATCCTTACTTTTTTCACATTTTATTTTAGAACTCTTCACCAAGTATTATATTTTTTTCAGTGACTTCCAACACTTTATTTTCTCAAGTGATTCTATAACTTCAGAAAGGACACAATCCAATCTCTTATAAAATGGCCTTTGTTATAAAAAATGTCCTCATTTCCTTCTGTAGAAAAGACACACTAAAAATAAACCTGGCTTCTTGTCAGTTTCCTATTCCCTTTGCCGACTCTCTTCTTTTTTGCTGGTGATTGGGAGCGATCTTAGCAAGTCTCCTTTTCTCTGCCCTTAAAATTGTTTTCATTACTCAGTGTTATCTGTAAAGATTACTTTTTTTCATTTTAAATACCAAATATTTGGTTTTTCAATCTTTAAACTTTTTCCCATACCCAGCCATTCTCTTAAATCACTAAGTCAAAAGA
>NW_022196896.1:29156127-29198493 GCF_008632895.1 Mastomys coucha | reverse complement strand
AAAAAAAAAAAAAAAAAAAAAAGAAGAAAAAGAAAAGAAAAAAACCTGAATTAATTAAAATAAATTGAAAGCTTTGCATTTGGTGACTATTAAGTGTTCTGAGTGCTGGAATTGGCTCACTCAGGACCAGCTGCAGCTGGCTTTCTCTCATAACTCCAAGGGAAAGGATGGAAAATATATCTGAGCTCGGAAGATACATAGTAAAGAAATAGTGTAAGTGGGAGGCAGGGTGGTAAAGTGCCACCCCATGGCAGAGCATGAGGAAGACGACGCATAAGCATAGGGCTCCAGGAGAGCAGCATGTGCTCCCTACCAGCTGAAAAGGTCCCAGGCAGGCTCAAGCACAGGGTAAGCTTTTGCCATGTGTGGAATGCAAGGTATCTCAGGTAGTCTGAGGTGGCTCAGAAAGAGAATGCTGGTTCTTATTTCTAAAATGGGAGCAAAAGTCATTGCAGAGAAGAATACATCCTCATAGTCTTCCCTCCTTGTTTGTTTCTTTTTCAATTCTCCCTCAACAGGTTCTTAGTGCCATCCTCAGTTTACCCCTTCTGTTCTTCCATCCAGACTGTGACCCAGCCTCATGTTCTGCCATGCTATATACTGCACAATATTCTTTCTTCTTCCAATCTCTGTTTGTTTCTTTCTTTTTTAACCACTGTGGCTGCATAAACCAAGAATGCCACCACTGCTGCAAAAATTTCCCTTTAGGCTGTTGGTTTCTGCTCTCTCCTAGTCCTGCCTCATCAAGTTTTGTGGATCCCTTGTCCAGGTTATAACATAGTTTAAGATATTTTTAACTTACTACTCTGAATTATATGTGATTGTTATTTACAAGTTATAAGTCCTTGCCAAGGATCTATGTAGTGCCTTGTAGAATGGGCTTTTCTAGATGGCTTCTGGTAGTAATACATGTGGCAGAAATGACTCTGTGCCAGGCAGTTTCCAGCTCAGTGCTCATGGTCTTTACCCTGAGATTGAGCCTAAGACAGCATTTACTTCTCGGTACTAGACCTTCAGGCTGAGCCAAGGTATGATGGCATGGAATGCATGCCTGTGCTCGGCATTGGCTCAATGGTCCAGCATCATCCAGCCTTGCTAGTCCAAAGTCAGAGGACTAATCTGCCAGCAACCTTATGAACACAAGAGCCTCCATCTGCTTTCATATGTCACTGAGACTTTGAGGTTAACACTTATTGTGTGTAAATGTTCAGGTTTGCCCTGGAAGTCAGGACCATCTCAGTCCTCTTCTTCCATCTTTCCTCTTGCTATTGCCATGGCAGCAGCTAAATAGTCTTCCCACGGTGTCAGCAAACACATATCATCACTCTTGTTTGTAATCCAGTCTTGCTATTAAAGTATTCCTTTAAAAGCTGATTTTGACAATTTCTTCTACCCTTCTCCCTAACCTGAATTTGGTATTCTGAGTTCAATGCTGTACCAACCACTCATTCTATCTATTCATGGTATACTACATTTCTGTTAGGCTCTTCTATTTTTATGGAACTCTTCCTGTTAAAAGTGGAAGAAAGTACAGGATGGAAGGAATGGTATGATAGTATTAACTACCGCCATGGGTTTTATTTGTCTCACACATACAATGTTTCATAGAAATCCTTTATGGACCCCGTTTTGGGTTTTACATTGTAAGTCACAGTGTCTATCTTAGAAGTAGTTCTTTTTTTTTTAAAGAGTTATTTATTTTATGTATATGAGTACACTGTAGCTGTCTTCAGACACACCAGAAGAGGGCATCAGATCTCATTATAGATGGTTGTGAGCTGCCATGTGCTTGCTGGTATTTGAACTCAGGACCTTCAGAAGAGCAGTCAGTGCTCTTAACCACTGAGCCATCTCTCCAGCTCCCAGAAGTAGGTCTTAAAGAGTTAATAATTGAAAAGTTGTTTTGTTGTGAACACTATGGCAATCAGGCATGGAAAATAGTAAATGGCATTGATAGATAATACTGTTATATATTTTCTGACATTTTATAGGATAAAGAATTGGCCATTATCTTTAATATTCCTACCATTTATTTCAAACTGAAAAAAGTATTTAGGCCATATTTTTCTTATTAAGGTAAGTAATACAGTATACATAATATATAATTAAAACATGTCTACGGTTGTTTGCATGAGAACGCCTCCCACAGATTCATATATTTAAATATTTGGTCCCCAGTTTTTGGAACCAGTAGTTGTGCCCTTGTTGGAAGAGATGCTTCACTAGGGATGTGTCACCAGAGATGAGGTTTGCAAAGCCCATGACATTCTCAGTACACATTCTTTGCCTTGTCGTGATTGTTGTCCTAATATGTTAGTTATCAGGGCTGGAGAGATGGCTCAGTGGTTAAGAGCATGGATTGCTTTTCCAGAGGTCCTGAGTTCAATTCTTAGCAACTACACGGTGGCTCACAACCATCTGTAGTGAGATTTTATGCGATCTGATGATCTCTTCTGGTACATCTTAAAGACAATGATAGTGTACTCATATACATACAAATAAGTAAATAGTTTTTAAAAGTGACTTTTCAGCTTTACTTCAAGCACCATTACTTCCTTCCTGCTGACATGCTCCCTACCATGATTCTCATGGACTATGATCTTCTGAAAGTATAATAGAAAAGTAAATAAAACAATGACAACAATTAAAATACTACATCTTATATATCTCACTCAAAACATTCCATACATTCTCTTGTGAAAATTTCACCCACAGAAATATTTTTTTTTCTAGATTTAGACAATAGAAGGGAAAATCCAGAGGGAAAAAAAACAAATAAAAAAAATGAACCATTGTGAATTGTATGGTGACAATGTTACCTGAATGTGAAGAGACAAACAGAGATAGGAGACAAAGGCAAGACAAAGATCATCACAGACCTCATAACGGTTTTCTATTTTATTTTGCATCTGGTGACAGACTAGAAGGATTTTAGATAGGACAATATTGAACTTTTATATTGGGAGAACGAATTAGGGTTTTATACAGAGTACCAATGACAGGTAGAGACAGGAGTAGAGAGCTCAGTGAGGTCAATCACTATAGAAGCCAAAGATCAGACTGTAATGGTAATTACAGAAATGTTAAACAGATTAAAAATTGGATAGATTGGGGGTTAATGAGAGAAATAGGCCATAAGTGTTTATCCTCTGAAAATGTATCAGTGGGCATACGTACCATTTGCTGAAAATGAAAGCAATTTGTGGAGAGGTAAGATAAAATATTTATTTCTGACAATATGACCATCTATTAGAACTATTGTAGTGAATTTTAAAATTGAACATGGGTTTCAGGGAAAAGTCCTGGCTGAAGGCACAATTTGATGGCATCAACATGCAAATTTATGATGCTTTTTTGATGGCCTGAGAAAAACTGCCTAGAACTGAGCATTTCAAAATTCAGAAATGGAAAGAGGAAGAAGACAAAGAAGTGATTAAGGAGAGACCATTGGATGAAAGAAAGACTTGGGGAAGGTGGTTTTCAAGAAGATGACTGAGTGAATCAATGACAGCAGAAGAGTGACCAATGGCACAAAATGTTGTAAATCAGGCAAGACACAAGAGATGATTTGAAAAGACAAGGATCTGTTTCTCTGACCTCAATAATAGCTCCGGGATAGCAAAGGGGAGAAAATGTAGAAGAAAGACGGAGGAGAGAATGTGAAGGCAGCTGAGAGTTTAACTATACAGAAACCAGGACTTTCAGAGTTCTGAGTGGAGTAGATAAAAAAGACCTATGTTGCATAGTGGAATATGTTCTAGCATGGTTTTGGTTTCTAAAGTTGGAGGCATTTGTGCAGCTGACAGTGATTCAGTAGCAAGAGATATTTGCAGAGAAGTGGGAAGGAGGGTCCATGTGAGTGGAAATGATTATGAAGCAGCTGTAAGGATCTAATCATTGATCAAGAAGAGAGAATGAATAATAAATGAGCATAGTTCTCATTGTGATCAGATGGGCAGTGTGCCCAAATGCACAAGTAATTTAAGATGAGGTGAAGGCCAGATACCTATCTGACTTGAAGGAGCAATGAAGCAAGTAGTGTTTGAGAGGTGCTTGTGGCAAGGTACTTACATGTCCTGGTACGAAGAGAATGCAGAAGAGGGCAGTGGGCTGAAGATGGTGTCTGGGGAACTGAGAAAGCAATTCATGAATTAGGGGCAACATTAATAAGAATGGTAAAGTCTAAGGTTGAGAGCAAAGAGTTGAGAGGTTCAAGGAGAATAAACTCTCACTGGGCCTTAAGATACCAAGGAACCATAAGACTGGAATAGCAGATTCCACTGGGAAGTAAAAGTCATCTTGTGTGACAATTCCAGCGATGGTGGAGAGAAAACCCAGAAACAGATCATAAAGATGGCTGCTGCAAATGTATGATGCTTTTCGCTGTCCTTCCCATTGTGCTGTGTTTTTCTCATTCCCTTAATTTGTTTCCAGATTAAGGTTATGCTTGGCTGTGGCTTTTTCTCAAAACTGTAGTTTCCAGGAACCACACATTGAATTAATCATTGCTGTGTGATAACAGTTTAAGCTTTAATGACTTCGTCAAGACCTTTGTGGTCACTGAAAAGTGAGATGGCAGATCTAGGGTCATAAATTAGTGATAGGATGTTGCTTTGGATGTGTGAGAGACTCTAGATTTGAGTTGCAGTACTAAGTTTTTTAGCTTATAAGAAGGCAAATGCCAGACTTAAATGATAGCTCATAAACCCAGAGCCAAACTCTGGAACCAGGAAGTTTCCTGCAGCCCAAAATCAGTAGTCAAAGATTTGAAAAGTTAAAGATTACTTTATTAATCTGTACCTTAGAGTCTGTACAAGTAAGAAAAGTAGCAGTAGATACTCCATGAGTTATGTTAGCAATTCTATAATTGCATATTAATTTATAATTACACATCATATGTTATATATAATAGGATGCACACATATAAATTCATACAGTGTTACTAAATGTCACTTCATGCAAAGTTATAGGAATGATATAAATATACACACATTTACATATGTAAGTATGGTGCATATGTATCTGGGCATATGTTTGTATACTAGGTTGTGTGTACACATGTATATATTTCTTGACAGTGAAAGAAAGCTAGCATAACAAAGGGCAAGGTGAAAATCAAGTATAGATAGAAACATTCTCAGGTATCTCAATAATTCTTTCAGTTTTTCCTTTGCTTTATTATTTAGAAACCTTTTCATACAATATATTTTGATCATGGTTTTCTCCTCCCCAATACTTCCAAGATCTTCTCGCCATACCTGACCATCAAAATTTATGATCTCTCCTCATTCAAAATATAAATACCATAAAACAAAAACAAAAAAATGAAAACTAGTAAGACAAAAAAAAATGCCAAATAAACTGAAATGAACCAAATGTCCACAATAAAAGCATTGAATTGATTTCATGTTGACAAGCTACTCCCAGGGTGTGGGCTTGCCTTCAGTGTGGTTGATATACCCTGTGGCATTCCATTGAAGAAAACTGACCTTGTCTTTGACAGGGCATCAAGTACAAATACCTTTTTTGGTTATTGGTTGGAGCTCAATGGCACTTCTCCCTCTATGAATGAAACCCGTGTGGCTCAGCCTTTTGCAGATCTTGGGCATGCTGTCACAGTCTCCGTGACTTCATACGTGCCTCTGTCCTGTTACGTCTGGAAGACAGATTCCTTGGAGTCATCCACACCTCGTTCTTACAATCTTTCTGCTTCCTTTTCCACATAGGTTCCTGAGTCTTGGGGTTAGAGGTTTGAGGTAAACGTCCCATTGAGGACTAAATGCTCTGAATTCATTCACTCTCTTTACGTTGTTGGGAATAAAGGTGCCTTCAATAAGGATGAAACTAGTATTCATTTGGATCTGCATCATGTGTGTGTGTGTGTGTGTGTGTGTGTGTGTGTGTGTGTGTGTGTGTGTGTGTGATGTCCATACAGGTTAGTAAATAGCCTTGCAGTATAATTTCCTTTTATCCCAAACAACGAAAACAGATTCTGAATCGAGAAGGTAGTGCCTGCTGGGAGACTGTGATTGGAAGCCTAGAGTACAGGGTTTGGGTGAGGGTCATATGCTCATAAAATTGAGACAGGCAATGATGTCTGATTAATTAACTCAATTTGTTTTACTTTTCTTTCTTTCTTTTCACACAACCTGTCTTCTTAAGCTGTTTTTAAGGTTAAAAGTCATTACAAAAGATGCTTGTTTGTCCTAGATTAGGGTATCACTTATTTTGGATCATAGTGAGCCCTGAAAAGGAAAGATGTTCCAAAAAGAAAATAAACCCCACCATTCTAATGGATTTACCATTTCACCCACAGGATACAGTGTGATGGAAAAGAAACTGCCCCTCAAAACATATATTTTGGGAAGGAAAAGAGATGAAACCTGAAGCCAAATAAATGCTTAAGCTAGGCCTCGCTGGGTGATTGACAAAGGCTCTGCCTTGTGCCCAGGCACACCAAATGTCTAAGGGAGAAGAGATGGACAGCATCAGGGCATGGCATGAGTGACTGACAACCCTAAGGAACAAATCACTCCCTTTCATCATCTCGAGCAGAGCCATCTGAATGTGTCAGTACTCGAAGGAATGGCTGAATGATGCCTTCTACCAAGTATAACCAAGGCCACAAACACCTTGGATTTCCTCCTTGTGTTTGCTCTTTATACTTCAAGAACATTTCAGGTCCAAAGTCTTATTTTATAGCCTTTTCACAGCTTTCGTCCTCCTCCTCTTTTCTGTGGCATGTGATGCAGGTGTGTGTGGGCACGTGGATGCATGTGCATGTATGGGTATGTGTGTTTGTATGTATGTGTGTGTGTGTGTATGTGTGTGTATGCATACTTGTGTTGCTATTGTGTGTGCATGGGCGACTGTGTGAATGTTTATGTGTGTGTGCATGTGCATGCATGTGTATGTGTGTGGGATATGGGTGCATGTTTGTGTGCACACATGTTTATTTGCGTATTTGTGTGTGTGTACATGCATGCACAAACATTTGTGTTGTCTGTGTGTGTTTGTGTATGTGAGTGTGCATGTGCACACATTTGTGTCATCTGTCTGTGTGTGTTTATGTGTGAATGTTTATGCATGTGTATGCACATTCATGTGCTTGTGTATGTGTGGGTGTGAGTGCATTGTGCAAGAATGTGTGAGTACACATGTGTACATGTGTGTGCATGTGTTTGTGTTCATCAGTCTTCTCTTATAAGTCTTGACTCCCTTATTGTTGTCTTGCACATGTGGATTACCATTTCAAGTTTCCATAGTAACATGAATTCTTCAGAATAAAGTCTTTCTTTGAGTGAAGGTTGAAGCTCATCTTTATGACTTAATAGGTGTGTTACTTTCTGCTGTTTCCTGCCCTTCACTCTTCAGGATTTTATTTACTGACAGTTCAGAGATTCGCAATGTTTCCTCCATAAATTAAATTATTAAACATAAGATAAATATTGAGTTGTTGAAACCATAATAAGGAAGGGAGAAATTTTCTGTTTTGCGTTGTATAAGGCACTTCTGATGTAAGAATCAGGCAGATTGACTGGAAAATCATTTAACATAAAAACTAATTTAAGCTACCATCACCAGTTTTCAGTATTTTATTTTGAAGCCTAAAGCAGTGAAGATAGTCTATATTCAAAGAGGTAAGATGTAGCTATTTATTGAAATTATTTTATGATCCTTGAAAATGCTTATTGGCATTTCTATGTTAGAACCCCAATCCCATTTAGAATTTATTTTCAAAGAGTATAAAATGGCATTCTAACTTTCCTTAAATTTATAATTTTAAGATATAGCTTCAGAGAAAAAGCATTTCAACTTAGAAGTAATTTTTATACTTACGGGAAAATATGCCAACATTGTAATTCAACGATATTGACAGTACAAAGAATACTCAAGTATCTTTTACCAAGATATCACAAACAGCTTTCACCACTTGCTTTGGTGTGTGTGTCTGTCTGTGTGTGAGTGTCTCTGTGTGTGTGTGTCTCTGTGTGTGTGTATATGTGTATGTGGCTTTGTGTGTGTGTGTGTGTGTGTGTGTGTGTGTGTGGATATGTATATGTGTTTTTTTGAGCTTCACTGTTCAAGCTTCACTGCTTGCATCATTTAAAAAACATTCTTTCCTCTAAATAACTGCAGTACTTATTTCCTAGAAACAGGAATATTGTTACATAATCTTCTAAAATCATTTTTAGGAATACTTTTGAATTATGTGATACTATATTCCCATTTTAGTACTGTTAATACATATTTTCCCCTTAGAGAATACAGTGTAGGATTATTGTATTTCATTGTTGCATCTCTCAATGTTTTTGTTTCACATCTCTAAAGCCTTTTGTTTTGCAGTTGTTTCTTGTTGTTGTTTGATATTAACTTTGCCATTTCTTTGAGACAGAGCCTCACACTGTATCGCAAGGTAGTCTAGAATTCACTGTCTAGCTCAGAGCATACTCTTTAAATTTGAATTGCTACTCCTGCTTCAACCTCCCAAGTACTGGGATTACAGGTGATGACCACTGTGCTTGGTTTATACAACCTCTGTTAGTGAGTGAGGTTTCTGCCTTTGCAAACAGACCATTTTCCTCTTTGATTTGGTCAATGGCTGTCTCATGGTTATGCCTAAGGTGATCTAGAGTGGTAGCATGCTTTTTTTGGTTAGCCCATTAGGGGATACATGCTGTCCACTGACTCTTCATCCACCTGTTCCTCATTGCTAATGTTGGTTTTGATGAAAGTCAATATGCTATCCCACTTTTGCACTATGCAGTTGTTAAAGAGCAACCTGCTGTGTGTGTAAGACCCTCATTTCCCTTTATGCTTTGTCCATGTAAAACGCATCCTAGAATATTTAGCAATTCAAAATAATGTCAAAACATTTTTCCTAAATTAATAACATTAATAATTCTTAGTTGATGCAGTTTTTGTGATGATAATTTAAAAGTGTGATTTTTCCAACTCTACCAGTCTCTGTATGTTTAACATTTGAACCATCATTTCATCTATCAATCAATTTATCTATCTATCAATCTATTACCTATCTACTACCTATGTATTATTTTATCCATGATTAAAGATTACTGTTGAGAACTAATAGGTTATTCTTTCTCCTCATCACTTAAAATACTAAATTTATTTAACTTTGATCATGGGTACATATGCTCAATACTACCTGATACACCACAAGAGTTGAGGAAGAGGAAGCTGAGCAATTCTAAGGTCTTCATTGTTCTATGGATGTGAGGTGCTCAAATTCTACTTGATGAGGCTAGAGGGAGTCCCTTCATCTTGTCTCCTGTATCTTTATAATATGCTCTCTACTAAGTTTTAATTTTCCAGACATTTTTCGTAACTAACATTTTTATTGATTCTCTGGGAGTTAAACATTGTATTGCCAATCACTATCCCTTCCTTGTCCTGACATATTCAGGCCCTCCTGACTTCCTCCCCAAAGAAGTGAAAAGTAAAAATTATTATGATAAAAAGTCCACTTTGTGTTATCTATATACTCACTGGAGCATGGTCTAAAATAGAACTGAGCAGTCTAAAATAGAACTGAGTGCTTTCACTCTCTCACTTCCACTAGAAGCCATCGATTGTGGAGAGCTATTCTTCTATGTCTCTCACCATTTCTAAGAGTTCTCTGGAGACTATTCTTTTTTCTCTTTTTCTTTTTCCTTCTTTCTTCCTTCCTTCCTTCTTTCCTTCCTTCCTTCCTTTTCCTTCCTTCCTTCCTTTTTTTCTTTCTTTCTTTCTTTCTTTCTTTCTTTCTTTCTTTCTTTCTTTCTTTTTTTTTTGAGACAGGGTTTCTCTGTGTAGCCCTGGCTGTCCTAGAACTCACGCTGTAGACCAGGCTGGCCTAGAACTCAGAAATCCAAATCCGCCTGCCTCTCCCTCCCAATTGCTGGGATTAAGGGCGTGTGCCACCACCGCCTGACTCTTTTTCTTTTTCTTTTTTTAAAGGAGGACAATGCAGTGAGGTTTAGGGGTTGTCACCTAAGCCTTCCATGTCTCTTTGCCTCAATTGTGTTTTTGCAGTCATCAATATCACAGCAAAAGTATTGTCTTTGCTCTTCACAGGAGCATGGGTCATGGGGCTTCACTCTGTTTCTAGGAACAGCACTTGTCCTCCACCCCTGCTCCAATAGGACCATGGTCCAAAGAAATCCCTCAGAGCCTGCCTGGATCATAGACATCAAAAGGGCCTCAGTAGGGCATCCATATCAACATAGCCCTCAGCAGGAGCATAGTCTGCTGTCATCCATGTGGCTTTCAGCTGCATCACTAATCACAGACATCAGCATGACCTTCAGGGCTAGAGGCATCAGCACAGAACCCTGCTGCAGTAGGACTGCAGCTCCAGATAAGGTTCTCAGTGGCATCATGGACCCAGATACACAATCATGGCCTCATGTAGCAGCACAGGCCACTCACAATATGGCCACAGAGTCAGCATAACCAATAGACATTGATGTAGCTTCAGGCTGCATGACCAGACTGCAGACTCTGCATGATCCTTCATAGTAACATGTGCCACAGACATCATCCGGGTCCCCATCAGAGCATGGCCAGGTAAGATGCAGGTGGTCACACACCTGACTAGCTTGCATAGCGACGCTCTCTTCTACCTGGTGCCTGCAATTATTCACACTCATCCAGTTCTCCTGATTCTAGTCAACCAGTCCTCCTCCCTTCCATGTCTGTGTGTGAGTGTATGAGCACTCACTTACACACACAAACACACACACACACACTCAATTAATCAATGCATGCATTCATGACCACAACAATCACATAAGTTGTATAAGACAGTGTTTTGTGGCAGTTGTGGCAGTCCTCCATATCATTTTAAAATACCATTTATTTCCTATCAATAATAATGACACCTTATCTCTTAAAATTTAGTGGTCTATGTGTCCTTCTGGTAGAGATGATATTAGGAATCGTGGTATAATGCATAGTCAATGCTTTTTGTGTATAGAATATACACACAATAGTCAATCCTTTTCATATATAAAATATGGCTTGTGATACTCCTGTGCATTAAGGCTAGGATTTTTTTTATTTTTTAATAAAATTATTATTATTATTATTATTATTATTATTATTATTATTATTATTTTCCTTAGCCATTTTCTTTCATATAAAAGAGTTTGCTGGAAGATGTTCTGCATATTTTTTTCCAAAACAATGTGTTGAACTCTGGCTCTTATGAATTTTTGTCCTTAGTTATAAAGTATGGAACCACAAGCTACCTTGGTGATATAATCTTTTCATAAATGGGCCTTCTTTGGTTGGGATTTGCAATCTGCTGTACAATTTCTTTCAAACCACGCTTTTCACTTGGTTTGGCTGTTAGGGACACTTCAAAGCCTGAAGTAGGGGGAAATGGGGTAGTTTTTACTCATCTTAAGCTTCGTTCTTTCATTTCCTGGCAGAATCAAAGGCACTAGGAGTTTGGCTGGAATAAATGTTGTGGGTAGATGTTCTGAAGCTAATTCCAGTACAGAGACTGCCTCCTCTTCTTTGGCAGCTGTGAAGAGAAACAAGACTAGAATATCTCATATGTCAAGTATAAACGACATCACATACAAGAAACAGATTGCTTTGTACAAACTGTCAATTATTAGAATTTTATTTCTTCTTTTCTTTAAGGTATTATTTCTTATTGGTTTTATAAAATTGTCTACATTATTGCAATTTTTATTTATAATAAATGTTTTTCTAGTTTTAACACAAGCATTTTTTGAGTAAAAGAATTGTATATCTATTTTCCTTGAGATTTTTCAAATAATCATCAGATAAAAATATTAAGAGTTTAATCAATATAAAGTATTGTGGACATGATTCTGAATCTAAGAAAAATAAAAGTTTTTATTTTAATTTATTTTTACTTTTAGTTTTGAGATTATAATTTAATTATATTTATCTTTCCTTACATTTCTTCCCTTCAAAATCTCCCAAGTACCCCTCCCCTTTCGCCTTCAAATTTATAGCCTTTTTCATGAATAATTATTGCATATATACATATGTATATATATATATATATATATATGTATATATATATATACATATATATATTCCTAAATCTAACTTGTTTATTCTATATAATGTTACTTGTATTTATTTATGAGTGCTGACCATTTGGCACTGGATCACAAATTGGTGTGCCTTTCCCTTGGAAAAACCACCTTTCCTGCTCCCAGCTTTCCTCAGTTCCCTATAGTTCTTTGTTAAGCTGAGGCCTATGAATGACACTTATGGACATTCCAAAGTTTTTATTGTTAACTATTACTGTAGCATGTATTTACACATAAATATTCCTGCTACATATTTTGATGATAATGTAACACCAATAATTTATATTTTGGTATCATGATCAATTGCTTTAATAGCTTCTCTTTTATTTTATAATATCTAAGTCATTAAGATTTATTATTTCAAACATACCTATATGCCTGAATGTCTTTCTTAATACAGCATATCTCTTTTGATCTATAATTTATTGATTATCATTCTTTCTCTCCCATTTCTCCCTGTATGTGTGTATCTTTATCTCTATTCTATCTCCTATCTACATGTCCATCTATAAATTATCTATCTATCCATATATTTATCTACTTATCTGTCATCAATTTATTATCTATATATCTATGTATCTATCTATATACCCTCTACATACCTATCATTACTTTCAATACTTTAATTACCATAATACAAGTTCATGTCGAAGGCTGTTAGGATGATAAATTGAAATGACTAGAACATAGGAAAAAACTAAATAAAGATTATACAATTTCAGAATCCTAAAACAACTAGATGAACACACCATTTTCTCAGAACTAATTGATGCTGATGTTTTTAAATTAATAGAAAAATTCAAATCCTAAAATTAAAATGAGTGTAAAACTTTTAGGTCACTCATCTCTGATGCCCATCCCGTGTCTGAATAGTCTTTTCATAGTCAGCAATCTACAATCTACCCTTTACTGGAACTCTTTTGATATTTCTGATAAAAGTCCCAATATAAAGAGCAGTACTTGATACAGAGGTAGTTTCTTGGAAATTCTTCTCTGATTTACTGAGGGAATTTTTTTTGGTACTGTTAATTTTTTTTAATTACTGAGTAAGTTTAGCTTCAGTTTACTTTTCATTAGCATGAATGTTTTCTAACCTCTCCATTTATCAATAATAGCTCTTAAACTTTTCAGCTATCCAGGTCCAATAATGAGACCACTGCTGATTCTCTCCATTCTACAGACAGTGTTGTGGGCCACATCAACTCGGAAGTCTTTTCTGTATTTTGATTAAACAAAAAAAATGCCTTTGGAGACTAGCAATATTTCTCATTGGTAGAGTATGTGTCTAGAGTACACAAGGCTAAACTTATATAAAGCTCTGATGTATTACCAGCAACACATACAAACACACAAGCACACACACATGTACACCACACACACACACACACACACACACACACACACAATTTTATGCTATCATTTTCCATTTAACTATTTGAACCTATGTATAGAATTTTGTAGTTCATAACATTAATTGCAAGTAATAGTGTATTATTATTCCAGCTACTTGACAAGTTTGTACATTCTCATCTATGCATTCAGTATGTTGACCATTATTCCTGTATCTCTCAGTACGAACAAATTTTTCTTCATGACCAAAGCAACCTAAGGAAGAAATTGTTTGTTTTGGGTTGCAGTTCCATCATGGTAGAAAAAGCAAGGTGCAGGAGTATAAAACTATCTCATTATGTGATTCAGCAGTCAGGAAGCCCAGAGAGCAGGGTTTGAAATAGGCTATATAAATCTCAAAACCAGTTGGGCAGTGGTGGCTCACTCCTTTAATCCCAGCACTTGCGAGGCAGAGGCAGGCAGATTTCTGAGTTCCAGGCCAGCCTAGTCCACAAAGTGAGTTCCAGGATAGCCAGGGCTACACATAGAGAAACCCTGTTTGGAAAAAAAAAATCTCAAAGCCTGCCCTGAGTGAAGTACTTCCTCTAATAAGACTCCACCTCCATCAGGTCTTATTACCTTTCCAAATAAGCTGGCAACCATGTGTTCAGACAGACGAGCCAATGAAGGTCATTTGCCACTCGAACCACAACAGTAAATGTGGTCATGCATAGGTTTATTTTGGATTACATTATCCACAAACTACTTAAGGAAAAAAAATAAAAAAGATTCATTTGCACAATGTTGCTTGATCTCTCCTGAACAAAACAGTGAACTTATCTACTCTCAAAAATTCAGCCTTGGCAGGGCCCAGTGATTCTGCGCAGTAAATGGTGTGTACACCATACAGATTAGCAAGCTGGAAGCCTGGACATTTATCATGACTGTCTCTTTATTATTTTCTTTATGCTGTAGATCTCATTCTGCTACCAATGTGACATTAAAAAACAGTTCGTAGTCATCATCCCTTCTGAATTCCTACTCAGAAAAGCACCAATATTCTTACCAAGGAGATATCTCTCTCCTCAAGCTTCCTGTCTCCAGATGGAGCCCCTCCAGTTCATTCGCCAGCCTAAAACGTCTTGCTAAAAATAAAAAAAAAAAAATGATTATGTTACACTGTAGAACTAAGAATCTATATTTACTTCCATTATTCAATGAATAAAGTACAAACTGTTTCTTGGTAATTGCATGGCATTTACAACATTTCCTGAAGGCTCATCATGTTGCTAGCCCCTGAAGGTGCATTGTGTCATGACCCTTCATTCTCAATCTGTGCTTTAGCCAGTACATTTATAGAACCTGAATCTTGCCTCTAGAACTTGGCAGTCACCTGGTTCTTCTATCTTCAGATTTTATTATTTTTTTCTACCTGTTCCTTTCCTCATCTTCACAACTTAAGCAGAATGATGTTACTTTTACTAGTTCAAATCTTGTGCCTGATAATATAGATTAGCTTAGGTCTTCCACGGTATAAACCTTGAATTTTTCTGTGCTTTCTGGCATAGAGCACTCAGTCAAGAATCTTTTTATCAGTTCACACCACAGAATCTTCCAGAGATCAGTCACACTCCTGTGTGCATAAACAGCTCAGGGATCCTCATAGGCACCCTTCGACAAGATCACTGATACAAAACTCCTCCAATAGGAAAGGCCCGGCAGCCATCAACTGCTTCAGATATATTTATCTGTAGCCTTTGCTGAGATACAGCTATTGTGGTTCCAAGGACGGAGCTCCCCTTATTGACTCTTCGAAAATGCTAGCACAATGCTCAAGAATATTAGCTGACTTGTACATTTTCTGACTATGTCTATAATCTAAGCAATTTTAAACAAACCTGAGGAAAAAAGTAAATGTCTATAGAAGTAAATATATAGTAATATAAAAATGAGTAAATAAAAGGAAGAGAGATGAGGGCAGAGCAAACTAGTAGTGCAGAGAAAAGCAATGCACCAATTTGATTGCTTCCTGTCATCTATTCCTCATTGCCACAATGCAGTACATTAGTGTTAATTTATTTGCTATAAGCTTCCACCCTATCAGTCAGTTCACTATTTTGTACAGAGTACTGCCCTAAAATTTTTGAATCACGTAACCAGCCTGAGAAACAAAAGAATAGAAGGAAAAAAAACCACTCATTCATGTTTTATAGAGGGGACCTTCGTATACCTTTTGAAGCCAAGACAGAGTTGCTTCTTCCCCTAACATCGCCTAATGATTACTGATGGTAGCCAAAGGCTCACGGGAAGCAGATCTCCCAGTACCTTAGAATTCATCTCAGAATCCAATGAAAATTGGATTCTTTTTCAGTAGCTGGGTGCACTCTTGCAATCTCTTCACTTATCTTTCAGTTTCAATTCCCCATATACAATATATTTTCCACTCTTTCCAGCCTGAAAATCATTCTCTTTGACAGGGAAGGCAGAAATAAAATAGAAGATTCCTGTTACTTCTCTTTCCGTGTTTGCTAACTTTATACCATCTGCTCATAATCAATAGAATTACAGCTTAGCTGTACTTCCTTGCTCAGGACAGAACTAATGTTTGCAGCCTCAACATTTTTTGAACCTAGTCTTTATGACATAGGTACCAGTCATTTGACTAGGTAAAGATGTTCTCATATTTCCAATTTTTATCACTTTTGTGCAAGTAAAGCCTCAAACAATCCGATAGTCACTATGTGCTCATCTATAGTGACTAAGACAACATTTGTTTTCCACATTACACCTTGGGTCTCTAGCTGAGATGTTCTACAGCTAGCTGGTGGCACAGTTGGTATCATATCCAGGTTACATGTTAAGAAACAGACCTGAGATACTTCTGAAACCCTTCCAGAGTCAAGGATGTTTCTCATTCCAGACATCTTGCTCTATAACCAGAGATACCACCACATCCATCCTACTTAACTACCCTGCAGGATGGATTTTTAAAAAATTTCAATGAAACACACACATACATTCACATAAGTTTAGAGTTTACATGAAAGGTGATATGGTAGTCTTGTAGAGTCAACCTTAGAACTCTCACCCCACAGAAATATCAGGCATTAACAAAAAACCAAAAACCAAAAACCAAAACAAACAGGCTACCTGTGTCTCCACAGCTCTGGTAGTTAGAAATACGAGTTCAAGGAGTGGTCTCGCCTGGTGTCTTCCAAGGAGCTCTTCTTTGTCATCAGATAAAGGTCTCCATAAATGCTCAACACAGTGGTTCCATTCAGAATGCTTGTTCTATTTTCATATTCTCTTCATACTCTTCATGTAAGGACAGCAATCACACTAGACTCATGCGTACTCATATGACTTCCTTGTCTCTTAATTACCCCTTGAGAGCTCCTTTCTTGGTTGTAATTAGATTCTGGAAGTACTTGGGCTAGGAGCTTCAACATATACAATTCAATAATGATTCAATCTATTATAGAAAATTTATGAAAATAATTTCTCATCATATTTATTCCCATAAAAATCTCATAGAGATCTTTCATTTCTTAATGTGTATTAAGTACTGCTTTATTATTATTTTATAAATTTGACTCACCATTTTTCCTTTTCTTCCTTTTTTTTCTTCTTTCTTTATCTTTTTTTAAGGGTCTCATTGTGAAATCCTGGCTGGCATGGACCTCTCTATATAAAACACAATGCCTTCTAAATTGGAGGTACCTCTGCCTTTGCATTAAAGGTGTGTGCCATTATATCTGGTTTCGACTTAGTACTATTAACCATTCTTCAGTGATGTAAACAGAATTCCTTCCAAGTGTTTACAATAGGAAATAGAAAAAGTAGAGAAAATTAAACATAGCTACTTTATACATGTATGTGTATTTATGTAGCCTATATTATCAATAGTGAAATATGGATAGAAATAAGGAATAGCAGTGTTTTAAGTGTAATAAAAGTTTTATAAGTAGTAGCAAGTTGTTTCCCATGAAGTTGCAGTAATGTCCACTTTTTGTAGTGAATTTGAAGTTCTGTGTTAGCAAACAATTTGCTATTTGCCAGGATGTGTAAGGAAAAACTATCTATCAATAAAACTCTTCATTTAGCAATTCCTTTACTATATATAATGTTCATCTAATCACACCATCACTTTAAATAGAAGAGATAATTCTTTGTATTTAATCTTCTATGAACTGCCTTTCCATAGACTTCAAATATTTCATAACTCTGATTCTTTAGTGATGTCTGGAAATGTTTACACATTAAGAAATTAGCACTCTGTGATATGAATTAGGCTCTGCTAGAGCCTGACAAATACAGAGGAAGATGCTCACAGCCAGCCTTTAGATTGAGCATAGAATTCGCAATGGAGGAATTAGAGAAATGACTGAAGGAGCCAAAGGGGTTTGCAACCTATAGGAAGAACAATAATATCAACCAACCAGACTCCCGCACACACACACACACCAAAGTTCCCAGGGACAAAACCACCAACCAAAGAGTACACATGGTGGGACTCATGGCTCCAGCAACATGTGTAGCAGTGGAAGGCCTTGTTGGACATCAATGGGAGGAGAGGCCCTTGTGAAGGCTCGATGCCTCAGTGTAAAGGAATGCCAGGAGAAGAAGGCAGGAGTGGGTAGGTGGGTAGGTGGGTGAGGCAGCACCCTCACAGAAGAAGGGAGAGGGAGGATGGGATACGGGTTTTCTGGAGAGGAAACTGGGAAAGGGGATAACACTTGAAATGTAAATAAATAAAATATCCAATGAAAAATCTGAAAGAAGGATTTATAGTTCCTCATATGGTTTTTGATTTATGTCTTTTCTTCAACAAGAAATACTGTGATTTAGCAAACTTGAATTTGTAAATATGTTATCATAAGTCTTCTAGAATTTTGTACCATCCTTAGATGGCCTTCATCATTCCAAAGTTATAAACCAATGCTGAATGATCTGTGTTTCATTTTGCATTTCCTAACATTTTACAGTTGTTTTATTAACATTAATTCTTTGGCTCATATTGAAATTTATTATATGTAAGATAGGAATTCAAAGTTAATTTTTATAAATGGTTTACAAATGTTTAATTTATTGATTAATTCACCTTTTCTCATTTAAATTGAAATTCTTTATAAAGTGAGAAGACAGCATCATGGATTTAGACTTAGATGCACGATGTGTTTGCTATCTTACTTCCTTTTATTAGAAGCATATAGAATTCTCTCTTTATATTCTTAGCTTTATAATGGGGGACACTTTAACAAAGGATGACATGTTTTTACACTATCCTAAAATTATTGTGAATATTTTGATAATAATATCTGTTTTATGTTTTGATGTACAAACATGTAGTAGACCTAAGTTGGGCATGTGGCTCATTGTAGAGTGTAGGCTTAACACATGGGAGGTCTTTGCTTCCTCTCAAGCAGAACAATATAATAGTGTGCCAAAACCTTAAGTATTTTAGTTTTCCTTTGTCCTTTCAGAAGCTTAGAATGTCCTCACAGATGACTCCACCTCTTTTTAAGGTTTCCTTCTTCATTCCCACTATTTTGTTCCTATTGTCATATCTATTGCCTTCCAATGTACTTTTTAACTGGTTATTTCCATCAAGTAGACTTTAAGTGGTATTTAATATATTTTATTGGGTTCTTACAACATGATGCTGTTTTCTGTGATTTGTAGGTATTTATTAAATACATTCATAGATTTCATCCTACTTTTGTGCTATAGAATGTAACATAACATTATATTAATACAGACATTTAAAATGATATTCACAATGTTCTGTTGCCTAATTATGTTTCAGAATGAACTGATACTTCACATTTAAAATAATGGCTTTATCAGAAAAACTGTGTTTTTTTTCATAAAGCATCTAGTGTTCAGACAGCATGATCTTACTGTTGTTTATAAAGAAAGCATTTCAGTGATGTATTATTCTTGCTGGCTGGCTTCAGAGTAAGATCATAAATAAATGTGCAACTGGAAAGCATGTAATCTTAAAAATGACTTAGGATAATTGAATCCTTTAATACCTTTGGCTAAAAAGCAGAACTAGAACATCACAGAAAAGCATGGCCTAGTTTCCTTTTGGAAATTATTGGGAAGAAAGCTCATTCTGTTTAATGTTTACATAAAAATACAAATATTTGTAATAGCAAGTGTCTCTAATCTCTTATTTGCTTCAGAATGGTTCCCTCATAAAAAGAGAATTTGTTTTCAGAGCTTATTTATTGGCTGGATTTTTTTCTGCATGGACATGTGTATATAGTGTCTGTAGTGGGACTTGTAATGGTGATTATGATACATTGGAGGAATAAACATGTTGAATAAATGAGCACTTTCCCCTGAGGAAATCATAAAACATATGAGACTAACTAATCTTAATAGAAATTTTGGTGGCAAATAACTTTATCACAATAACAGATGTAGCACCTCATTTAGATAGTTTCTCTTACCCTGTGAATCTTTATTATGTCATTGCATTATCCTTAAAACTTATAATCATCGTAATAGAATTCACATTTATTTCTTCTCTGATTTCTCATACTTATTACTTTCTAAAAATTAACCTGAATAAGGCTTTAGTAGGAAGAAGATGAAATCTACCATCTGTCTGCCAATCTATCTATTATCTATCTATCTATCTATCTATCTATCTATCTATCTATCTATCATGTACCATCTATCTATCTTTATCTACCAGTCATCTAGCATCTGTCTGTCATATTTCTGCATGTTCTTATTAGCATCTTTTATATCCACCTAGCCTTAGCACTTAAAATAGATATGGCTGCATAGTGACAAGAAATTAATATTTGTTTAAAAATTAACTTATTTGAATTAAATAATAATCAATGTAAAGAAATAATTACCCAAGATGCTTTTGTGTATTACTGTAGATGTTTAAAACAGAAAAGCCTAGATAATCCAATAATAGTCCTTTGAAGTATCTAGACCTTTGTACTAATCCACCTTCATAAGTGTAGGCCATTTATAGTATTAGAATTAATGGTTATATGAAGCAAAATTGCAGAGACACTCAGAAATAAATGTCCTCACAATTCTTGCTTATCTCAGTCATTGAAAATGCACAAACAATTGGAATTTCTAACTTAGAACAAAGATCTCATTTTTGTTAATAAAACTTAGATTGCATAAAGACAAACTGGAAAAACACACACAAGCCAATTGCTCATCTGTGATTTGAGCAGTCTTATGCACATAGAGTAGGTGGCTCAGATTTCCTAGAAGGCAAAAACAGCTTGGAGGACCACCCAAGTTCTTTGATTCTTTTCCTTAGAGACAATTTCCAGCACCCCAACTACATCAGGTGAGAAGCTGAAGGAGTCAACAGGTATAGGCGTGAACTGACAGCAGCATGGATAATTACGGTTCACCAAGAAGGTAAGCCCAGAGACTCTTGATGATCCTTTCAAGATCCCCTGAGAAATTAACAAATGCCACAGAAGCTGCCACAAGCACTTAAGAAACCTTTTCTGAAATAAAGGGATGAGTATTTATTTTTCTGTCCTTTGTTTTGTTACCATTGATGTTCTGTTTGTTTTTTGAGACAGTTTTGCTATACAGCCTTAAAATTCTTTATTTTCTCACTAATTTATTTATTCACTTTACATCCTGATCACAGCCCCCCTCTCCTCCCAGTCACAGTCCCTTTACTCCATCCCCATCCCCTTTTAATCAGAGAAGGGGAAGACCTCCATGGCTACCACCCTGTCTTCCTACATCAAGTCAATGCAGGACTAGGTGCGTCCTCTCCCACTCAGCCCAGACAAGGCAGCCTCGCTATGGGAAAGGGATCTTAAAGCAGGCTACAGAGTCAGAGACAGTGCACACTACAATAATTAGGGGACCAAAAATTACACATCTCCTACATCTCTGTAGGGGGCCTATGCTCATTGCTTGGTGGTTTATTCTCTGTGAGTGCCCAGGAGTCCAGGTTAGTTTATTCTGTAGATCTTCCTGTAGTGCCCTTAATACCTCCAGTTCTGTCAATCCTTCCTCCCACTCTTCCGTAGGACTCCCTGAGGTCAGTTTATTGTTTAACTGTGGGTCTCTGTATCTGTTTCCATCAGCTGCTGGGTGGAGCCTCTCAGAAGACAATTGTGCTATCCTCCTGTCTGCAAACATAGCAAAATATCACCAATAGTGTCAAGGACTGGGTTTCTCTTATGGGATGTATCTCAAGTTCAAACTGTCCTTCTGGCCCTCAAATGCTAGGATTATGGCTATGCAATACCATTCTAAAATCTGGAACTTAATTTAATAATTACTAGAAGACGAAACCTGTCATGGAAGCATCAGTATCCAATGTCAAGAAATATAGGTCCAGGAATCAGGAGGGGTTGGTGGTGAACAGAAAAACATACTCATACAGGGCCCAGACACTGAGAAGAACAGGGACAGAACTGGGACAGAACCTTGATCACAACTTGCTGGTCAAATATTGCATATTGTTATATGAATGTTATTAGAGAGATGTGGTTAATCTCAGGAACACATTTCCACAGTGAAAATTCAACTAATTGAAATTAAGAATGAAGTTAAGCATGAGTCAAGACTGATAAGATATGGTGAGACTTCCCAGGACTGAAGAAGTTTTGGATTTGAGAAATCTAAGTACTTAAAATAATATATTTGGGCATTTATAAAATGCCAAAAAAACTAACACATCAAACATAAAAACATCAAGGGCATAAGCCATTCCCCTGAAAGTAAAAAAAAAAATAAAAATAAAACAATAATTATAAAAAACAAAGGAGAGGAAGAGAGCTCGCTCTCATTTCACACAAAGGATGCAAGCCAGAGGAAAATAGAATTCCTGGGTAATGGTGAAAGAAATAATAGCCAACCTAGTACCAATGAAGATAAAAAGTATTCTCAAACAAAGATGAAACAAAGGCATTTTCATGCAAACTAAGAATTTTCCAGTTGACCTAATTAGAATATATAGTTCACTTTTCTTTTCATGGAGGGCAAATGATTTTAGATAGAAGTTTAAAACTGTAAGTGAGAATGCAAATGGAAGAGTTATTATAGCACAGTTAACTGAATACTATGTGAACAATGGTGCTCATGTTAGGTATGTTTCACAGGCTTTGCCACTGTCTCTTTGTGCAGGACCGCAGTTCCCTTGCTCTGCTATCTTCTCTCCCTCCTTCTTCCTCTGGCATCGATAAAGCATAGCCACCATACAGTTTACTCAGAAGCTCCGAGGAGTCATTAATGCCAGACAATCCTTACCATGATCCACAAAAGTTGGTACACGAATTCCATAATTGACCTACCTTAATTTTCTAGGTTTGCTATAAGAATTTCTTGTCAATTCTTTGTCTCAGAACAACCAAAATTATTCTGAAATAGATAAGCTTAAAATCTGAGAGCCAGCACAGCCATGTTCCCCCCCCCCCCCAAAAAAAAATTCCCAAAGAGGAACTTAATTTTATCTCTTTTTGCTTTTCTCAGGTGGTCCTGAGACTGTGGAGGCCTCAAAGCTCTGGATCCCACATTGGGAGTATTTTTTCGTCATGGTATCTACCTTTTCTTTTGTCTCCACTTGATTCAACAGTAGATTGAAGATCTACATTAACCCAGAACAACCCTCGTCTCAAGATCCTTAAACCTGTAATAACCACAAAATTTGTTTTTCTAAATAAGGTCTTAATAAAGGGTGCTGGAGTAAAAATAAGATCATATCTTCTGGGTCACTATCAATCCAGTAATGCACCTAACTTATGGCCTGATCAATAAGACATCCCCTTTGGCCTTTCTCCTTCCTTAATATTATCACTTTCTCTCTGGAGTCACTTTCCAAATCAAGTCTGATCTCATTGTTTTCTCAGAATATGTTTTGGAGGGAAAAGCCAAACTAAGGCAGAAAGGTAAAATAAAGAACATGAAAGAACAATAACATGTGAGAAAGTAAATGGAGTAAGAATATTCAGACCTTTCATTTTCTGGGGTGCCATCAAAGTACCAATTGGTGGTGATCCTATAGAAGTCAAGAATGAATGCTTTGATCTTCAGGGAGATCACTTACCCTAGTGTGCTTTCTGTTGTTTTGATAGATACCATTAACAAGAGAATCATGGAAAGTAGGTGTGTTTTCTCTTATACTTCCCAGTAGCCAATTATCACTGAGGGCTGTGGAGACATATACTCAAGAAGGCAGAAACCTCAAAGTGTGAAGAGGCCAAGGAGGACTTGTCCTATCTGGTTACTTCTTCTGGCTTTTATCTGGTATTTTTCTTATACAGCTCAAGTCTTACTGTATAGGAGTGGCACTGCCCACAGTAGTCTGTATATAGGCCAGTCCTAGAGAGGCAATTCTTAAACAGAGATTCTCTCTTCCCTCATGCCTCTAGTTTATCTCAAGTTGGCAAAAAAAAAAAATGACCAACATACCATTGAAGTTCTTTCCTTTCTTAAGAAATTACCAACATTAATGAGAGTTGAAAATGGTATAGAAGATTCTTGACTGTTCTAAAAAGAGACAGGGAAAAAAGGGAAAGGGAAATTTTAAGATCATTTTAGATGTGGAGTTCAACCTAACAATGTCATTACACTAAGCAAAAATATAACGATGGTCCAATTAAAAGATAAATACTCTGACACTGCTCAGAAACTACAAATATAGTGCCTGCCATAGACACAACATAAAGTCATACCTGGTTAAGCCACACTCTGTACCTGCCAGGGTAGCTAGACGATAAAGAAGGCTAGAAAGCCATAGTAGCATTCTATGAAGGTTGAACTCCAGACCTTCAGAGTAATACTTCTGAATTCATATGCATTATAACATAGTCCTAAATTAAATAATGTTAAAACCTTATGGCTTAAGGGAGAGAGGGTACTCCTACCCACTCATCTGTGGAGAACACCCAAATGGAGAAAGGACCAAACTTATCACATGCTACAACACAAAATAATTCTCATATTCAGAACTAAGATATGCTCTTCTAGCTTTTAAGTGATAAAAGCTGCCAAAGAATTTGGAACGGATCATAAGAAGAAAGGCAGCAAAGTACAAACTCTGTCCTATGGGAAGTAGATGCAATTATCTTAAAGGAAAAAATTCTAAGAGAAGAAATTAAATCAGGTGTCTTAGAGTTTCCTTGCTGTGGGGAAGAGCCAGCATGACTACATCCACTCTTTTAAAGGACAATCTTTAGTTGAGGTTGGCTTCCAGTTCAGAAGTTTAGTCCATTATTGTCATAGTGGGAAGCATGGCAGTGTCTAGGTAGACATGGTCCTGGAGATGGAGCTGAAAATTCTACATACACAGGCATCAGGCAAAGAACTGTCTTGAGCGTCTGAGATTTCAAAGCATACTGCTTAGTGACACACTGTTTCCAACAAAGCCACACCTACTCCAACAAGGCGATGGCAATGACAGAGGGGATACAGTTAAAAGCAATGTGCGATGAAAATGAAGTACAAGAAAAAAGTGATTTTTCAAAACAAGATTTCTATATATAGTATAAGACTACCCTCAAATTCCTAGGTCAAAATAACTCTACATACTATATATATATGTATGTGTATAAAGTATATATAAAGTATATATATAAAGTATATGTAACTCTACATACTATACATATATGTATGTATATAAAGTTATATATATATACATATATATATACACATATATATATGTGTATATATATATATATATATATATATATATATACACACACACACACACAGAGACAGATTTGCTTAATTTCTTTTGTTTCTAACCAGACAAATGCATTTACCAAAAATAAATAATTAACAGCAGTTAGTCATCATTTGAAACTGGACCCTGTGGACTATAATATCAACCTACCAGGCAAAATGGGCCCACTAGTGCAAGAGTAGCAGGACTGTTTATGGCGTTAGGAACCACTCTCCTTATAAGATTTGATTGTTGTGACACAGGAGGAGATGCATGCCCGTTACTATAAACATGGCTAAGAAGTCATAGGCCAGAGCAGGGAAGCTACTTATGTTCTAAATAGCCATGTGGTCGAACTACCTTCTATATATTGTTGTTCATATCCAAAATTTGTAATACTTTCAACTTTGGTTAGAGAAGCTTCTTATTTGTGGATAACAATTAATACAGAGATGCATTGCTGTGTATTACTCTAGTGAGCCAATTTGCATCACTCAATCTTCAATGATGTCTTCATTAAACTCCGCCTCTCAGAACTCAGGGATCTGTGTAGAAGAGTAAGTTGAAACATTGTAAGAGCCAGAGGTTATGGAAAACTTGATGAAAATAGTATTTTCCAGCCACAACAGAGCTGATATACATGCAAACTCCCCCCAAAGCTAAGACAGCATGCATACGACTGACAGTTCAATCACCCCACCAAAAAAATTCCATCATGGAGAAAGAGAAATGGGATGCAAAGTCACACCTCTGGACAAAAGCTATTTGCCATTAATACTTCCTAAAAAAAAAAGAAAATTTAGTTTTCTTCAATGGAAATATCAACTGAGTATATCATCCACACTTCAGGGCAGGCCTTATGCACAGCAATACTCAGTTAAAATGCTTTATCTATGTGCCTTAACTTGTTATGACTTTTATCTTCTCGGTTTTGTGGTGGCTTTTTCTTTTTAAAAAAGATAATGAAAACAAAACATGACTTTGTGTCAGTAAGAAAATAGGAAGGACTTGGTAGAATTCAAGGTAAAGGAAAGAATATAATCAAAATATACTGCATGTAAACTTAAAAAAATGTAGCAGAAAAGCCTTAAAACAAAAAATACTTAAATATTTCACTAAAATATAAAGGAAAATTAAAATTTCCTATCTATTTCTAAAGATAGAAGAGTAATTGTTTTAAAATATACATATATATTAGTTCAGCATTGTGAGGTAGGCATTTAATTCAGGATTGGTGGGGCCAGGAATATAGGAGGAGTTCAAAGTGAGCTTCCACTTGAAAGACATCTAGGTTGCAAAAGAGCATGAATCAAAATAAATACAGAAAAAATCCTGTAAATGTGTAACTTAATTTTTACTGTTCAACACATTTTAAATATAATTTTTAAAACATTTTGCTAAAGCCACAAAGAGAGTATCATGGAAATTGATCAACTAAACTGTATCTCAGGATATGAAACATGGGTTGCAGAGACTGTAGCTCTTGGATAGCTATTCTTTATCTTTTCTATTGTGACAATATTTTAGCTTTCCAAGGTACAAAGGTATAGATATACATAAATAATGTGATATAGTTATCTCTTTCTAATGAACATTTGGATTCATGATAACATACAGACATAGGTCTATAAGTATCTGTGCCCATAGCCCTATTTCTGTACATTTTATTCATACAGACAAATGGGTATATGTGAATGGATATATGCATATAAAAGTTAACTAAAGTGAGAGATTTAATAGTAAAGACAACTTGCTGAATATTGGAAATACTTGTAATTTTTGAACACACTTTTATGTTAAGTACCTATTTCAGAAACAGAGATGTGGAAAGAATTCTTGAATTAAAGACATAAGATGTAAGACAGGTGATCTTCTAATGATACTAAAAAGTCTTTTCTGAAAAAACAAATCAGAAGAGGAGAGAATTTCACAAGACCCTACCAATACCTGAGAAGTAGTTGGATGTTGATGGTTGCTACCAGGCACAGAAATGTATGTGATACATTTTCTTCTTTCTAGGAGTCCAGCCACTGGCAGGTTTCTTGGCCCCTATGGATGATCATATACTGATATATGACATATCATATATTATATGGATAATATCATATGTATATTAGTTGCATTTACTACTCAGTAGATTAAAAGATAACTGAATAAATAAATAAAAATTATAATAAGACAATGTGATACTAGGAGGGAGATGGAATGAGGAATTTTAAGGAGAGATAAAGGGGATAGTGTGGGGGAAGATATAGGGTAGAGATACACTGTAATATATCTGAAATTTTCAAGTAACAAAAAAATAAAAAGAAAATCTTGCTTTAGAAGATTAATTTTATTAATAATATACATAACCATTGTTAGTCTTTCTATGAGAATCTGGGAAAATTGCAAGCACAGAGTTTTCAGTATAATCACACATCTTGCTATTTACTGATATTTATAGTTATAAACAGCACTCTTGGTTACTAAATGTTTATTCTTTTTTTGGTGTGTAAATTTTTATGTATTTATTTGTAAGGATTTTATAATAAAATTTATAATGTTACAAATATGTGAGGATAAATTTATAGTAAATTTCATCAATCAAGGAAAGTCTCCATGATACAACACTCCTGTAAACCCAGAACTTATGCAGTGGGGGCAGAAAGACGTGGCTCAGCCTGAGCTGTACACCTAGTTTGAAGTGAGTCTGGAAGATAAAAGGTTCTGTCTCACCACAGTAATGAACTAGGAAAATTCTCACTTAACTTCCACTTCCTGCAAACCAACAATTTAGTTTTTGGTTTTGTTCTTTGTTTTTTGTTGTTGTTTTTAATTTTTGTCACAAAAAGAATGCTATTTGCACACTTATGAATGAAACTACTCTCACACATCCTGATGTCCACTTATGCCAAAGGACCATCTTAGTCTAAGGGACCAACAACTCTGGAGAAGGGCAATAGTACAGCAGCGAGTCCCTAGCAATTGACAAAACAAAAGGAGGGGTTCTATACCAATCCAGAGAACAGCTGTTGAGATAGCTCTCTCTCTCTTCCATGACTGCTATTTCTACTCTAAATCATGCACTCGCCTTCTTTAATCATGAGAGAGTTTGGGGTTAGGAATCTTCCTGCTAAAAATGCTGCTATGGAAACTCTCAGAAACCAAGGGATCAAGGTTAAGACATGGAAGCCTATACCAAGCATCTAATGACCAGCAAAACAAATGCTGGCCTTATCACCAGCACTGGAACTACCACCAATACCACCAGCACCAGCACCACCACAACCACCACCAGCACCACCAGCACCTCCACCAACACCACCACCAACACTACCACAAACACCACCACCAGCACCACCACTACCAGCACCACCAGTACCACCACCAGTACCACCAACAGCACTACCACCAGCATCACCACTACCAGCACCACCAGCACCACCAGTACCACCAACAGCACCACCACCAGCACCAACAGCACCACCACCAACAGCACAAACAGCACCACCACCAACAGCACAAACAGCACCACCACCACCACTGCATCTGCCTCCAAAATCTAAGGAGGAGATTCCTGCTGAGAAGAGGCTCCTTCCAGGGAAGTCTCACATGACTCCCTGTTACCCTTTCCTTCTAAAACTATTAGCTACACACACACACACACACACACACACACACACACACACACACACACAGACTAGAAGCCTCACTGCAGCTACACACAAGATGGCAAGTCACATACCCACCTAAATGTTTATTCTCTAATAGCCTATTCTTTGTATATTATTTCTAAATCCATTTGTGTGTACATGTGTGTTTCGTGTAAAACCATGTTGTCCATTATAACAGAAAAAGTCTACCATATTTCTTTAAAAATTTCTCACATCTGTTGAATTTAAATTCTTCATGTTAGAGAATGATTTTATCCAAATCATTTCTACTATCTGTAGAAAAAAACAATATATTTCTTATAAAATCAAAGTAAAAACTCAACTCTCATAACACATCTCAAACAGGAAGGACATATTCTAAAAATAAGGATCAGCTCTTTAAAAAAAACTAAGGACATTTATGAAAGTCTCTATACATTTTCCATGTTGTTCTCATTTTCTAACTAGGAAAATAAACTTTGTCAGAAGCCTACAGTTTACAAGTGCAAACGTATTGAAATTCATTCTCACCAAACTCTTACTAAGTTAGCCGCAAGTGTGGCTCAGTGTAATGCTCTCACCTCTGTTGGTTTTCTCAGGAGAGGTCTGGCTCTATGTACCCCTTCCTCCCCCACACACAATCATATCATAGCTGACACATGAAGCTCTTCTCAAGCCCACAGAGAACCCCAACTTACAGAGAGGCATGACTTGACGTAGCCTTTGGCTTTAGACTGCCTATCCATCAGAAGTGAAGAAAAGTAAATGTTTTCTCCCTTAAAATTACACAGCCTGGGGTGCTTGGATATATGAATAGAACAGAACATGGACTATGACAATATAGGTCTACTGATCCTTCTCAGAATTTATTAAGTAAGCAATTATCTTAGCCTCTTCTTATGATATCTCCAAATTTTTCTTTCAACTATTGAACTACACAGTAGGGCTGATTTATAGTTTGTATCAAAACCACAAACTAAAGACACATCTAAGAACTGAGTGTCACTGTTACTGGAAAATATAACTTTCCACTCTACTTGCAACGATGAAGTGAAAGTCTGCCATCCTACCTACCCATGGAACAATGCTGTTTCCATGATCACTCTCCTTGTTCATCATTCAGTGATCTGGGTTTAATAAAGTTGCCTAGAAAACAAAGTGCTTCATTCTGTGATATGTGACACGGTTTAATGTTCATGTCGTCTCCTGAGTGGCATTTAAACAGTCCAAATTAAAATGTGAGTATTTGAGAACTAGATTAAATTATGTATCACCATTTTCTTTGCTTCAAAATCTCAACCTCATGTTGCTTTTGAAATTGAATATTAAATTGTTCCCAGTGGTACTAAGCTTTTCTTATCTTTCTTATCTTTTAACCCAGTAAGTTAAAAAAAAATCACTTTCCAAATGCAGTTTCTGAGGATGTGCCAAAGCCTTGCTCTGAATCAAAAGTAAGAATTTTCTTTCTGATTTCTATTTCTTTTTTAAAAATAAGGGCTCTACTTGAGGCTAGCAGGCAAGCAAATTGCGTTTATTGGCCATTACCCTGATTTTGCATGGCAATAGGATATTTGTGCACCATTATCTCATTAAATTATTTAACTACCCATGTGAGTGGAGTATTTTCCTAGGTTTCACAAATCAGAGAACACAGTAATTTTCTCAAGAGCTCCTTGAGACTTTTGATCTCAACATATTTTAGAAATGTGGGGGGTTGGAGGGTGAGGGAGACATGACAGTGTGTCTTGTTATTTAAAATGATAGTTCTCACCATCTCCCATCATTGCAAAGTCCAGTTCTCTCAAGAAGTACTTTGTCTCTGTATTCACTAAACTCAAGTCCCCAGTGTATCTGTGAATGCTTTCTATTTGACCTATGAGATCCGAAGCAAATTAAACATTTTTATTTCACAAGAATGAAGCAATGGGTAGTTCTTAGACTCCTGGAACACGGGGAAAAACAACCAACCCAGAAGCTGGCCCAGAAAGTGATCCTGGTATTTGGTCACAGCTTGTACCAGTCTCCAGTCACCTACCATTGTGTGTTAAACTCAGATAATACCAATGAGCAGTTCTGACTGACATTGCCCAGGGGGCAGGGGAACACGTAGAAACAGTCTATGTTGTGACTGAGAAAATGATACTGTGTTAGCTTTCTGACACTATAATAAAATGTGTGAGATAACCAGCATATAAATAAAGCACTTTATTTGTCTCAGAGCTTGGTCTATGACCAATGGAGTGCATTGCCCACGGGGCATTGCGTTAGGCAGAGAAAACTTGCCATCTCATGACTAAGGAGTGGAAAAGATAAAGACAAAGCCTGAAGGCCCCCAGCAGGCCTGCCTCTTGATGTGACTTCTCCATTGCAACAACCGGGGGACCAAGTCTTTAACACATAGGCCTTTAAGAACATTTGAGACCCAAACTACAGCAGAGACCCCAATGTGGAGAAGATCATAAAAGCAAAAATTCATCATCCTTTGCTCTCTTGTCCTTGATTCTTTGTTTGCCCTCAAAGAAAGATGAACTAGAATTCCTTTTCCTCATAGAAAGGAAAATTCTTTCCTCCAAAGCCACCAAACCTTTCTAAAATAAAAGCTGACATCCCTCCATCTATCCCTAAAAGGGTGAACAAAGGAGTAAGTCTCTTCCCTCCCTGCTTTGATTATAGATCATAACACCTCCCACCTTCAAAAAAATGTATGTAATTCACACCCAGAATCAAGAAATGCTTCCAAAGAGGACATAAAGAACAACATCAGACACATCTGATGTGTTCTCAAGGAACTCAGATATTATGAGATCCCTCTGGTCTTGCCCAGTCCCATTTCATTGTGGCTGAGAATAAAGCATACACCCACAATAATAATAATGATAATTAATAATAAAAATAATAATAATTTACTCAAGAACTCTGGAACTTCAGTCTGGGGACTTAGGTAAAATACAATGCAACTCAAACTAAAATCTATTCTCAAACAAATCTATAAATAAATCGGTTACTCTTTCCTGTATTAACCATTTTTTGTTATAGTATATAGGCCATGGCCTTTCATGGTGTATGGACAGTTGATTCACCTGTCTTCTTCTTTTTTTATTTTACTTACTCCTTTTTTTAATTTTATTTTTTATTAGATATTTTCTTTATTTACATGTCACATGATTTCTCCTTTCCCAGTTTCCCCTCCAAAAAAAAAAAAAAACCAACAAGAACAAACCCCTGTTGCTTGCCCCCTCCCCCTGCTTGCCACCCTACCCTCTCCCACTTATTGACCCTGGCATTCCCCTACACTGAGGCACAGAACCTTCACAGGGCCAAGGGCCTCTCCTCCCACTGATGATAGACTTTGCAAGCCTCTCTACTATACACATGCTGCCAGAACAATCAGTCCCACTGTGTGTACTCCTTGGTTGGTGGTTGAGTCCCTGAGAGCTCTGAGGGTACTAGTTAGTTCAGATTGCTGTTCATCCTAAGGGGCTGCAAACCCTTCAGCTCCTTTGGTCCTTTCTCTAACTCCTTCATTGGGGACCCTGAACTCAGTTCAATGGATGGCTGTGAGCCTCTAAACAACGGAGTACTACTCAGCTATTAAAAACAATGAATTTATGAAATTCTTAGGGGAATGGATGGATCTGGAGATTATCATCCTGAGTGAGGTAACCCAATCACAAAAGAACATATGTAGTATGCACTCTCTGATAAGTGGTTATTACCTTAGAAGTTCGGAATACAGGAAGAACAACCCACAAACCACAAGAAACTCAAGAAGAAGGAAGACAAAAATGTGGACATTTCATTCCTTTTTAAAAGGGGGAACAAAATACCCATGGAAGGAGTTGCAGAGTCTAACTATGGAGCAGAGACTGAAGGAAGGACAAGACAGCCTGATATAGCTGTCTCCTGAGAGGCTCTGACAGTACCCGACTAATACAGAAGTAGAGGCTCACCTGTCTTCTAATAGGTTCCATTGTCCTATCCAAGAACAAAGTGTGTAAACAGTGAGGAGTTAAAAAATGAGGTGGACTTTGTCCATAGAGTAGTAACACACTTTGAACCAGAAAATAGGTCACCAGACAGGTGTGACAACCCAAACAGGAAATAAAGTCAGAGAACTCTCAGAGACAGTATCTAGCAGGCGTCTACATGTCAGCACGGGGTTGGAGGTGGAGGTGGGGGTCCTCTGAAGGACCAGTCTGCACAGCATGTCTGGCAGAAGTAGAGGATGTAGCAATGTATACCCTGCCCACACTAATAACATCAGGGACAGCAGACAGAGGGGCTGCATGATCTTGTCTGCAGGGACTTGAAGTTGTCTTCACTCATCTTGCACAGTCTTCTACAGACCCCAGGTCTTTAATTGGCTATGTACATGCAGATGAGGTGGCAAATAATGACCAATTTGGGAGTATATCAGCTTAGGAACCTAAGACCATAAAAACAGGTTCTTAATCAGCCTAGTGGCAATACTTCCCTTCTGGCCACAGCAAGTTCTCAGAAAGGCACCACAAAACATCTTGTGACCCTTGATGGAGTGGTCCCCACTTGTTGCTGTTCACTGCTGGCCCTATAACTGGAGTCCCTTCTTCTATAAAAATCACCTCTTCTTTGCCTCACACCTGTGTCTGCCATATTTTTGATATCTGGATATTTGCTTTCGTGTCCTTAAGGAGAGTGCTAAGCAGACCAACTCCCGCTAGTGGCATCATTTGTTTATTATTTCTTCCACCTTCAAGGGACTGTAAATCCATTAGACTATGGCTCTACATGTATATCACACCAGTGCCTTAGCTCTCTGGAGTACTGGATGGTGAGGATAGGGTTAAGTTGGGACTGTATCTCATGCATGGATATAGGTGAAGGTCTGTTTGTTCTGTGGCTGCCTACTGTGACAGAACAATTCTAAACAGAGAAAGAAATCTTGTCTTTGGAACAAAAAGCCATTTTTAAAGAGCTATGAGCTGTAGGTATCAAGCAGGTGTTTTCAGACTTGCAATGTGACATGGTATCTTTATACCCAAAAGTGACTGTCCTTTTAGATGCCAGCTCTGGGACAGATGAATGAGCCAAGCCCTGAATTCACTGGGGGCCTCTGACAGCCTCATGCCGAGTGTCATTTCTAGCTATGTCCCAGTATCAGTAAATACATTTTCTGACCATAACAGTGATATTGAATTACAGGATAAGAATGTTCTCAAAACTTAAGTATTCAGTAGCTTTTTTTTTCTTTTAAGCAAGTACAAATAAATGTGGGAAAGCTTGGTAAAGGCTCTTTATTTTTTAACAGAAATATCTGCCTTGTGAACTTGGAAAGATTACAGTTATATGGCCACCTCATTATCCCCTCACCCAGTACTTTGTTTTGGAGAGCATTCACTTTTGTCTGTCTTTGAGGAGGAGGGATAAGTATGCACTCTAACTGGTGTTCCCAACTAATACCTGCTTGGTTTCTGGTAACCTTGATGTGTAGCACAGTCTTTCCTTCTAAAGAAATACATAAACCGAGAATTGGAGCTTACAAACATTTAAAAATTAGCCTGCTTATTAATTTTCAGAATTCTCAGCTGAGAGGATTTTGAAGTCAATCCTCCCACCTGTGTTCCTCCCTGACAGTGTCATGACACTGGGCATTGAGGCTCAGGTTTCTTCAGAAGCTGGGATTTTCGGTTCTATGGAGTTTTTGTTTTCCATTACTCGATTGACTTCAGTATTTTTCCACGCCCAAGATACATTCATGTTTTAAAAATTGGAAGAAAAAATATAAGCAAACAGCATTGTCAGTATCAATAAATCTGCATCGCAGGCTTGACTTCTTATCAAGGCTTCCAATGTGCTGTGTGCTTTTCCAACCTCCTGTCCCTAATAATCAAGTCTGATGTTTCGCATGCCCTGCACATGCCGAGCTCCAGCCCTGCCCTGAGCTGCCTTCCACATTAGAAATGAGAATGTGGGTTATTTATTTAGATAGTATACAATCCTGTTGTTGCACTGCACTCTAAAAGTCAAGAGGGAAGAGCAGGGCAGGAAGATGGCTGCCTTTTGTGGGCAACAAGCTTATTTCCTGCTGTAAATGAAATGGCCTAATACCACTCTCCCCAGCGACAGGAAAACAATTAATACATTAACGGCTGGGATTTCACAGTCTGCTTTCAGAAAATGGAACATAGAATTGAATTCAACTTCAATACTTTTTCCTGTGCATTTTTTTTCTGTATAGCCCAATTGTTTTTGTAACAATGAGAATTACTCAGAGAAAGACTGGGAATCCAAGTTACTTGATAGTTGTAAAGTTTCTGTAACTCTGAGGCCACAAGTATTAACTGCCTGACATAATAGTACGTGAAGTCATAAAAAGTAGTGATTGTCCCATCTTCTGTTAATTTTATCTCTCCCAGTGTAAAACTTAGCAGGGCTTGATGATGTCTTTATTCTTGAATGTCGATCTCTGCAACATGGTTTATTTCATCTGCACTGTATGGCCATTCTCTCAAACAGCAGATGACATATTTCATTCCTCAAAGCTTTTAAGGAACATCACATATAAATTATTACTAGCTAATAATATGCAATTTACCAAATCCCAGCTTTTGAGATGCTTTAAAATCAAAATGAAAACTACATATATTCAGTAACAAACATAGTATATAGACATGATAATGGCAATCTTACTTCCTAATATTGATTATTTAGCTAGAATTGATCTTCCATATTTATGCTTCAAGTGGCTTGGAATGTTCGAAAGTGGGATAAGAATGGCTGGTGGGTCAAACAGGAAATGAAATAAGATTGCACCTTGTGTCTAGTGCTAGCACAGCTGCATTACACATACATATACATACACACAACCCATAGATATTTGTACACATAAACGTACACATGCATGCACACACACAAACACATAGATATATACACATACAAACACTCATGTACACACACAAACACACATATATACAAACATGAGTGAACACATACATAAACACACAAGGCACACATATATGTGCATACATACATGTGTACACACAAGCACAAACCCAAATACACACAAACATACATTACACAGATATACATATAAAACACAAACACATACAGAAACACACATATATACATACATACATGCATGCATATATACATGCATACACACATTTATAAACATACACGTAAATGTATACACAACACACACAAAATATATATATACACAAATACATATAAGTACACACATAAACACATACACAAACATACAAACACAAAAACACTCATCACACATACATTTACACACACGTGCACACACAGAGATGCACACACACATATACATACAAACCAACACATACATAAACATATACACATTTAAATATACATAGATATACAAATACAAACACACACACACACATACACACACACACCATTTATTACCTAGATATTTGGGGAAAAGAAAGAAAGCTAATAACCTTGAGCCAATAGATGTGATTAAATATGATTGAGCATGTTTTATTTTTTTAATTCTCACAAATGTAGATGTTGATGAAGACCAGTGTATTTAGAGTCCCACTGATTTAATTTGGGTGAACTATAATTTACTGGGCTGGAGGAGAAACAGTAATTTGTTGAGGCCGTCATCAGCTCATTAGAATCACACTGGGAACACTTAATGGTGTACAACCCACAGCTTTTTGTATCCATTTCATAGTGATTCCTCTCGCTCTGCCTGGTGCTCACTACTCCAACTGTTGATAGCATGATCCATTCCAAACTCACCCCAGAAAATGAGAGGTAATTTTTAAAAGAATATTTAAGTCACCAAGAAACACAGAAAGCCAACATTTCAGGGTGTGAGGCAAGCTGCTAGGATAAAATATTCTCATGAACTGTTAACATGTGAGATCAGTTAGCTGTTAAGCACTGTAAACTGCAACTTATCAGAAGCTCAAACATCCTACACAACAGAAGAGAAAATAATTACTCTCCCTGAACAGCTATTGTCTCCTGCCTCAGCTTTTCCTGGACTAATAAAAGGTTTAATTTTAAGTGGTGCAAAGGAAATGTCAGCATTGCAAAGACATACAGTACTCGGGTGCTTGGCTCACCATCCATTAAAACATATGAAATTAGACCTAAGTGAAGCCTAAACAAACCTGAAGATTCCCCTCCCTCCCCCAGGCACCTTTTCTCTTTACCACTGATTGATAGGATCATGTGAAACCAGCATGGGTTCCAATGCGGTCCTTTCAGATGACAAGGTCTTGATAAGGGCCTAGAGCTCTGGTTAGGGGGTATGTATTTCCGGGCCTATGATTTCAGTTATGCACAGTGGGCGATTTAGTTCAAAGGAGCAGGGACATTTATTTTGATGCTTCACAGGAAAAAGGAGTGGGGGCAGGGACGACAAAAGAGAGAAAGGCCTTAAAGGCTTCCTGCATTCAAATGTGTGCATCTGTTTTCACTTTTACTATCTTAGGAAAAAAAAAAAAAAACGAAGATAACGTTTCAGTCTAAGGCTGGCTTCTGAAGCTTTGGTTTGCTAAGAAGAAAAACACTGCTGTGGGCAACATGGTGGGGAGCAAGAGTACTAAACTTCCCTCAGCTTTGGGCTTCACAATGAATTTGATTCAGATTCCAAACAATTAGCAATAATAAAAAAATATGCATTAGGTGAGCATGCTCCTTTGTCAGTATTTCTCAGGTAGGTTTATTTTAAATAACCAAACACAATGGAGTTTGGAAAGATGTAGTTACCTTTATTTATGCTTTCTTCTTTTTTTCTTTTTCTTTTCACAAATATATGGTAATTATTCATTACCTCCTATTATTGAGCATTATGTTAGCTCCAAATAGGGTACCACTTTCTCTAAAAAGAAACTCAATCTATTCCTTTTAAATGTTAGATACAGTATTTAAATATTGACACACTATTCAGTGCTGTAACATGAAAGAAGAGTGGAAGAAGAAGCAGCTACCACCCCCAAGACTCCCCTGAGGATGGAGTGTGGCTCAGTCTTCCACTTACCGGAATGGGAGAAGATGAACAATGTGTATGAAGTACTTGTTCCACAGGCGCATTCGTGGGCACAGTGAGTGATAACCAAAGCTCCACAAAGAAAGGAATGTTCTTTCCATCCTTCTTCCTTAGTTGAAAGGGACAGTTATAACAAAAGGCAGACCAATTAAAGAAAAAAATAGAGTTTATTGGAACATATACCTTTATAAATTTTTAGGTTATAACACACACACACACACACACACACACACACACATTTTTAGGAGAGGTACTCAGTGAAAGGAGAAGCAGTCTGGAATTCAGGTGTAATTACTTTTGTTTACCAAAACAAAGGTTTGAGAGCAGAGACAAGAAGGTGTCAAGAACCACTTTGAGGTAGGTTCTTTCTGCACTCCATGGGGTCTCTAGTACTTTGGACTCATAGTTCTGTTCTGGATTTGTGGATGAGACTCACAGAAATGATGTCTTCCATTCAGATGCTATTTTTTTTTTTTTTTTACAGAGGAGTAACAGATTCTTGTTTTCAGAGCTTCTCTGTGTCTTTACTTTCTCTGTGTCTTACTTTATCAGCTCAAAGTAATCTTTGTGCCAAAGTGGCATATTTTAGCATTGCATATTCTTTTCTTTTTATTGGATTTGAGTGTAGCATTTCATCATCTTCTTGTTCCAATAATCAAATATGTTAACATGACATGTTGTGCTCTGTATTATGTCTTAAAATTTTCTTCTCTTCATCACACTGGCACTAGAATTCTTTCAAAACCACAACTCTGTAAATGCAACTTTTTAAATCAAAGACAGTTGTCAACAGCCATGACTTTATATTGATTAACTATTTCTTTAAGGTAATCTATACTTAAATGAGATTCTTATAAAAGCATGAGAGTATGAACTAAGTTTATAAATAAAGTTTGGTAACATATCCTAAAAACCGTGAGCCATGGAACTCTTCTCTGAATATCGATAGCTATTTCTTTTTTTCTTTTAAACTTTTATTGCATTATGATGAGAAAAGTTAGATGATTTCAATTTATCTGAATTTGTTAACATTTAAAAACATATTTTACTTAAATAGAATTGAATCACATTCTTGTTCCCCTTTTGTACCACCACTCCTCCCATAGACCCCCTTCAATACCTACAATATCTTTTTTGTCATATTCCTTAAAATTTATAAAATATTATAACAATAAAAATAAGTATTATAAAAGTTGTTTGACATAAAACAACAATCAATTTAACAGTCTTATGTAGATGCTCATCTACAGCAATAGTGAGAATACTCGTAGCCATTTCTTATATTTTACAATAACTTTCTGCTAACAGGAGTGAAGTGAGACTGGATCAGGCTCACTGTGGTGGTGATTTTGGTCCTTTTGTTCTGCAGAACAGAGAAATTGCTAGGTCATAAGACAAATCATCATGGATGATTTATTTTATCCCAGTTTATATTTTCTTTGCTTAAATTCCTAACGTGATCTAGAAACTTCAAAGAAATAATGCTAATTCTTGCTTTGTTTTCTTTAGTCTGGTTTTATCTGCATTCTGGTGGCAATTGCCAGCTAAATCCCTTGAACAAACTCAAACTTTGCTTTTAGCAGATAAACCCTTTACATTTTTCAAAACATATTATCAGAATGTGTTCTGACTTGTCACAAGGTTACTTTCTATGTTCTTATTTCACTAGATGTCATTGATTTTTAATGTTTGTCATTTACTACCTCTTTTGTCTACCGTTTTTTCACTTGGCTTAAAATCCTGAGGACAGTTTTCCTCTTCTGGAATTCGGCTTCTAATTTGTAGCTCTGAATGTAGCAATCTGGAACAGTATAAATATATTTTTTTCCGTTAGGCCTCTCTCTCCCTCTCTAAAGAAATTTGTATGATTTCTTAGCTTTGCTGTTCGCTTCCCGTAGAGAAGGCCTGCATCAGCATCTTTGTGGTAAAACTGTAGCTGGCAGTTGGTGAACTTCTGTTGAAAACTGAACTTTCTCTACAGACACTGCTTTTAGCCCGATCCCTGTGTTCTCTGGACATAGTCTATTCTTTTTGCGTGTGTTGAAACTTGGTTGCTCTCTGTCTCCCATGTCAGGTCAGGCTCATCTGGTTTCATTGAGCCCTGATACTAGAAGTAACTGTTTTCCAGTGCCTTGACTTTCATAATTGGAAAGTGGTATTTAAAACACAGCTTGGAGGGCTAGTGAAGTTGCTCAGCAGGTAAAGGCCCATGCTGTACAAGGCTGATGATGAGTTCAATCCCTAAGTCTATATGAGCTGGTAGGGGAGAACCAGCCCTAGGAAGTTGTCCTCTGTGTTCTGGTCCATGCTTTCCTACACCACACAAAGCACAGGCATATGCATGCACAAGTATTCACACTAACAACAACAATATAACAACTACAACAATAATAAAAATAATAATAACAATAATGCTTAAAAAAGAAAGAAACCAAGCTCTTAATTATGGCTGTACTTATTTACTATGAAAAAGTAACTGCTCCTACATTATAACTAAAAACACAATAAAATGTTTGTTGGCCAGCTGTACAAAACATACTTTAATATAAAAGTATATCTGTTATATTCAAAATGGGAGTACATACTGACTGATATTTTTGACTCAAATGAAGAACCACAAAGATTATTCTGTTATTTTTATTGTTGTTAAACTGCATCTTCAATGGTAAGAATATAGCATTGACCATTCACAATTTTTATTTTTTAGGCCAAATATAATTATACAAAAATTTCAAAATTTTAACCATTATCCAAGAAATTATTTTTCAAGTATCTCAAGTTTTTTAAAGAGGAATTCTGTTAAGAAAATATTTTCAAATAATTCTATGTTTAGATGTAGTGCTTACAGATAAACTGTAATCTTTATATAATGAGTATATACATTTTAATGATTAGCTTTTATTCCCTTTGAAATATTAGCATATTTAATTCAAGATAGCCAACAATGTTCAAATTGATTGAAATCCTGTAAATTTCTGCATTAATCACAAATGATTTAGAGACTTAAGATTTGAAGATGCTGCTTTAACAAGACAGAGCAAATATGCATCATTGTCCAATGATGCTTTGAAAGATGGCTTGTTAGTTACTACTATTATCCATTGCAAGTAGAACTGCAAGAACACATTTATGAAATAATGTTCTTTATCTTCGTTTTTTTTCATCATATCCTTTGTGATGTCACAGTGAGATGAAATGGAGATAATCATGGAACAAGATGGTCTGTTGGTAGTTCAAGAGTTTTGGCTGGAATGGTCATGTAGAAAATAAGACGGTTGAGAGGTGTGTCATATCGTTGGACTGAAAACACATTTTACTTTTAGAAAACAAAATTAGTATATGCCATTTGTTAAAATATGAGAAGAACCCTCATTGGTAAGAAGCCAGAACTGAGTAATTTTATGACTTGACTCATCTTATCTTTCCTTTTCTAATCAAATGCATATCAGACATCCTCCAAAATAATGACTCTCTGAAAATACCACATACCACAAGAACAATGGGTGTTTCTGTCTTGACTAAATTTGCTGACTGAATTTTCTAGTAGCTGTCTCAGATAATGTTTTCACAATTTTAAGTATCCAAAAGTTAAAAAGCTCCTTCATGCTAAGCTTTCCATGGCATACAAGAGGCACTGAGCTACCCGAGTATCATGTTTGCAGTGGCAATGAATTAGGCCATTCCTGTAGTTATTTTCATGTACAGTGTTAATAGAACACATGATGCTACCATATATCAAAACCCAGAGATATTTCTCTACAAAACTTGAGTATAAAACAGAGTGGAGTGATTTATTGTGTTGCATTGAAAAATAGTTCTGAAGGGCACATAAGTAGAACAATGGTACTTTTTGTTCCCTGTAACTGATTTGGAGCCAGAGCAAAACAACGTTTTTATCTTGTATTGTCATTTTGGCCAGTACTAGAAGAATTATCAGGCTTTTATTTGTCATTTTCTCTTGACACTGTTCTACCTTTCAAGAAGAATCATTTCTTGTTCCAAGCAGAAATATATAGATGACTGAAAAATAATTATTTTTTCTCATAGAACATGTGACACTCATAAATCCAAAATTTATATGAAATATTGTACCGGTTTATCATAGCAGTGTTTCCTAATATTGAAAACACATACTTAGAATAGTCTACTTTCTTGTTTCTTTCCATGTTTTTGTGTATGGGGTGATGGTATTGGTAATTTTTGTTGTTGTTGTTGTGGTGGTGGTGGTGGTGTATGTGTATGTGTGTATGTTCATGTATATATATAGGTACTTGTGGAAATATGCATGCACATGTGTACATATGTATGTGATGGTCAGAAAACCACCTTGGATCTTGTCTTAGTCAGGGTTTCTATTCCTGTACAACATCATGACCAAGAAACAAGTTGGGGAAGAAAGGGTTTATTTGGCTTACTTCCACATTGCTGTTGATGACCAGCGGAAGCCAGGACTGGAACTCAAGCAGGTCAGGAAGCAGGAGCTGATGCAGAGGCCATGGAGAGATGTTTCTTACTGGCTTGCTTCTCCTGTCTTGCTCAGCCTGCTCTCTTATAAAGCCCAAGACTTCTGGCCCAGGGATGGCACCACCCACAAGGGACCCTACCCTCTTGATCACTAATTGAGAAAATGCCCCACAG
>NW_022196896.1:29152663-29155544 GCF_008632895.1 Mastomys coucha | reverse complement strand
GACCCCTTCATGCCTTCAAAACCAGTACCACCTGGGTGACTCTTACACATTACCACGTCCTGCTGCAGCACAAGGTACAACTTTGGCTATCTCTGGAACACAGTCTCTTTGCTTTCAAAAAACACTTCACAGAAGATGTCACCTCAATGATGCTGGTCTCTTCTTAATCACTGCTAGTTTCTTAGCTCCAGCTAACCAGCATCAAAAGTCCCAGTAATGCAAAGTTTTAACTTTAGTAGTTCTGGTATCTTGTTAATCACAGCTGACATGTCAGCCCCAGCTAACCAGAACCACAGAATTTTCACAATCAAAACAACATGGCCCTGATAAGAGTCTTATCTTCCCTCTGAAATTTCAAAAGCCAGGCCTCCATCTTCTGCACTGTTCTCAACATGATCTTCCAAGCTCCTACACAACATCCCATAGAGCTCTTAACAACCAATGGCTCTTCTAGCTCAAAGTTCCAAAGTCCTTCCACAGTCCTCCCCAAAACATGGTCAGGTTGTCACAGGAATACCCCACTCCTGGTACCAATTTGTCTTAGTCAGGGTTTCTATTCCTGTACAACATCATGACCAAGAAACAAGTTGGGGAAGGAAGGGTTTATTTAGCTTACTTCCACATTGCTGTTGATGACCAGAGGAAACCAGGACTGGAACTCAAGCAGGTCAGGAAGCAGGAGCTGATGCAGAGGCCATAGAGAGATGTTTCTTACTGGCTTGCTTCTCCTGTCTTGCTCAGCCTGCTCTCTTATAAAGCCCAAGACCTCCGGCCCAGGGATGGCACCACCCACAAGGGGCCCTACCCCCTTGATCACTAATTGAGAAAATGCCCCACAGCTGGACCCCATGGAGGCACTTCCCCAACTGAAGCTCCCTTCTGTGATAATTCCAGACTGTGTCAAGTTGACACACAAAACTAGCTAGTACAAATGTTATCCTCAGGAGCACTGGCTACTTCACTAAGACAGGCTCTCTGATTGACTTGGAGTTCACCACTTATGCTAGACTGTCTGGCCAGTAAGCCCAGAAGATCCTCCTTCCCTGTCTTCCAGCACTGGGATTACAAGTGTGCATCACCATGCAATTTTTTTTTTAAGTCTTGGTTATGGGGACCAAACTCAGGTCCTTATGCTTATAATATAAGCATTTTACTAAGTCATCACTGGAGCCTAGTTTGACTATCAAAAAATAATTAATATAGCATTGTAAGATTACTGTTTAATGACTCTCTCACTGGAAAATATCAGTGATTTCACACAGAGGTCCAAATCTATGACTCATAATTTGATAACTTCTTAATAGATTGGTGGTCCTTGGGAGGCTAAAATTTTGGAGATTTGTGTTTGTACTATTTTTTTGTTACTGATATCTGAAAATTGTTTAAAGTAAAATTTATAAGCTATCTAAATAAAGCTTTCGAGGAACTTCAAAGTCTGCTAGTGAACTTGAATTCATGCCAGGTATTTTTTGTTATTTTATATTGCTGGGGATGGAACCCAGGGCCTTATGCAAGCTAGGAGAGCTCTCTGCCACTGAGGTAGCTACACCCCAGCTCCTTATGGTACATATTATAAAATATACTTGCAGAATTAAGTCCAAACCTTTCACCAACTTTTAAAGCCATTTTCATTTTTGACCCCTACCTGGAGTTGCTTTCCTCTTCTGTGATGTAAAAAGCCTTTCCAGACTTGTTTGGCATTTTTCTGGAAAAGTCCATTCTTTTCCACTTGTGAAGTGTATGGGAAGACAAGTACCACTCAATTGCATCTCAGTTTTATAGCTGAGGCCGTTAGGACTAATGTGGATATATTAACAAAAGAAAAATTATCTGAAACAAAATGCAAACTTTAACATGTTATGTGTCTTGGAGTCTCCACAAGTAAATGAACACCAAAAGAAAATGAGGATTTTTTTTTTATTTTATTAATGCCAGAAATTGTGAAGCAGAAAATTATGAGGAAATATAGTTGGATAAAAGAGGTATGGTGTAATGGTAATAAACAAGGTGTAGTTCATTAAGAACTATGTATTTTGATTATAAAGGGAAAAGGATGCTTATTTACTCTGACCATTGGAAAGATACCATTCCTGTGGGGTCTTCTGTCATGGCTCAGAAGACCAGCAAACCATCGTTGGGTTCATGATAAGTTTCAGGCAGAAGGAGTGAAGAGACGAGAAATTTTCTTAATGTTTATTCTTTCAAATGCTAAGATGCCATCAACCGGGAAACACTTCCTGAACCTCACTCAGAAGTTCAATGTTTCTTTTCCTATATTGCCTTTTGCTTCCTTAGCCTTGGAAAACATGATTTTTTTTTTAATTTATGTTCTCTCTTATTCCAAGTTTGCTAGTTTAGACCCAAGTGGCTTTATACTCTTTGCTCATTGAACTGTACATACTACTTATACTGACTGCTTGCAGCCCTCAGGGAGGAATGGGACATGGCCAGCGCCTCGAGGCCTTCTCCAGCTGTTTCTCTGTTGGGTCTTGCTGACATGCTTACTCAATCTGACACAGATAGAGCTACATATAATTCAGTAGTAGACAAGAAATGACTGTGAGTGCCTACCTTCATTTCATAAACTATTCCCCTTGGATTTTTGAAGCAAGCCTAAAACTTTTGTAGGTGTGATCACCTGAAGCCAATTGAAGAACTGTAAAGTATTCCTTATTCTCAGGTGAGAGTAAGCCACATTGATGGTATCTCTGTTGCTTACTGCAAAATAGTTTGCAGAAATCCGTAAAGCTTTGGAGACTAGCAGTGCTTGTCAGAATAACAAAATTGAATCTAATTTTTTCATTGAAATTCCTATATTTTAGTACATTATAGATACTGTAAATCAAATGTCTGAAGGAAGTTAGAGTATTAGCGCCTTGGC
>NW_022196896.1:29152057-29152653 GCF_008632895.1 Mastomys coucha | reverse complement strand
GAGATGAGATTTATGAATCCAGTTATTTGCACACTTATCAGTTCTACTTCTCTGTATACAAACTAGCAGATGCATCTCATCTTTGGAGGATACACACAGAATATACAAATAGTCTTTCATGCCCCTTATTTTTTGGACTAACTTTAAATCAGGTACCTATTTGCTGAGAATCACTGCATTGACTTGAAGTAACCTTTAAGACAAGGAAGTACAATTCACACAGATGCTTGAAATGAATGAGATTGTGGTTTCAGTTCGGACATTAAATTAATGCTTGATTCAGAACCTTGTTTTATTTAAATGTTTTCTTCATGCTCCAATACAACCTTTCAGAATCAATCAAATACATAATGTCAATAGGTTTCCTCAACACTCACAGCCACAGTTCTAAACCTCTCTAAGACAGCTGCAGCATCCAGAAGACCAGCATAGTAACTGTGGCACTAAATCCCATTTGTGTGAAAATCAAAAGAAAGGCAAATGAAAGAACCAAAAATTAGTGACGTCATTATTTAGGATGCGTATTTATAAATTCACTTTCCTTAACACTGGCAAGTTTTAAAACCTATCAAAGCCTGGACTCCACCCCAGGGCTC
>NW_022196896.1:29057295-29151645 GCF_008632895.1 Mastomys coucha | reverse complement strand
AATGGTAGAGTGTTTATTCATCATGCAAGAGACTGTTCCATCCATAGCTTACTAGAACAAAGACCCCCTCCAAAAGCAACCCGGACAGAAGCTTGATTCAGGCATGTCTGTTTTAAATATACACACTACAATACTATTTAGATAAGAATCTAAACACTAGTATCCCTCAACAGCTAGTGTAGGTGTGAGAACCCCAGGAGGATGTCTGCCATCATCTGAAACTTAAATGTTTCCCAAAAGCCTTCCCATTAAATTCTTGGTGGTCATATTATAGTCTGCTGGGAGGATGTAGAATCTTGGGAAGGTAGAGCCTAATGAACAGAAGTTCTGTCACTGAAGCATGGATTTAAAGCATATATTGAGACACCCCACCACTTCATCACTCTCTTTTGGCTTTTTATCTACCAGGAAATGAGTATCATGCTCCTCCATGCTCTCTGATCATGATGCTCATTCCACCTTGCTACAGACCCCCCCCCCCCAAACAGTGGACGTAGTCAACGATGGCCTTTCAAGTTGTTTATTTCAGGTGTTTTGTTTAACTTTTGCTGATTGTCATAATATTTTTGAGCCACTCTAGCCTGGCACAGGGGCAGGCAGAAACTTAATATTGCAAGAGTATATTGAGTAAATGTATAGTCATGGGCCTTACAGAAATTGACCTGGTGCACCATATAAAGTGAGCCATAAGAGTGATGTCCTGAAAAACTTAGAAGCACAAGGAGTGAGCCATGGCAGTGAAGTGGAACCAGGGTTGTTGAGCTAGAGTCCCCATTCTGGTCTTCTACTAGCTGAAGCTCTATTGACATACTTCACTGACCTTAGTTTCTTCTTCAATTATATTAGAATAATAATGGTGAATACCAATTTTTTAATTAGATACTTTATTTACATTTCAAATGATATCTCCCTTCCCAGTTTCCCTTCCCCCCCCAAAAAAAAAAATCCTGTTCCTCGCCCCTCCCCCTGCTCACCAACCCACCTTCTCCCACTTCCTGGCCTTGGCATTCCCCTACACTGGAGCATAGAACATTTACAAGACCAAGGGGTCTCTTCTCCCATTGATGACCGGCTAAGCAATCCTTTGCTACATATGCAGCTGGAGCCATGAGTCCCAACACGAGTCCCACCAATCTTTGGTTGGTTGTTCAGTCCTTGGGAGCTCTGAGGGCACTAGTTAGTTCATATTGTTGTTCATCCTAAGGGGCTGCAAATCCCTCAGCTCCTTCTGTCCTTTCTCTAGCTCCTTCATTGGGGACCCTGTACTTAGTTCAATGGATGTCTGTGAGCCTCCACTTCTGTATTAGTCAGGCACAGGCAGAGCCTCTCAGGAGACAGCTATATTAGGCTCCTGTCAGCCAGCATTTACTGGCATCCACAATTGTGTCTGGGTTTGGTAATTGTATATGGGATGGATCCCTAGGTAGGGCACTCTGTGGATGGTCATTCCTTCAGTGTTTGCTCCACATTTTCTCTCTGTAACTCCTTCCATGGGTATTTTGTTCCCCCCTTCTAAAAAGGAATGAAGTATCCACACTTTGGTCTTCCTTCCTCTTGAGTTTCTTGTGGTTTGTGGATTGTATTTTGGATATTCTGAGCTTCTGAGCTAATATCCACTTATCACTGAGTGCATACCATGTGTGTCCTTTTGTGGCTGAGTTACCTCACTCAGGATGATATTCCCTAGATCCATCCATTTCCCTAAGCATTTTATAAATTCATTGTTTTTAATAGCTGAGTAGTACTCCATTGTGTAAATGTACCACACTTTCTGTATCCATTCCTCTGTTGAGGGACATCTGGGTTGTTTCCAGTTTCTGGCTATTATTAATAAGGCTGCTATGAACATAGTGCAGCATGTGTCCTTATTACATGTTGGAGCATCTTCTGGGTATATGCCCAGGAGTTATAGCTGGGTCCTCAGGTAGTACTATGTCCAATTTTCTGAGGAACCTTCAGAGTGGTTGTTCCAGCTTGAAATCCCACCAACAGTGAAGGAGTGTTCCTCTTTCTCTACAACCTTGCCAGCATCTGCTGTCACCTGAGTTTTTCTTCTTAGCCATTCTGACTGGTATGAGGTGGAATCTCAGGGTTGTTTTGATTTGCATTTCCCTGATGAATAAGGATGTTGAGCATTTCTACAGGTGCTTCTCAGTCATTTGATATTCTTCCATTGAGAATTTTTTTTTTAGCTCTTTACCCCATTTTTAATAGGATTATTTGGTTCTCTGGAGTCTAACTTCTTGAGTTCTTTGTATATATTGGATATTAGCCCTCTATCAGATATAGGATTGGTAAAGATCTTTTCTCAATCTGTTGTTTGCTGTTTTGTCTTATTAACAATGTCCTTTGCCTTACAGAAGCTTTGTAATTTGATGAGGTCCCATTTGTCAATTCTTGATCTTAGAGCATAAGATATTGGTATTCTGCTCAGGATATTTCCTTCTGTGCCCATGTGTTCAAGGCTCTTCCTCGCTTTCTTTTCTATTAGTTTGAGTGTATCTGGTTTTATGTGCAGGTTCTTGATCCACTTGCACTTGAGCTTTGTACAAGGAGATAGGAATGGATCGATTTGCATTCTTCTACAAGTTAACTGCCAGTTAAGCCAGCCCCATTTATGGAAAATGATGTCGTTTTTTTAGCTCTTTTGATCAAGTGACTATAGGTGTGTGGCTTCATTTCTGGGTCTTCAATTCTATCCCATTGATCCACTTGCCTGTCACTGTACCAATACTATGCAGTTTTTATCACAATTGCTCTGTAGTAAAGCTTAAGGTCAGGGATGGTGATTCCACCTGAGGTTCTTTTATTTTTGAGAATAGTTTTCACTATCCTAGGTTTTTTTTTGTTATTCCAGATGAATTTGCAAATTGCTCTTCCCAAGTCTTTGAAGAATTGAATAGGAATTTTGATGGAGATTGCATTGAATCTGTAGATTTCTTTTGGCAAGATGGCCATTTTTACTAAATTAATTCTGCCACATTTTTAAAGAGATTAGCTGAGACGATATTCATGAAACTCTTAGATCAATGAACAACCCCTCATAGGAAACATAAATACTAATCCAATCTAGTAATCAATAAGATAATTAAAGTAGATTAAAATGGTACTGTTTTTTCTGAACTGTAATCTCTAAATAATACTAAAATGTGAAGAAGCAAGAATGTTATTGATGGGGAAAATATTTCCTATTTTTGCCATCTTCTCCTCTTTTTCCTTGTCCTTCTTTCTTTTAGAAAGGTCTCAGGGAGTCCAGACTGACATTGAGATTCCCATGTAGCAAGGATTATTTTAATTTCCTGATCCGCCTGTCTTTACTTTCTAAGCATGAGGAATGCTGTCCTAGGCTATCATACCCATCTCATTTGGGGGTTCTTTTAACTTTGACTTTCATCCATGTAGTTAGTTACGTGAGCTTTAGAAATCTAACCACTCCAATTGTCTGATTATCAACTTCTTTACATTTTATAAGATTCTGTAGGACAATGGGAAGGGCTTAGAAGGTATCTGCTTATCTGGGTTCCTTCTAGCATCTTTTGTCTATAAGAGGTTCATTATGGAAAAAGGTGATCTCTATGTTTAAATAAGGAATATTTAAAGCTAAGAACAGTACAAAATTGTAAAAGTCATATCCAATGGATTATAATATGGTTAACTAGATAAAAGTGATGTCATCTTCCTGTTTCCAGTGTGCTCAATAGCTAGATCTAGTAACTATGTCAGGAGTAGGCTAGAAATAATAGGTTTTTGTTTTTTGTTTCAATACATAAGGGCATACATGATTTTTATGTCCCCAGTGAGTTGCAAAAGGGTACAACTCATACAGGATGGGTTACAGGAAGTTCTCTCTAGCAGCTAATGTTTCTTGGGAACATACACATGCTGAAGAGCTACTGTCCTTAGCTCTGATCTGGGATCCTACAAGAGGAGTAAAATGCCTGCCTCATAAAAATATCGCTAAGCCTCTCTCAAAGATATGTGAAATTGTGGTTTACCACATAGCTCTGGATTGAGTACCAACACTTAATTTGAATCTAGTAATCACATAATAGGTGACATTATTTTATTTTATTATGGAAAAGATGAAGACAACAATTTTAAGGTGAAGATAGGCCTAAAAATCATTTCTTGGGAGTGCTCATTATACCCAGCATTATAAGAGCTCCTGAGTTTGAAAAACAAAGAAATAGAATAGCACCACCATTTGCTTTCTAATACAATATTTTAAGGAAAACCACTACACTTCTAGAAAAACAATTGTCAATGAAATCAGGAGAGAAGTATGGAGGGTAAAGAAGTCAGATAAAAATATGCAACAGTAGGGAATGAGGAACTGGGGGTAGTCACCAGAAAGTCCCAGATGTCAGGGAAGCAAAAAGCTCCCAGGACCCAGTGTGAATAGCTTTACCTGAAATATGCAGAAAAGGGGGAGATAGAACCTATAGAGACTACATCCAGTAGATAGACATAGCACCCAGTTGAGGGATGGGGCCACCCACCCATCTCAAAAATTTTATCCCAGAAATGCTCCTGTCCAAAGGAAAGACAGGGAAAAAAATGGAACAGAGACTGAAGGAAAGGCCATCCTGCCTCACCTAGGGATCCATCCCATCTACAGACACCAAACCAAGACACTATTGCTATTGCCAAGAAGTGCTTGCTGACAGGAATCTAGTATGACTGTTCCCTGAGAGGTTCTACCAGCACCTGAACAATTCAAATGCAGATACTCACAATCAACCATCTGACTGAGCTCAGGTCCCAATGGAAGAGCTAGGGAAAAGACTGAAGGACCTAAAGGGGATTGCAACCCCATAGGAAGAACAATATCAACTAACTTGACCACCCAGAGTTCACAGAGACTAAATTACCAACCAGAGTATACATGGAGAGATCTATGGCTCCAGATCCATATGCAGCAGAGGATGGCCTTATCTGACAGCAATGAGAGGGGAGGCCCTTGGTCCTGTGGAGGTTTGATACCCCAGCATAGGGTGAGTAGGTGGAGAAGCACCCTCATAGAGGCAAGGGGGAGGGTGCAGATGGGATGGGGATTTGTGGAGGGGTAACAGGGAAGGTGGATATCATTTCAATGTAAACAAAGTAAGAAAAAAGAAAAAAGGTTGTAAATGGTGTACTCTTTCAACAAGATTGATTTTTTCTTTTAATCATACACATTTAATGATTTATGTGTTTTATATCTTGATATCAAAATATAATCATAATACCATCAATAGTTACAATAAGATGTGCTTCCCACTGAGGGAAGAGGTAATGATGCACTGTTGTATGTGCCTTGGGATGAGACTGTAACATGAGGCTATTTCATTCACTTCCAAAAGCCATGTTCTAGAGTCCTCATTTGCAACTACTCTCATCTTTAAATGGTGAGCTTTGTTAAAGACAGCGCCAACAGCTTGTTTTATAGATGAAAATTCTCAGTGTCTCCATTTTCTTAACAGTGAAAAGAAAACACTAACATCCAGATACTCCTTACCACATGTTTCTATTTTTGTGTTTGCTATTATTGTTGTTGTTAAAAGTGATACAGATGCGCTTTTAATAAAGGTAGTGTCTAGTATTTCTGCATGCAATGGTGTTAAACATGACAACACAACTTGATACAGCTTGTAGTTCCCCATAGTTTATTAGTCTTATAATTTTTAAACTTAACTAGAAAAATAGGGTATAATTTATTATAATTCAAATTTCTGATTTGGGGCTGCTAAACATTCCAGCTAAAGAGAGGATATTGAAGGCTGAATTTTGAATAAATAATGACAAATACTCATTTATGATTTTGTCTGAGCATATGTTTAAATAAAATTATTTACTCATTTGGATTACTTTACGGAGTGTTTTTCTTTTCCCATTTTTTCTTTAATTTATTCTTTGACAATTCCAGATAAATATATGATGTATCTTATCACATCTACCCCTCACTACCTCTTAATCTCTTTCCCAGCACCCTCATTACATTCATCACATTTTACTCTGAAATCCATTTCCTCATGTTTAGCATTAACATCTGTCCATTCCCATCCAGCCCCTATAGCTTACACAGGCCATGTCTCTCTATATATATCCATGTTGTAAACTTCATATGTAACATATTTCAAAAAATATTTCACACCAGAAGTAAATTGTAGGCATGTAAAATTTTTGTGAACTGGGCTGTGAAATGTCAGTGGAAATACACTCTATCCAAGTTGACAGTTGATATCTGATCTGAAAATAGTGCATTTTCCTTCAAATGTTGGACTCCTGTCACTTTGCATTGCTCTGATATAAACAGCTATACAGGGGGAAAATTACTGTGAAGAAGAAAATCTTTTTTTTCATATAAATATGGTAACTAAAAAACAAAACAAAGCAAAAACTCAGAGCTGTTCAATATTTCTGATATCCAAAATCCTGCTTCCCCCTTAGAAGTGTGATAATGTGTTTGTAAATTTTGCATTAATTTCTTACTGCTGTTCTATACAAGTGCCACAAAATTAATGCTTAAAGAATACACTCCTATTTTCTTATAAGACTGAAAGCCAGAAATCTAATATAGGTCTCCCTGGGTTAAACTGCAAGTTTTCAAGAATTGTGTGTTTGCTGTCATCTATAATCCCTGTGCTTCAGAGGCTGAGGTTAGAAGACACTACACATTTAAGGCAGCTTGGCATATATAGTGACTACAACAGTCCATGAGCTCTTTGTCTTTTTTAAGGTTTCAAGATACATACATTCATACACACACACACACACACACACACACACACACACACATACATATATACATGTAACAAATAAAGAATATGTGTATATGCATGTATTCTAAACATATATAGATAGATAGATAGATAGATAGATAGATAGATAGATAGATAGATAGATAGATCTAAATCTGGATACATACAAATTTGCCCTAAATATTGAGTGTGTGTGTGTGTGTGTGTGTGTGTGTGTGTGTGTGTGTGTGTGTGTTTCTTTGTTCCTGGTTTTTGACCCAGAGTTCCTGGAATCCTTGGAATCTGCACAGTGGAGAGCATTTTTGATGAATGATTCATGGCTGAGGTACCCTACTTAGGTACAGGAAACAGGCCAGTCACTCCACAGACCAACACAACCTTAGGAATATGGGAACATCTAATGTTAAGTGCTGCATTGATAAGAGAAGCTAAAGGATCCATGCAACCAAGGGTGGCTAGTGTTTTAATTAATGAAGGCTATGGAATGAAGTCACCACAGAATACCCTAAGGTTGGTTCAAAAAGTTGTTGTGTATCTGTGAACATGTTATGGGCATATCAGGGGCTTTGAGGGGACAAGGCAGCCCCATATACTCAGTTCCTTTCCTTTACCCTATGCATTCCTCCTATCTGCCTCTTCTGGAATTGCAATGTGTCCTTATAAGGATTTGTTCATGATATTTAATGTTTGATTATTATTGTTGTTGTTGTTGTTGTTGTGTGTGTGCAATGTGAATGTTCTTGAGAATTGTCAAGTGTATATGGTTAATGTAATGACAAGCCCCCCCTCCCAGATTTTTAGGAAATCATTAAAAATCTATATAGCCTGGGAATTTTAGTTTTAGTTGGTCTTTGAAAATGGGTAAAGTCTTGTGGTTCTGAGCTGTTAACTTATAGGGTCTACAGTTATCTGTGAGTTGATGTCTAAATTTATTTGAGTAGCTTTATTCCTATTGGCCACAGGGAATTGGAGAGTTAATGTTGAACCTCATTCTGTAAGACTCTGGCAAGCCTTAACTTACTAGGACCCCCTGAGTGAACAACTCTGAGCCAGGATTCAATGCAAAAAACAAGAGAAATTTATCATTCCAACACATTGGGGTCCTCCTACACCTGAAGGAGAGGTGGAAACCCCACACAGCCCAACCCGTAAGTTTTTATACAGTTTTTAGAGCAGCAGTGACTAGGTATGATTGGCAGAACCGTGTGCACTTTAAACTGATTGGTCTTTAGGGAATGTGGTAGCAAGGGCTTTCCTCGGCTGCAGGATGGGAGGTGGGGGTGGGGTGTGGGGCAATGGTTCCTCTGCACTGAGGAATGTGTCTACATGCTCGGGGTTTCCTGTACAGGTGGTCAGTGGTCAGTCCCCCCTGTGGTCTGAGGAATATAATTAGCTTCTCCCTTCTGGAGGGGAGTGGTGACTACTACATGTTCTATGACCTTTCTTTCCCAGGAGGGGAGGGGTTTGGTAGAATTTCCCAAAGTTCCTGAGCTGACCTTTTCATTCCCTGCTTTTCTTTGTGCGTGCTTCAATCCTGAAGCTATTGTGGATAGGTATGTAGCTCATATCTCTGGTCCTCTGTACTTAGCTCTTGATATCTTTGTCTCAGTACCAGCAACTGTAATGTACTTATGTGATCTTAAATAAAAGCAACTAAATGATTTAGAATATAAGCGCCAAAGGTCAAAAGCAGGAACAAAATGATCAGAGGTCCTAACAATGCGGAAATCAAGGTAGTAAACCAGGGGGAGTTGTTATACCAAGACTCGACCATACTTCTGCTTTTTCTCTTTCTCTCTTTCTCTTGGTTAGTCCCTCTCATACCTTTGCCATAGAATCTTTAACTAGTCCTGAGTGTTCAAGGTAAAAGCAACACTCTTCCCTTAGGGCTGCATAAAGCCCCCAGCCCCCTGATGTAAAAAGAGTAAATCTAGACTACGGTGGTTCTGTAGGAGTACTTCAGAGAGAGAGGTTAGGGACTCTTGAAGGTGGGTGATAGATTCTTCGATCCTCTCTATGTCTAAGTCTATGGCAGCTTTGAGCTCTTGGTAGCTTTTGCCTTGTAGTACCAGGGAAGAAGTCCCTGTCGTTATCCCTGCTGCACCCAGTCCAAATAAGATAGACACTCTCAATGCAGTGATGGGTTCTCATTTGGTAGGATAGTCCCCACCACATCTATCTAACATTTTTTCATAAGGATAGTAAACTAGCCTGGGTACCAGAAGAACTAATATACAAAAATCTCTAGCTATATTCAGGACACTGAGGTGTACACAGGGGATGAACCCAGTCTAGCAAGCCCATCATCCATTCTCGGGCTGGATGACATATGAAGCAGTCTGGGTAGGGGAATATGAAGTATTGCAAAGGAATCAATGTGAGGAGGGGACATGGCCCAGGCAAGAGTCCCATGCCAGCCACTGCCTGTAGGGTGAGTCATACACCCAACTTCTGGACCCATTTGTAGGACAAGGACTTGTTAAGCTAATATTAGGGGAAATGAAGGCAATGCCTTCATAATATGAAGGAGCTATATCATAGCAAATTCAGCAAGAGGGAGTCCCTTTGGGCCTGGATAGGAAGGTCTTACTGATAAGCTCAGTCAGCTGGGCCAGTTCTGAGAGACCAGGAAGGGGTGTTCTCTAGATATTGGGGGTCATGACAGTAGTTGACACTACCTGGGTTAATGCTGGGACTTGGGCTTGGGTAGCTTATGGGGGACACCTGTAATCTCCTTATTGGTTCCCACAGGGACAATAGGGGATTCTATCTTGAATTTGATGGTAAAAAGGAGTCTATCACCGTATCCTTCCTGGTATAGTCTGAGGCCCCATGTCCCACCCTCTAGCCATCTATCCTTGGCCTCTTTCCCTTTCTGAATAAACTGCACAGTAATTGGGTGGCAAGAGAAGTTGAGGCATTGACCCTCTCTGGTCCACATCCCTGAGAGCTATTGGCTTTGCCCAGGAGACATCAGGATGTGCTCCTGAATGCATGTTCCCCAATGAGCTCTGATATCCCTCCCCTCCCGAAATCGGTGCTCGTGAATCCCCTTCTTCCTGAGGATCTACTCACTGTGATTAAATCCCAGTTTGAGCTTGGGTTGCAGTAGGTGTCACCAGAGGTCTCATCTAAGCAGCACAGTAGAAGTTTTCTGTGCCCCCTGCCCTGATCAGCTAAGGACCTGGAACTCTCATTTCAGGGCAAACATAAAGTGAGACCTTGCACAGGTGGTCTCTTTATTGAGGGTGTCCATATCATATGTTCCTTCCTTCCAGCCCCTTTCCTGGGCATGACATTGGTGAGCATGAGGCTTTCCCATGACGTTCTGGCAAACCCCTCCCTTTACCTCTTGGTTTGAAATGTCCCAGGTATCCAATCCACCCACCAGGTCACACAGGTCAAAAATTAGCGGGGGTCACCAGGTGAAAGGGGGGTGGTCTTGGGTTACCCTGGCCATTGCCCATTAGGGTTGATGATATAATCCAAATCACTCTGATGAGGGCTAGATTCAGCACTCAGCCTCTAATGCCTTATCAGAGTCAGAACCCCCATCAGGGTTAGGAAATTCTTAATCCTTGGTGGGCCTCTGAGTGATCTTGAGCTTTAATAGGTTGCTTGTCTTCTTCAAGATGGGTGGTCCGAAGGGGGTGTTACAGGTCACTGGCTTCACCTGAGAAGCATGCATCCAGATAGCTATGCCTTCCACCTTTATGGCTGTAGGGGTCATCAGCAACATTAAGTAGGGGCCTTTCCAGCGGAGTTTCAGGGACTGGGTCCAATGTCCATGAACATAGACAGCATCACCGACTTGGAACCAATGTGACACCTCAGTCATTCCTGGAGCATAGAAGGCAGACAGCTGGAACCATATTTCTCTCTGAACTGCCTGGATGGTTATCAGTCTTTTGACAAAGTCTTGATCTCTGGGTTAGGCCAAATGGCCACCAATGGAGGCAGGCCTCCATAGAGAATCTTGAAAGGTGTTAGGTTGAAATGATAGGGGGTGTTCCCTGCTGAGAACAAGGCCAAGGAAAGGAGTACCACCCAGTCTCCAACAGTTTCTAAGGGCAATTTAATCAAGGTTTCTATTAAGGTTCTACTTATCCTTTCTACCTGGACTGAACTCTGGGGATGGTGTTCACAATGAAGTTTCCAATCTGTCCCAAATACTTACACCAAACCCTGGCTTACCTGAAAGATAAAGGCAAGTCCATTATCAGACCCAATTACCTTGGGTATTCCAAACCTGGGAAAAATCTCTTCTAGGATCTTCTTGGCCACGACTGGAGCTGTCTCCTGTTTCATGGGAAAAACTTCTACCCATCCTGAAAAGTATCTCCAAGACTAGTAAATATTTATAACCACATTTTTCAGGTTTAGCTTCTGTAAAATCTACCTCCTGGTCTAGTTTCTCTAGGTCTTTTCCCTGTGCCTGTCTTGGTGCGGCAGGAGTTCACCTGTTGACAGACTTTGAGGCTCTTTATTATTTCCTCTACCAAGTATCTTAAGATGATAATGGCATAATGGCTTCTATAAGCTTTTTGCTGCCCAGGTGAGTCCATTTATGCATCTGGCATAGCAAGTCTTGGACCTGGTCCTGAGGGAGAATGACTTTTCCCTCTTGGGTTTTCCATTGATCTTCACTCTTGAGATAGTAGTTGGTAGGGTAGTTAGAGATATGGGCCTTCTCCTCCTTGGTGTAGACTAGGTGGGGCCAGCACTTGGCCTAATGGGGCCATTCTTTAACTTCTCCTCTGATTGGTTTGTTAAACTATTTCTGTTGGATCAGCACAGGTACATGTCTTTAAGGGCTACCTCCTTGGCCACTTTATCAGCTAGGTTGTTTCCTCTAGCTATATGACTCTCCCCCCTCTGGTGAACAGGACAGCAGATAATGCTCACCTTGATTGGTGTACTGGCTGGTTTTATGTGTCAACTTGACACAGGCTGGAGTTATCACAGAGAAGGGAGTTTCAGTTGGGAAGTGCCTCCATGAGATCCAGCTGTGTGGCATTTTCTCAATTAGTGATCAAGGGAGTAGGGCCCCTTGTGGGTGGTACCATCCTTGGGCTGGAAGTCTTGGACTCTATAAGAGAGCAGGCTAAGCAAGCCAGGAGAAGCAAGCCAGTAAGGAACATCCCTCCATGGCCTCTGCATCAGCTCCTGCTTCCTGACCTGCTTGAGTTCCAGTCCTGACTTCCTCTGGTGATCAACAGCAATGTGGAAATAAGCCAAATAAACCCTTTCCTCCCCAACTTGCTTCTTGGTCATGATGTTTGTGCAGGAATAGAAACCCTGACTAAGACAATTGGCCTAAGGAGGACCTTGATTTCAGCCTTATTCCTAACTTCTCTTTCATTTGATATTAAAAGTCCCCTCTGTTGGTATATTGCCCCATGTACATGTGCAGTGGCAAAGGCATACCTGTTGTCAGTCTAGATGTTGATCTTTTTGCCTGTCCCCAGGACCAGGGCTATGGTCAGAGCTATTAGCTCTACCTTTTGGATTGACACTCCCAGAAGAAGTGGTTCTGCCCAGACCACCTGGGGACTGTCCACAATGAAGGTCCTGCCTTTTGTTGTCCCTCTAATGAGTAGCTGCTACCATCAGTGAACCAGGTCACCTAGGCATCGGGAAGCTACTGATCTGGCAGGTCCTTTCACCATCCCTCGTCCTCAGCTAGAATCTACTGGCAATCATGAGCTGATGGATCGAGGTCGAGGTTGGGTAGCAAAGTGACCAGGTTGAGGGCCACTGGTGATGTGAAGGTCACCTGATCTGAGTTTAGCAACAGAGTCTGATAATGAGTCATGTGGGCATTGGTCAACCATTGATTGGGGGCTGGCAAACAAGGCATGGGGAGCTGTCATGGTCAGGTTTTGCCCTAGAGTCAATATATCAGCATCTTTAACTAGAACTGTCACTGCCACCATTGTCCATAGACAAGCAGGCCACCCAGCAGTGACAGGGTCTAATTTCTTTGACAGATAGGCAACTGGGCACTTCCAGGGGCCCAGTCACTGAGTGAGCATTCCCTTGGCTATTCCCCTATTCTCTGCCACATAAAGGTGGAAAGGTCTGCTGGCATAGGGCAGTCCTTTAGCGGGGGCCTTGAGCAAAACCTGCTTAATCTAGACAAAACCTGTTGCTCTTCTTTCCCCCAAAGGAAGAGCTATCTGTTTTCAGTCAGGGGCTAGATGGGGGCAGCCAATTCAGCAAACCCTGGAATCCATAGCAGGCAGAACCCAGCCATGCCCAGGAATTCCCATACCTGTTTGCAGCTATGCAGGATACTCTGTTTTTGAGCATTGGAGAGCCAGCACTGGTTGTCTTTCAGCAGGAAGCCTAAGAACCTTACTTTTCTTTGGCAGATTTGGGCCTCCTTGGCTGAGGCTTTGTATCCTAATCTATCCAGCTCCTCCAAGAGGCCTTTAGTCCCTTCTAGACAGTCCTCCTTGGTCTCAGCCACAATCAAAGTGTCATCTACATACTGGGCAGGGGTTTCTTGTGGATTGAACTAATTCATGGTAGATGTCAAGGTCCCAGTGTAGGGCCTCACCAAAGAGGGTGGGTTAGTTCTTGAATTCTCAGGGCAGCCTTATCCGTGTGAGTTGCCCTGTCACCCCTTCTCAGGATCCTTCCACTCAAATGCAAAGTAGTCTTGACTTTGGGGAGTCAATGTCAGGCAGAAGAAGGTGTTCTTGAGGTCCAGGATGGTATACCAAGTCCTAGAGGGTGGCAAGAAGCTCAACAGGGTATATGGGTTAGGCACAGTAGGGTATTAGCAACCCACTGGTTTACTTCTCATAGGTCCTGTACCCAGCAATAGTCTTGGGTCCCAGGTTTCTTCACAGGCAGGAGGGGAGTATTCCAAGCCAATTAGCATTTCCACAGAATCCCTTGTTCCAGGAGCCTGGAAATGTGGGACCTGATTCTGTCTCAGGCCTCCCTCAGCATTGGATATTGGCACACAGACACCTGGGAGGCTTGGGCTCTGAGCTCCACACGGATGGGGACTGGTTGGTGGTCTTCCCCATCCCAAACATTTCAGCCCAGGCCTGGGGAAAGGCCTTGAGCCATCTGTCTAAGTCCCTAGGTGCCCTGTCCAAGGTCTCAAACAACTTGTACTCATCCTCTAGCCTGACAGTCAGGACTTGGAGTGGTTCTCCCTGGGGGGCTTTAACTTGAGGTCCCTCCAGGAGAAAATTAATCTGAATTCCAATTTTGGTGAGCAAGTCCAGCCAAGGAGGGAGTAGGAGCAATCTGGGATAACCATGAAAGAATGAGATACCTGGCCCATGTCCAGATCAACTGATCTTTGGATGGTCCATGGGTATTGTTTGGTCCCAGTGGCACCTTGTACCCATGATTTTTTTTTTAGATATTGGCCCATCTGTTTGGAATAATACTGAATTTTGTGCCCTGGTGTCTAGTAGGAATTGATCAAGCTTCCTCCTCTACCTTCAGAGTTACCCTGGGTTCGGGGAGGGGTTCTAAAACCTGTCTCCCCAGTCACTTTTTTGTCTAGGGCTAACACCTTTTGGATATGGGAGCACTTTTCCCAATCTCAGAGCTTTTCTCCCCATTTTTTTTTGGGGGGGGGGGAATTCCTGGGCCCAATGGCCATGCTCCTTACCCTAAACACATTGGTCTTTCTCAAGTGGGGGGTTTCTGCCTTCTAGCCTGTAGTTCCTGGTCTGCTCTCTTTTCTTTGACTACTGTTGCTAGAATTCTCTGTAGGTTCTTGTCTTGATGCTTTTCTCTCCTAAGTTCTTTCTGTTATGCCTCTATTCGCTTTCTTTCTTCTTTCTCTTCTTCAGTTTCTTCTCTGTTACCCGCACAAACTCTCTCAAAGACTTATTTTGCAATCCCTCTCATCTCTGAAGTTTCTTCTAAATGTCTCTCCAAGCCTGATCTATGAATGCCACTGTAAAGTGGCCTTGTGTTCCTCAGTACTGGGGCCATAGGGTATATATTGGTGAAACGCCTACATGAGCTGCTCCAGGAAGGCCAAAGTTGACTTATCAGGGCCCTTCCTTAACTCCCTTACTTTGGTCAAATTGGTAGCTTGCTTCACAGTGCCCTTGAGGCCTGCCAACAGAACCTGGAGGTAGACCTTTAGGTGCTCCTTATCTTTAGCCATGTTAAAATCCCAGTTTGGTGTAGTCAAACGGAACCCAGTATTGATGACAGCCTTGTCAATTGAGGGTGCCCATGTATTTGATGAGGCATTTTTCCTGGCTTCTTGCATGATTCTCTCCCACCCTTCAATTGTGAAAAGCACTCTCATGAGTTGTTGGATATCATCCCAAGTGGGCTGATGAGTAAACAAGACAGTATCAAAAAGATTAATCATCTCTTTAGGGTTGTCTGAGAAAGAGGAGTACTGAGCCTTCTAGTTATACAGGTCAGCCAAAGAGAAAAGACTGCATGGCCTGATTTCCAACCTCATCTATGGGACCATAGGCTCAGAAGGGGAGGGCCACCATCATCTCTGGAGGGATGGCCCTCTTGCTCCAGGTGCCCATGGTGGGACCTGGATCTCCCTCGGATTGTGGAAGTCAGGAGGGGCCAACAGGAAAGGGAATGATGTGGTGGTGTTCAAGGAACATTAGGGGCAAGGGCAGGGGTTTGTATGGGGTAGGATGATCCAAGAGGAGAACGTCTGTTGTCCTCAGGTCCTGGAGAACCTCCTTCTTCTGGTTTGGCTCTGCAGGTGACACAGTCTTTGCCTAGAGTGCCAGAATCCTGTGGGGAAGGAAACCCAAAATCCAAGAGGGAGCATCAATTAATAAGTCCCTCCAGGTGACAATATAGGGCACCTGATCAAGATGGGTAGAAGATCCAGCCTCAAAGGTCTTCTGCTGGATGGCCACAACTATAGGAGGTCAAAGGTCCCCTCCAGAGGCCATCCAACTTCAACAGTGGGCCATTCTGATAAACACAATGTTTGGAGCTTCTTTTCCTTTACCTCCAGTGACAGGTTATGTGCCCACTGCTGGAAATCATGCCAATAACTCAGGACAATCCCCAGCAGAGTAGAGTGTTGCTGTCCCATATCCAAAAAATTTTGCCAGTCTCAATCCAAGAACACACATAAAGACAAGATGCAGACAAATCACCCCTGTCATGGGTGGAAGTATCTAGTTAACCAGGTGACAAAGCTGCCTTACATCAGGTCCAGGTCTAATGGAGGGGAGTCCTCCTAACTTCCTCCAGAGGACCTGAAGCATTCTTGAGGCTCCCATAGTCTTGACAATAAGGCCCACCACTTTTATCTGCCCCAAACACTATGGGCTCTCTGAGTCCCCAGATGCTTGCAAGCAAGTACTTTAGACAGGCTTACAGACTTAAACTTTGACAAACAGTGAGTCAGACAAAACAAACTGTGGTACCTGCTCAAGACCTCCGATTCACTGCTCTCCAATGTGTCCACACAGGAGGTCAGATTACAGGCCAATGCATCAAATGTAAACCTCTGGAGAGCCTTAGCTTATGAGGAACCCCTGAATAAACAATGCAGAGCCAGGAATCGATGCAAAAGCAAGAGAAACTTATTGTTCCAACACCCAAAGGAGAGGTAGTGACCTCATACAGCCCATTCAGTAAGTTTTTGTACAATTTTTAGAACAGAAGCAACTAGGTACAATATGGTTGCCAGAACTGGGTACACTTTAAACTGATTGGTCTTTAGGGAATGTGGTAGCAAAGGCTTTCCTTGGCTGCTAGGAGTGAGGGGACAATGAATGGTCCCTCTGCCCTGAGGAATATGTCTACATGATCTATATTCATTTACTAGTGAATATTAGCCACTTTATAAACCCAGAGAGATTTGTCAAAGAGGAGAGCTCTCAAGTATAAACATGGACCTCATTGGGAAAGAAAATTTAGTAGATTTTGTGGGTGGACTGAGTGTGGGTGAGCTTAGCATCAGATTTGTGAGAGGGATGATGAAAGGATGTGGAGAGAGACAGCTGTAACTAGGGGTCATTTGGGGAGGCAGTTTTGAAATCAAATGCAATGGAAGTTTCCTGGCATCTATGAGGGTGGACTGTAGGCTTAGATTTTTCACAACCTACTTTAATAAGTGTTCATAAATTCTTTAACCTCCATTCTGGCCCACCAGCAATAAGAGGTAGAAAGCAAAGGTTAATAGGGCAAGGGAGTGTCTGGATCTAATTAGAAATAGTTCTTTGGGGTGATTTCAATCTTCATTGTCAGGATCCCAGCAGTTCAGTTCAGAGAAATCAGTAGTGGTAGCTCAATCTACTTGAAAATACTATTCATGAATCAGCATTTGCTGTTTGATCCAAAAGAAACTGCAAGACTCTGCTTTGACAGAGTCTGTGGAAGTGACAAGAATCCACCAGACTATCCCAAGAAGTTCTTTGGGGTGTTTCTTTCTACATAATCATAGCAAACAATGGTCAACAAAGAAGGCAAGGTGAACCAATGGCACAGTATCCTCAGCAAAGACCAGCAAAGAGTGGCAAGGTGAACCAATGCCACACAGCCCTGTCCACTGTTGGTTTGGTTGTATTTTAATCCTTTCCACACCTCACCAGTCCTCTCAAGCACCCACTCTGGCAAAGCATCACATGCCCTATGTTCAGACAGCTTCCTGAAAAACACCATGTGTCAGTTCTCAGCAAAACATCCTCACATGTGCCTGCTTCAGCAGAAACATCCTTTTATAAGTTTCTAGAAAAACATCACATTACACATTTGAGTCTCTAAAGAAGCCAGAAATTTCTACTTCACTAGACTAGTGTTGGATTCTACTAATAGAAGATGTGGTTTCTGGATGGGTTACATTTTGTTGCCAGGCAAGGCTTCCACTGTTGAGACTGTCTGGCATATGGTTAAGTTTTTGGCCAAAGGGTTCAATGGAGATTCACTAAGAAAACCTGGTTGATAGTAGGACAGAAGGTCATTGGAGCAGTGTGTGTGTGTGTGTGTGTGTGTGTGTGTGTGTGTGTGTGTGTGTGTAAAACAATATCCACACAGCTCATTTTACATAGAGATGTCAAGTTGGTGCCTGCATGGAGCCTTCAACCCTTCATTCTATTCTCTTTGGTGTAAGTAGGCACTCTGCAGGAAACAGAAGAAATATGGAAACCAACCCAGCCACAAAACTCTCAAACTACATTCTATCCTGCCCACAAGATGTTCTAGGACAATGCAGGTTCTGAACTTGTCAGGATGGCCAATACCCTACATTGCATGGATGGCCAGGAACCAAAGACTGGATAATCAAGAAGACCTAGGGTAGAACTAAACATGACTGGGATAAAAATCAATGAAATAATTTCTACTGATATTCTGCTGTATTCCTAGATTGGTGCCTTGTTCAGTCATTATCTGAGAGGCTTCCTCAGGTAGCAGACAAGATTGGGTGCAGAGAAGCAAGCATGACATGCAGAGGAAGAGAGTCTAAATTGGAAGTCTTCATTTGGTCCCTTCCCTTGCACATTAGAGAACTCTGTGGAAGAGGGAGGAAACATTGTAGTAGCCAAATGGGATGGAGAATACTAGGGGAATATGGTCCAATAAATCAACTAAGCAGGGTCCATGTGGGCTCAGAGACTGAAGTGGCAGATGCAGAGCTTGCATTGGTCTGCACCAGATCCTCTGCCTATGTGTTATAGCTGTTAGCTTGGTGGTGTTATGGAAATCTTAACAGTAGGAGCAGAAGCATCTCTCTCTTTTGCCTGATCTCATGATGCTTTACCTTCTATTTTATTGCTTTGTTCAGCCTCGGTTTAAGGACTTTGCTTTTCTTATTGTATTGTTTGGCTGTTATCTCTTGGAGGCCTCCTTTTTCTGAAGAGGAAACAGAGGGAGAGTTGCCTGGGGAAGAGGGGAGGTAGTGGGAAATTGAGAAAATTGGAGGTAGGGGAAACTGTGGCTGGAGTGTAGTGTATGAGAAAAAAAATCTATGTTCAATAAAATAAAAGCATAACTGTTTTCTTGGCTTTTCAAGTCTAAAGGGCTCCTGATTTCCTTGGTCTATAGTCTCTTCTATCTGCAAATTCAATTTGGCAGTGATTGGGAGTATAGATCACATTCGGTCACCCTCTGACCTTTTATCTTCTATATTCATATTTAAAGAAACTTTGGGTTTCATTTAGACTCACTTGGTGATCTAGGGTACTCCTAACATTAATTGCTTGAGAACCCTAATTTTGATCTGTATCCTAATCTGTCCTTGTCATATAATGAAACAACTGGAGTTTGGAGGAAATTCAAATGTAGAAGTCTGGAGAGAGAGTTGATTATTCTGTCAATTACTATCTTGGTCAGTATTTCTATACCTGCACAAACATCATGACCAAGATGCAAGTTGGGGAGGAAAGGGTTTATTCAGCTTACTTCCACATTGCTGTTCATCATCAAAGGAAGTCAGGACTGGAACTCAAGCAGGTCAGGAAGCAGGAGCTGATGCAGATGCCATGCCATGGAGAGATGTTTCTTACTGGCTTGCTTCCCTTGGCTTGCTCAGCTTGCTTTCTTATAGAACCCAAGACTTCCAGCTCATGGATGGTATTACCTACAAGGGGCCCTCCCACCTTGAACACTAATTTAAAAGATGCCTTACAGTTTGATCTCATGGAGGCATTTTCTCAACTGAAGCTCCTTTATCTGTGATAAAGTTGTGTGTCAAGTTCACACAAACCCAGCCAGTACAATTGACCCCTTGTCAACTTGACACATAAACACATTATTAATCCTCAACTCTTTCTTTCTAATTCATCCCCAAGATCTAACTAAAGTCCCACAGTCTTTGCAAATTCTTAAAATTTAAATCCCTTTAAAATATCCAATCTCTTTCAAAATTCAAAGTCTTTTTACAATTAAAAGTCTCTTAACTGTGGGTTCCACTAAAATACTTTCTTCCTTCCAGAGGGAAAAATATGAGGGCACAGTCACAATCAAAAACAAAATCGAACTCCAACAGTCCAGTGTCTGGGATCCTCTCAAGATCTTCTGCATTGCTCCAATGGCTTGGTTCAGTTCTCCAGCTCTACCCTTTGTAGCACATACCTTGTCTTCTAAGCTCCAGATGCCTGTATTTCACTGCTGTTGCTGTTCTTGATGGTCATTCATGGTATTGGCATCTCCAAAAACACTGTCTTCTGCTGTAACTATGCTTCACCAATAGCCTCTCATAAGCTCTCTTCATGGTGCCAAGTCTCAACTCCTTTGCATTACCCCTTCAGTCCTAGGCCATCAACTGAAACTGAGGCTGCACCTTCACCAATGGCCTTCCATGGCCTGTCACGATGCTGAGCCTCGGCTGCTCTTCATGCCCCCTTCATGCCTTCAAAACCAGTACACAACCTAGGTGATTCTTAAACATTACCAAGTCCTGTTGTAGCACAAGATATAACCTTGGCTATTTCTGGAACACACCCTCTTTGTGCTCTTAGAAAACACTTCCCAGAAGATGTCACCTCAGTGATACTGGTCTCTTCTTAATCACTGATAATTTCTTAGCTCCAGCTAACCAGCATCAATAGTCCTAGTAATGCAAATGTTTCACTTTAGTAGTTCTGGTATCTTGTTAATTACAGCTGATTCTTCAGCACTAGCTAACCAAAACTACAGAATCTTCACAATCAAAACAACATGGCCCCCCCAATAAGATGCTGCAGGCCAACCCATTTGGGATCCCTTAACCCCAGGATAATCATGGTTCCGGTACTCAGGTAGGCAAGAAGTCAGTCAATGAGAAACAGACATGAACACAAGAGAGTGCTGAATCTGAGTGTAATTTCTCAAAGTAAACACAGACTTTTATAGTCATTACAGAAGACAAAAGGAAGTTAGATAAAACACCAGTCAAGGTAATTAGCACCTGGCAGTGGCCACAACAAAGTTAGCCCCATCTGAAGTCAGCTTGATCTTAGCAGCCAGGTGTGAATGGTTCCTATTCTAGTCTATTGTATAACCCACCACCAGCCAGCCCTAGGTAAATACCCAACTATGCTAACCTTCTGGGCTGTCATAAATATACACCAGGGGGTCCCATTCTTGCTAACCTTACCATGAATAATACATTACTCTAGCTTCTGGAAGTGACTCAGCTGTAATTCTAAATTTACTTTGTTGCCAGTAAACTTCAGTACCTGATTTCTTTCACTATCTCTCTAACAGCAAACGCTGGAGGCAATTTATCTGAATAAGTAACATTCTTTATGAAATTCCAAGCCGAGGGTAGGTTCAGCATTGACTAGGATTTTGGAACACTGAAGGGGGCCAGGAAACAATGTCCAATCTAACTTGACTATTAGTCTAATCATTCTTTGGGGGCACCTCTATACCTATAATAAAACAATGCTGAAAGAAAACATACAACTACCCCCGACCCCCACCCGCCCACCTCTGTCAACTATCTGGGGGACAAATTTGGACCACATCTGTGTTAGGAGACAAGAAGAAGTTCCAGGAGACCAGTTTCCTTGAAATTTTTTGCCTCAGGGACTGTGGCCAAGCTTTTGGACTTGCCACGAAGATTCCACTGGAGTGGGTGTGGCAATAAGAGTCTTTAATCTTCCCTCTGAAATTTCACAAGCCAGGCTTCCATCTTCTGCACTGTTCTCAACATGATCTTCCAAGCTCCTACAAAACATCCCACAGAGTTCTTAACAACCATTGGCTCTTCTAGCTCAAAGTTCCAAAGTCCTTCCACAGTCCACCCCAAAACAGGATCAGGTTGTCACAAGAAAACCCCACTATGCTGGTACCAATAGGAACATCCCTCCATGACCTCTGCATCAGCTCCTGCTTCCTGACCTGCTTGAGTTTCAGTCCTGACTTCTTTGGATGATGAACAGCAATAGGGAAGTATAAGATGAATAAGCCCTTTCCTCCCCAACTTGCATCTTGGTCATGATGTATGTACAGGAATAGAAACCCTGACTAAGACAATTACCAATGATGACAGCAGAAAAACAGATACTGCCACATAAGTGATGATCCAGTTTCCTGACAGCCTACAGTATGAATTGGCATAATATACAGAGTATGCAATTTTTTGCATGTTATACTAGTATTTTGATAAATCAAATGACCATGTAAATATGTGAAAGAGGATGAGAGCTACATCAGCTGTTTTCTAGCATGGAGACCATGGGGAAGCCATGTCAACTCTGTGATGACCCAGAAACTGAGGAGAGAAGAGGGGAAATTGGTGAAGGGAAACTATATTTGAAAGGCCATAGTGACATTTTAGCATCTTGTTTCAGTAGGCTACTGAGAAGAGTTGGTCAAATTTGTAAGTTAGTTACTAATTATCATAAAACTTTAATGCTAAGCCGGGCAGTGGTGGCGCACGCCTTTAGTCCCAGCACTTGGGAGGCAGAGGCAGGCATATTTCTGAGTTTGAGGCCAGCATGGTCTACAGAGTGAGTTCCAGGACAGCCAGGGATATACAGAGAAATCTTATCTCGAAAAACCAAAAAAAAAAAAAAAAAAAAAAAAAAAAAAAAAAAAAAAAAAAAAAAAAAAAAAAGAAAAAAAAAAACAAAAAACAAAAAATCTTTAATGCTATTTACACCACAGTCAGCAAAAACAAAGTCCCATCTTTCAAAACAAAAGTGTCCTGCCTAGCTGCCACGTTCTCTCCACCTTTTCTCTCCTTTCCATTTTCTTGAATTGTTTCTGAAATGATAGAAAAAGTAATGCCTTTTGAAAAGGACATAGCAAGCAGCTGAAAGATTCAGGTGTAGATACACACACCCAACCAATGGACAGAAGCTAGGGATCCCTGTGGTTGAATCAGGGAAAAGCTGGCAGAGGCTGAGGAGGAGCACGACTCTATAGGAAAACCAGGAGTCTCAATTAACCTGGACCCTTGACATTTCTCAGTCACTGAGCCACCAGCCAGGCAGCATACATCAGCTGATATGAGGCTCCCAACACATATACAGCAGAGGACTGCCTGGTCTGGCCTCAGTGAGAAAAGAGGCACCTAACCCTGGAGAGACTTGAGGCCCCAGGAAGTGAGGAGGTCTAACAGGGTGGCAGTAGGGGTGGGGTGGTGGTAAGTGTGGGCTAGGGACATTCTCTTGGAGATGGTGGGGTGGAGAAGGAGGTATGGGATGAGGAACAGTCAGAGGGCAGACTGGGAGGAGGATGACTGGACTGTAAAAAAATGATTAAAGAATGATAAAAGGTACAAGTGGAAGGCAAAAGTTAACCCATCAAAATAAAGTGTGTAGCTACCAAATAAAATAAAATAAACATAAACATAAAGCAAAGGGAATAGAATGAAAATTGGAGAAAGCTTTCAGAATGTTTATTTTGTCTTTTGCCAATAGGAGTAAACTGAGAATTTAGTGATTTTCTTCAAGGTGACAGCTTACAGCCTGAGTTGACAATGCAGAAGCAAGCTTAAGATCAGAATTAGTTTAGGCTCAGAAACAACTTCCCAAGTAACAATCTGTAGCAGTTAGCATGGCAGCAGAGAAACTTTTCTCTCATGCTTTTTCTGGTGTCAGATGAAAAACAAAATATGTTCATATTCTATAAAGAAATTAGCATGTCTGACTTTGTTTTAAAAACTAGCTGAAGTAGCCCTTTAAGTAGCATTTTCAGTGCTGAATTTCTTTTTTCATTTTTGCAGAATTTGAGCTCTTCTTGATACATTGTTTTTTTTCAAAATAAAATGTAAATCTCAATTTCCACTCCCCCGTATATAAACAAATGAATAGAGACAGAAAGAATAATAGATAGGCTGTATTTGTTGTTTCTGTGGATGACATTGACTGGCTTAACTCATTCTTACGAGTAACATTGCTCTGACATCCATGGATCTGTGTTCTAGACCATTTTTAAACTGTGTTCCATGGATGCATAGTTAAGAGTAGACTTTCTGAATACGTATACTTTTCTATTTATGAGGTTGGGGGGGTGGATCCCTAGAGATATGGGAGGTAAGAAACTCTCAGCAATCAAAGGGAGGGACCTTAGATGAAATGCCCAACAGTAGGGAAAGGGAACTTATAGAGCCCACCTCCAGCATGAAGACAGGGCATTAAGTGAGGGATGGGGTTGCCATCCCACAGTCACATCTCTGACCCATAATTGTTCCTGTCTGAAAGAATTACAGGAATAGAAATGTAGAGGAGCCTGAGGAAAAGAAGGTCCAGCAACAGGCCCAAAATGGGATTCAGCTCAAGGAGAGGTCTCAAGACCTGACACTTACTGAGGCTATGGAGTGCTCACAAAAAGGGACCTGTCATGACTGCCCTCTGGAAGACACAACAGGCAGCTAAAAGAGTCAGATGCACATATTTGCACCCAACCAATGGACAGAAGAAGCTGACCCCTGTTGTTGAATTAGGAAAAGCTGAAAAAAATTGAGAAAAGGGTGATCATGAAGGAGGACCAACAGTCTCAATCTGGACCCTTGAAATTTCTCAAACACTGGACCACCAAACACATATAGTAGAGGACTGCCAGGTCTGTGTTCATTCAGAGATGATGAGCCTAACCCTCAAGAGACTGGAGACGCCTGGGAGTTTACAGGTCAGGTGGGGTGGGGGGTTGGGGCATCCACGTGGAGACGGGTATGGGGAGGAAGTGTGTGATGTGGAGCAGTTGGAGAGTGGATGAGTGGCAGGGAATGGAATATGGAGTATAAAAAATATATTAATTTGTAAAAGAAAAAGAAAGAGAAATAATTTCTTTGCTCAAATTTTATTTATAAGATTTTTTTGTGATATATATGCATATATATATATACATATATGTGAATGTATTAATTTGAGTAATCTAAACTCTTATGACTTATATTAGAGTTACTTTGAATTGAAGATTATATTTAGGACCAGAAAATCTTTTTACATTGATCACTAACATGAAATAGTTGGTCACTGGATTGGATAATTTTTTTTTCTTCTTAAAATACTTCTGTGATGGTGATGAGTAGTAGGAGAAGAAAGATTGTGATGTGGTAGCAGTAGTGTGTGTGTGTGTGTGTGTGTGTGTGTGTGTGTGTGTGTGTGTGTGTGTGTAAGTGTTGTGTATATGAGTGTAGTATATACAGAGGACAGAAGAGGATTTTGGATTACCTGGAGTTGGAGTTACATGCTGTGAGACACTTGGTATGGGTGCTAGAAACTGAACATGAGTCATCTGCAAAAGCAGGAAATTATCTTAACTGCTGATCTATCTCACCTTTCCCTAGTTCTCTTTAATGTTCTTTAATAACATTTTGCTCCAAAGAGTTTTTCTGTATCTTTAATTTTATTTTTCAATTTTGTGTAGATCTAACAGGAATTTAAATAGTTTTCATTTCTGTAACTCCCTACAATACAAAACACATATATAAAGTACATATAAAACACATATAGAGGCTTAATATATACATTTAGTGAAAAACAAAGTGGGAAACCAAAGCTTCCAAAACACTTTTCATGCCTCTGTGATAGTTTGGTGACAGAGACTCCTGCATCTAAACATTTTGTCCCCGGTTGGTGACATCATTTGAAGAGGTTGTAGAACTTTTAGGATATGGAGATTTGCTGGAGGGAGTGAATTATTGAGGCAGGCATCGAGAGTAAATAGAGTTGCCCAGCTTCTAGCTTACTCTGCTTCCTGAGAGAGGTTGATATGTTATCTCTGAACCTCCTCTTCCTGCTGCCAGACCTTCCTCATTACTTCAGATATCTAGCCCTCTGAAACCATAAGCCAATATAATATCTTTCTTAAATGACTTTTGGCCATGCTATTGCAGTACAGTATCATAAAAATTGTGTGTGTGTGTGTGTGTGTGTGTGTGTGTGTGTGTGTGCTCCATTGGTTTTTATTTAGCTATATATAATACATTATTTATTTAGGATATACATATATCCTAAATAAATATATATATATATATACATATATACATATATCCTAAATAAATATAAATATACATATATACATATATCCTAAATATATATAAATATATATATACATATATACATATATCCTAAATAAATATATATATATATACATATATATATGTATATATAACATTTCATATATCTCTATATATGTGTATATATGTTATATACACATATATACACATGTATATATATATGTATATATTTATTTAGGATATATATATATATATATAGTTAGCATAACTCCATGTATGCCCTACTGTTGGGCATTTCATCTAAGTTCTTTCCCTTTGATTGCTGAGAGTTTCTTACCTCCCATGTCTCTGGAGGATCCCCCCCAACCTCATAAATAGACAAGTATACGTATTCAGAAAGTCTACTCTTAACTATGCATCCATGGAACACAGTTTAAAAATGGTCTAGAACACAGCTCCATGAATGTCAGAGCAATGTTACTCATAAGAATGAGTTAAGCCAGTCAATGTCATCCACTCCATATAACTCCATATATGGAGTGTAAAAAATAAATTAATTTATAAAAGAAAAAGAAAGAGAAATAATTTCTTTGCTCAAATTTTATTTATAAGATTTTTTGTGATATATGTGCATATATATATACATGTATGTGAATGTATTAATTTGAGTAATCTAAACTCTTATGACTTATATTAGAGTTACTTTGAATTGAAGATTACATTTAGGACCAGAAAATCTTTTTACATTGATCACTAATATGAAATAGTTGGTCACTGAATTGGATAATTTTTTTCTTTTCTTAAAATACTTTTAAGTATTGAGTGCAAGAACTGTCTCCCTGTGCACACACACACTGTGAGTGCAAGAACTGTCTCCCTGTGCACTTTGGAAATAAGTCCAAATATTCCATTGCTCAATGAGATAAGATGACAACTCACTAAATATTTCAAACAATGAATATAATATTGATTGTTCCCAACATAAATAAACTCAGGATTAGATGTTGAATACATAGATTCAATCATGACACTGTTTATATGTTTTGAAATAACTTCAGTTTCTTAGAATATATGTGATTGCTGTGTGACCATTAAAATAAAGACATCTGCTAAAATAAAATACCCCCCATGCAGAGGATATCAAGATGATGATGCTTCATTTCTGTAATTTTTAGTTGTTTTACCATGTATAAAGGCACAATACAATGCAGATTTGTCTGTTTTTGAATTGTTTATTTAAGTAATATGAGGCTTGTTGTACTCAGTTTTCATCAAAATCATATTTCTGAGATTTGTCCACGATGCCTCACAGCTTATGATTGATTTTATATTACTCACGTGATGGTTATTTATATCTCAACCCAGTGTGGTCACTGTAACTAATTAATCAATCAAATATTAATGCAGGTGTTACCATGAAGGTGTGTCCTAGTTGAACCTAATACCTACATTTAGATGACCATGTATAGGTAATTACCTTGACAAGGGGATATGTGCATTCTACTTATGGAAGTAGAGAACTAGACCATACTATGTATTACTTGCAGAACCTTAGCTTATTCATATTGCCCATTCTTATGAACAACTTTGTCCTGTCTCCTTTTATGTCAATGTGACAGTCATCTGAGAGGAGAAAAACTCAGTTAAGAAAATCCCTCCATAAGATAATGCTGTATGCAAGCCCATGCAACATTTTCTTAGTTAGTGATTGATGTCGGAAGGCCCAGGCAATTGTGGGTGGTGCCATGTCTGTGCTGGGTGCCCTGAGTTCTATTAGAAAGTGGACTGAGCAAGCCATGAGAGCAAGCAGGTAAGCAGCACCCCTCTAGAGGCCCCACGTCAACCTCTGCCCAGGTTCCTTCCTTGTTTGACTTTCTGTCCCAACATCCTCCAAAGATGAATAGTGATGAGGAAACAAGCCTAATAAATTCTTCCCTCCTCAATTTGATTTGATCATGACTTTTCATAACAGAAATAATATCCATAACTAAGACAACCTCCATAGGTTTTAACACATTTGTAGTCCAGAACACATGTTAATATCTCAATAGGCTCTGTATCTAAGAGTAAATGTTTATTTGTTAATTTAGTAAGGAAAACAGTTTTCTTAAAGTACATTATCATTTTAAAATATGCATATTGTCAAAATTGACAAAAAATTCTAGTCAGTATTTAGTATTGCCTTTTTTTGTGCTTTGACTAGATATGTTTCAATATCACAACAATTAAGATCACATTAGAGTGCATTTTAATTTTCCCTTGGCCACATTTTCACATCCTCATTGGCCATTTGAATATCCACGTTCATGAATGGTTATTTTTATTTTGTATTAGATCACCTATTTTATTTGAAAAGACTTCATGGTTTGATTTGGATGCCTTATCTCAAATGTCTTCTTACCTTATCTAGTTTTTTAGACTGCTTTACTATATGATTAAAAGATAATTTTATCATATACATGTAAATCATTGTTTTCCTTATCATCTCTCTATGTTTGTAGAAGAGATAGTTTTCTACTTTAAGACCTCAGAAATGTAATTTCATGACTTCACTACAGGACATTATTTTTCTTTCTATTATTATATTTAATTGATTCTTCTTTGAGTATTTTATGTGTTGTGAAATATGGCACTAATTTTATGATTTTCCAAATGATGATGAGCTGTCCAAAACAATTGTACACCCCTCCTTATCAAGCTTCTGAAAATGCATCCTCATGTTCTTGATTCTCTGTTTTCCAATGCCCTATTTTCTATCCCTGTTTGTTTTCTATAATAACTAAATGACCAGAGGTTTACGGTTTACATTAAGTTTTAGAAGACTGATTCCTTCTAACAATTTTCTTTCAAGAGTATTGTGGTTGATAAATTTTGTGCTGATTTAAAATTTCACTGTACCAATTTCTTCAATGAAAATAAAAATGATACTTCTCAAACTTGCAAATATATTGGGGATATCTGATGTTAAAACATTTTATTCACTTAATGTGAATATGACAGAACTCCGTTGATTTATATCTGTGTTTTAATGAAGATATCCATTTCCTCAACATCGTTCACATTTTTGGTAAAATTATCCTTTGCTCTTTATATCCTTGCTATTACAAGAGACATTGTTTCAGTTTTATATTTTATAGCTATAGTGGTGGTTATAATTGAATTTTGTTTAAGCATTCTATGAGCCATAATACTACACACATGATTGTGATCTTCAGCTCCATGAATAATCATCTCAGATGGTATTGCAATACAATCTTATAAATATAATAAATAGCTCTACTAATTCTGCCAAAGTCATCCAAGTTCAAGTAAATATAAAAACATCATGTTTAATAAGTTCTTTAAAGTCATTTTCCCATTTTAAATGCCTTTATTGAGTGTATATGTGTATGTGTATCTGTGTGTGCACATGCATGTGTGTTTGAGTGTGTGTGTGAGTGTGTGTGTGTGTGTGTATATTTAGGATGTACTTTTATGTATTTAAATCTGCAGGAATACATACATGGATTCTGGAAAAGAAAGTTTGGTTTTCTCTCCTCTTCATTGTTTGAAAACATGTTCTCTCTCTTTTTTTATCACATTTATTTATTTACTTTACACGTGGTATCCCCTTTGCTGGTTTCCTCTCTGCAAACCCCCTTTTCCAATTCCCCTCCTGCTGCTTCTAAAAGGGTCTTCCCTACCCACCTTCCCACTTCTTCCTCACCTCCCTAGCATTCCCCTACACTGGGGCATAGAACCTCCACAGGACCAAGAGCCTCTCCTTCCATTGATACCAGATAAGGCCATCCTCTGCTACATGTGCAGCTAGAGCCATGGGTCCTACCATGCGTACTCCTTGGTGGTGGTTTAGTCCCTGGGTGCTCTGGGGGGTACTGCTTAGTTCATATTGTTGTTTTTCCTATGGGGTTGTAAAGTCTTTCAGGTCCTTCAGTCCTTCCCCAATTCCTCCACTGGGGTGACTGTGCTCAGTCCTATGATTGGCTGTATGCATCTACATCTGTTTTTGTCAGGGTCTGGCAGAGCCTCTCAGGAGACAGCTGTATCTGGCTCCTGTCAGCAAGCACTTCTTGGCATCAGTAATAGTGTCTGGATTTGATGTCGGCATATGGATCCTCAGTGGAGCAGTCTCTGGTTGAACTTTCCTTCAGTCTCTGCTCCACTCCATCTCAGTATTTCCTTTAATCATTGGTGGTAGAGGATGGGAGGTACTTGGAAGGAAGAGAGTAGTGGAAGGGGAAAAGTGGGAAGCAGGGTCAGATATGGGAGGAGATGGGAGTGATATACAGGTCAGGAAATTGAACAGAGGTGTGTAGCAATGGAGGATGAAGAACTGAGGGTAGCAATCAGAAAGTCCCAGATACCAGGAAAGCAAGAGGCTCCCAGGACCCAACAGGGACATTAGCTGGAATACCCTACAAAGGGGAGAGAGAACCTGTAGAGCCCATATCCAGAGGACAGGCAAGGCACCTGGTTGAGGAAAAGGGCCACCCAGTCTTCTCCAAAAATTTAACACATTCTCTTATTAAACTTAGAGCTAACCAGGAAACTAACAAGTCTCAGAAATACTTGTGTCCCCGCCCCCTAGCACTGCTGTACAAGCTATATGAGAGATGTTAACTTAGGCCTTCATTTCTGCACAGTGAGAGCTCTTACTGAGGAGGCCATTTTCTCAGCTCTGAAATACTTTCAATTCATATGCTCTCTATTTACAACTTAGATGTTTTATAGCATATTAAGTGTGATCATTATCATTTTCCTGGATGGAAGAATCAATTCACTCTAACCCTTTCTGCTTCACTCTGTTGATATGATAACTTTTTATTTTGTGAAAATACCTATGTATAGGAATTCCACAAAACTGTGATGGAAGAAATTAAAATAGTTCTATAGATGTCATAGCTTTTTACCAGTCCCACATGATCATGTTTATTTGTTTGCATCCTTGTGCATTGGAACAGTGGACTAGGATAAAAAATAGTTATTCTGAAATGCATGTAATCAGCAGAGGAATTAAAATAATCTGCCTTTTTATTCTGTACTATTTCTAACATTTATTATTAGCTTTGGCAGGATAAAGACTGGGTACAGCTTTAGATATAATTACATTGCAATGTTATTCATGACATCTAACTTCTTAATTCCCTAGAAATCTAGAATGTGATCTTTCTTGGTTCAGGGTTGTTTCAATGTATAATTTTTATGAACAGTCTACACAGTAGCTTGTGAAAAATCCCACTGTACAGCTATATATTGTGCATGTTAGGGTGGGGGCAGGCAGTTCAATTTTAATTTATCTAAATTCTCTATATTAGAAGAACCTTTGAACTAGGATTAATTTTAGATGTCATTATTAAATATTGTTCAGAAATTAATCACAAAAACATAAAAACACAAACACATAACATTATTTTATATGTAGCAATCATATATGTAATGCATATATATACTATAGATACTAATAGCTATATACACATCATGATACACACATATAATGCATACTATATGTAACATAAAATATATCAATGATAAAAGCTTTGCATGTAGAATATTCATTCTAGAGACACCTTGAATATCAAAATCAGAAGATAATAAAGTTCATATCTTTTGTATAAAATGGCATAGAATTTGGAGCAACCTACACATACCCTCTCATGAACCCCAAGTTACATTTAGATTACTCTCAATACCTAGAGTAGTGCAAAAGCTATGTAAATAGTGGTTATGGCCTGGCCAGAATCTACACAAGGTTGATGGTACTATGATTACCTCATTAGTTGAGCAGATAGAACACCTTTATTTTGATGTTTTATATTCATGGTTTCAGTCTTGTTTCATTTGCATAAAGAAAAACATTTTTGAGATGGTTCTCACTCTGCATGATTTATATTTCTTTAGAGTTCAACAAAAGCCCAGGATAGCTTCAGACTCACGTGATTGTGATTTTTCTGTCTCAGCCTCATGATTGCTGGGACAATGGGCATGAGCCACCATATCTAGCAAACCACTTTTGGTTTTCTGGTGGTGTGTCATTGTGACTGACAGAAGAAATTTAAATGAGGAAGTACTTTTTTAGCCACAGCTTCCGAGGACTTCAGCACATCTTGTCAGCAAAAGCATGACAGAAAAGCTCAGTTCATGAGAGTAAATGCTAGTGGCTGAAGTCTCTCACCTTTCAGACCATGAAGAAAGATGTGGGAGGAAGGTATATGCTTATCTATAGCTTGTTACTTCCTTTTTTCCTGTTTTCTCTTTAATCTTCCCAGACCCCAAAGCTATAGATAGGATGGTGTCACTTAGCTCAGGAAAGGTCTCTTCCAGCCAGTTATTCCTCTTTGTAGATGACCTCATATGCTTACTCAAAGATAGACTTCAAGCTCCTACATGATGCTGACAATAAATACTAACATGCATAAATCTTATTTTACTATTTCTCCATTTTGCTCTGTGCTACTGCTTTCTCATATTTTTTATCTACATTTATAAAGCTCATAAAACACTATTACTATTTTTCTTTTAAAAAGTATTTCAATTCTTGAGAATTTCAGACAATATAATTTGATCACATTCATGCTCAAATTCCAAGATCTATTACCCACCCATGTTCAAATTTGGCCCTCTTTTTATTTTTAAGATTTATTTATTTATATCTTATGCATTTGAGGACATGTGCCTTGTGCCACCTGTGTACCTGGTCCCTGTAGAGGCCAGAAGAGGACTTCCAGTCCCTTGAAAGTATAAGTATAAATGGTTTGATTTGCCATGTGAGTCCTGGGAATTAAACTAGGGTCATCCATTAAGAGTAACAAGTGCTCTTAACCTCCAAGCAATTTCTCTAGCCCTTCTTTATTTTATTTTAATAATCTGCCTACTACAATTTGTAATGACAACATTCTCATGGCTATAAGGCCATCTATTGGAAAGCTAACTCTATTCCCCTCAAAAGACATCAAGTGCCTCTACTCATTGGTTAGAATCTGCCTATATCAGACTAGAATGTTTGCTGTCTTGATTTGTACAGCATCCATGAGTTCATGAATGCAGTGGCCCTTGTCATGTCCATCCTCTGAGAATTTCTTACACTCTTTCTACTCCTCTTCCACAATAGTCCCTGAGGCCTGGAAATATTATAGTGTTCCATTTGCTGCTGAGGACTCTTCTGATACTTATTCCCTGAATTTGACTACTTGTGAGTTTCTTCATTAACTACCTTCTGCTGCACAAAGAAGCATCACTGATGTGGTCTTCCCAGTATTAACTGTTGTTAGAAACACCTGAATTTAGAGGGCTCCTTGATACTGGGTACATTTAATAAAATAATAGCATTATGTTCACCCCAAGGGCCTATAAGCACCCCAGTTAAGGGATCTTATCAAAATTTCTATCTCCAGCTATATGTTTCCTGTTTTGAATCAATTTTTAAGTCTCCACAGAAAGCAAGCAGTTGCCCCCATAACATTCATATTAATTTGGATAAGAGCACATATCTAGTTATTGGTGGTCATTTATCACAGCTCACAGGATTTGGTAAGATAGTTTATACTGTTGATGACATTTTCTATGAACACTCTGTACAGAAACTTATGATACCAGGAAATAGGTATTATTTATTATTTTAGACAATCAATATTGTTCTGAATTTATGTGTACTTTCATAGTTTGTTAGATCTTCATGAACTTTTACCTTCAGTCCTGGATAGGTTTACAGTCTGGCAAATATCTCATAGAAGAGGTGTGTCTGTATACATTCTTTAGCTTTAGCCATGAAAAAAAGTTAACTTGCTTAATGTTATATTTTAATAATGTTAACCCACTGTATGTGCATTTGTGGGCATCCATGCATATGTGTCTCTTAATAAGAGGTACAGATATTCTACATTGTTTACTTTTAATGAGGGACTATAGGCCTAGATATAGTACTCTAATCATACAAAATAAACACCCTGGTCTCTGAACCTATCTCAACAAACAGTCCTTCTACAAGGACTTCACTATACTTTATATCATTAAAAAATAGTTAGATTAAAAAAAAGAATACAAATATATAGATCTGGAGGAAGTAAAATATATCAGACACATGAACTTTAGAATAGACAAAAGGATTGTCAAAAATCATAAGAGGCAACAGGTAAAAGCAAGCGGGGAGATGACCTCCTCAGCCTCTGACTAAGCACAGGCTAATCAAGTGAATCCTTCCTCTAATAGTGAATGCTAAGGTGACATGTGTGGTGGTTAAATGAGAATGGCTTTCATTGGCTCCTACATTTGAATGTTTAGTCATCAAGCAATGGCACTATTTGGAAGGGTTGGGAGTAAGTGTGTTACTGGAGGTGGGATTTGAGTTTTCAAAAAGCCCATTCAAAGCCCAGAGTCTTGCTCTCTCTCTTCCTGCTGCTTGTGGACCCAGATGTAGAAATCCTAGATGCTTCTCTAGGAACATAGCTGCCTGAAGGTCACCATTACCTTGATGACCATGGACTTAACCTCTGAAACGGTAAGTAGACTCTAATTTAATGCTTTATTTTATAAACATTCCTGTGCTCGTGGTGTCTCTTTACAGTAACAGGACACTAATGAAGACAGCATGGAAGAAAGTAGTGAAATTACTGGAGTAGGGAAGACTGCTCTACACTCGACACAGACTGTTCCTCCAGAAGTGCTAATGTTTTTGATGAGTGTAGGGATTAGGAGGAGAAATGGTTGTGTGCACAGTTCTATGCTTTGTATCACTGTTAGATGGGAGAAGGAAATTTTTAAAGAATTTACATAGTAGCTCCTGCATCTTAAGGAAAGTGGCTTTCCAGCCTAGAATGCACTCAGTGACCTTTCCCCAGAGAAACCTGTAAGTAGATGGTTCAGAAATAATGTTTCTCCTTTAAAGATAAGGAATAAAAACAAAACAAATACTAAAACACAAAACAAAAACAAAAACAAAAACAAAATCAAAACAAAAAACCCAACTTGCATTCAAATGAGCAGGGAAGCTAGACATGAGAAGAAAGTTGTCAAAAAAGGACAACTATGAATTAACACATTTATTTGTACTTAAAATAAAAACAAAAATTTATATTTCATTGATTTAGTTTATTTGAGACAGTGTTTCATACTCAGACTGCCCTAGAACTCACAATGTATTCCAGACTGGACTCAAATGTGTGACAATTATCCTGCCTCATGTTCTTTACAAAACAACCCCTGTTAGGTAGCAAAATTAAAATTTATGAAATCATAAAGAGTAAATAAATATCAAGAGAACCAAGTTGGTGATGAAATGTCATCTGGAAGAGAGAAATATGGGGTTGATATGTTTAAAGCAAATCAATAGAAAACATATGAAAACCAGTTACAGAATACATAGTTATGGTTTTTGGGACTATAAAATGAAAATAAGACAGAAATAACAATTTTACATAAATGGTGGTACAATGATAAAAATAATCAGCATACACATAGAGTGTATAAAAGCTCAAACAGACCATTAAAGGTTAAGATGGTCCTGTGGAGGATCAATGACCTAGCAAAGGGGAATTCTTGGACACTGAGGCAGGTGGGGGTGGATGGGTGGAGGAGCACCCTTATAGAAGTAGGAGGGACAGAGAAGGGATAGAGGGTTTTACTGGGAAGGGGATAACATTTGAAATGTAAATAAGTAAAATAACTAGTAAAAAAATAAAAGAAAAAATGTGATTTCTCAGTTATAATAATAAATCTATTAATTTTTTTAAAAAATAAAACTATTGGTTTGTTTATTCACTCAATCATTTGTATGCTTGAACTTATGACCATACACATGACGAAACATCTCTACCACTGAGTTATGTGGCAGCTGGCTAAAAATGGAGACTCTGTCTAGGAAAACATTCTGGTATTGAATACTTTAAAAGACTTTCTGGATATTTAGGTAAAGGGAATGAGACGACCCTTAAAAGAAAATGCATTTACAGATAAAACCTTTTGGACATACACAAGAGCAAAATCTGCAAACATGGGAAATTTGACTTAATTGATTTACACCTTCATGTCAAATGAAACTGATTCAAGAATAAAAGCTCCCAACAGTTGAACACATTTAGAAACCTGGTAAATATAGTTTTGTGGCTATCTTTTGGAGCCACTAGTGGAGGATAACTGTCAGTCAAACTGAAGATGATTGAAATACTGCAATGAAAAAATACTTGTACTGAAAAAGATTGCAGAAAACTTGAAGCATCAGACTAGATATTGGAGAAAATTATACAATACTTCTAGAAAAAATAATTTAATCAACTATTTCAAGAAACAGAAGTAACACAAAGATTACCATTGCCTGGTAAAATGTATAACTAATAATAAGGTATAAAAATAACAAATCCATTAATAGACATAGTGCAATTAAAGAGGGAGACAATGATGACAATAAGCAGCAAGCATAATGGCCCTTAAAAATCCAAACCAAAAGTTACATTCAGAGCTAAAGCACAAGTTAAAAGGCACTCTTAGCACTCAGTCCAATGTGCACTAAATACTAAGTATTAAGGTAAAGTGCTTCTGAGTTTAGACTCCCAACACCTGCTCAAAGCTTGGCATGGCAGTGGGTGCTGTCTTAAAATCTCTGAAATGGTTAAGACAGAACATCCATGTGGTCTACAGTGATCCACATTAACAGAGTGAACTACAGGTTCAGTCAGCAAGACTCATCTAAAAAATTAGTAGACTGCTGTTTTGTCCTATTGACAGTGTCTTTTGCCTTACAGAAGCTTTGCCAGTTTTATGAGGTCCCATTTGTCGATTCTTGATCTTAGAACATAACCTATTGGTGTTCTCTTCAGGAAATTTTCCCCTGTGCCCATGTGCTTGAGGTTCTTCTTCACTTTCTTTTCTGTTAGTATCAGTGTATCTGGTTTTATGTGGAGGACCTTGATGCACTTGGACTTGAGCTTTGTACAGGAGATAAGAATGGATTGATTTGCATTCTTCTACATGCTGTCAGTTGAGTCAGCACCATCTGTTGAAAATGCTGTCTTTTTTTCCATTGGATTGTTTTAGCTCCTTTGTCAAAGATCAAGTGACCATAGTTGTGTGGGTTCATTTTTGGGTCTTGAGTTATATTCCATTCATCTACCTGCCTGTCACTGTATCAGTACCATGCAGTTTTTATCACAATTGCTCTGCAGTACAGCTTAAGGTCCAGGATGGTGATTCCACCAGAGGTTCCTTTATTGTTGAGAATAGTTTTTACTATCCTAGGATTTTTGTTATTCCAGATGAATTTGCAAATCGCTCTTTCTAAGTCTGTGAAGAATTGAGTTGGAATTTTGATGGGGATTGCATTGAATCTATAGATGGCTTTCAGTAATCCTGCCAATCCACAAAGATGGGAGATCTTTCCATCTTCTGAGATCTTTGATTTTCTTCTTCAGAGACTTGAAGTTCTTGTCATACAGATATTTTACTTGCTTAGTTATACTCACAACAAGGTATTTTATATTATTTGTGACTATTGAGAAGGGTGTTGTTTCCCTAATTTCTTTCTCAGCCTGTTTATCCTTTGTGTAGAGGAAGATCACTGATTTGCTTGAGTTAATTTTATATCCAGCTACTTTGCCAAAGTTGTTTATCAGGATTAGGAGCTCTCTGGTCAAATTTTTGGGGTCACTTATGTATACTATCATATCATCAGCAAATAGTGATAATTTGACTTCTTCCTTTCCAATTTATATCCTTTTGATCTCCTTTTGTTGTCTAATTGCTCTGGCTAGGACTTCAAGTACAATATTGAATAGGTAGGGGGAGAGTGGGGAGCCTTGTCTAGTCCCTGATTTTAGTGGGATTACTTCAAGTTTCTCTCCATTTAGTTTAATGTTGTCAATTGGTTGGCTGTATATTGCTTTTACTATGTTTAGGTATGGGCCTTGAGTTCTTGATCTTTCCAAGATTTTCCAACAAATTGGGTAAAGTTCTTTACCAATCCTATATCTGATAGAGGGCTAATATCCAATATATACAAAGAACTCAAGAAGTTAGACTCCAGAGAACCAAATAATCCTATAAAAATGGGATACAGAGCTAAACAAAGAATTCTCAACTGACAAATTCCAAATGGCTGAGAAACACCTAAAGAAATGGTCAACATCCTTAGTCATTAGAGAAATACAAATCAAAACATCCCTGAGAATCCACTTCATACCAGTCAGAATGACTAAGATAAAAATCTCAGGAGACAGCAGATGCTAGAGAGGTTGTGAAGAAAGAGGAACACTCCTTCATTGCTGATGGGATTGCAAGCTGGTACAACCACTCTGGAAATCAGTTTGGCTATTCCTCCGGAAATTGGACATAGTACTACCAGAGGACCCAACAATACCACTCCTGTGCATATATCTAGAAGATGCTCCAACATATAATAAGAACACATGCTCCACTATGTTCATAGCAGTGTTATTTATAATAGCCAGAAACTGGAAACAACCCAGATGTCCCTCAACAGAGGAATGGATACAGAAAATGTGGTATGTTTACACAATGGAGTACTACTCACTATTAAAATCAATGAAATTATGAAATTCTTAGGAAAATGGATGGATCTAGAGAATATCATCCTGAGTGAAGTAGCCCAATCACAAAAGAACACACATGGTATACACTCTTTGATAAGTGGATATTAGCCCAGAAGATCGTAATACACAAAGTACAATCCACAAATCACAAGAAACAAAAGAAGAAGAAAGACCAAAGTGTGGATACGTTGTTCCTTCTTAAAAGGGGGAAAAAATACCCATGGAAGGAATCACAGAGACAAACTATGGAGCAGATACTAAAAGAAGGACAATCCAGAGACTGCCACACCTGGGAATCCTTCCCATATTTGATGACTGAATAGTCATTAAACCTAGACACTATTGTGGATGCCAGCAAGTACTGACTAACAAAAGCCTGATATAGCTGTCTCCTGAGAGGCTCTGACAGTCCCTGACAGTACAGAAGTAGAGGCTCACAGCCATCCATTGGACTGAGCACAGGGTCCCCAAAGAAGGAGCTAGAGAAAGAACCCAAGGAGCTGAAGGGTTTGCAGCCCCTTAGGATGAACAATAATATGAACTAACTAGTACCTTCAGAGCTCCCAGGGACTAAGCCACCAACCAAAGAGTACACATGGTGGGATGCATGACTCCAGCAGCATATGTATAGCAGAGGATGGCCTAGTCATTCATCAGGGCAGGAGAGGCCCTTGGCCCTGTGAAGGTTCTATGCCCCAGAGTAGGGGAATGCCAGGGCCAGGAAGTGGGAGGGGGGTGGTGAGGAAGGAGAGGGGGGAGGGAGCAGGATTTTCTGTTTTTTGGAAGGGAAACTGGGAAAGGAGATATCATATGACATGTAAATGAAGAAAATATCTAATAACAATAAAAAAATAAGTAGAGAATGGTAGGGAGACTCACAGTAATGAACTCTGAGTTCTACAGGTATGTACATGAGTCCAACAAATACACACACACACACACACACACACACACCACACATGCACACACACACACACACACACACACACACACACACACACACACACACACAAAATACATACACAGAGAAAGACTGGGAGTCAGAGACAGAAAAAGAGAAGGAAGGAGGGAGTACAAAATTCAGTCCAGTCGCAGTGGTGAAAAATTATGTATAAATCAAATATTCAACAAAGAGCTTCCCTTTAAAATATATTTTATAAAAAGCTCTCAGATTTCAGCAATAAAATAGCAAAAAAAAAAACCAGTAATAATACCTATTTAGAAAGCCAAAAAGACTCTGAACTGACATTTTATGAAAGAAACTATCCAGAAAAGAAAACAAGCACATGAAAAGATGCTCAGCATCATTATTTCTTGGGAAAATGAAAATGACAATCGCATGGAGACAGCATTGCACAATTACTGACAGAGGTAAGAAAATCAAACCTTGGTAAGCTGAGATCTTGGCAAGAATACATTGCAGTACAGGCTGCCAATGCTACCTGCCAGTACAAAAAATGGTATAGTGATTGTCTGAAAAATCAGTTGGACAATTCTAATGAAATTAAACATATAGTTACAATAGCATATAGGAGTTTCATCCAGGTATTTGCTTCAGGTAAAATTTACATTCATTCTGAATCTTACATGCAAAAAGTAATAGTATATTCACACCAACATAGGGTTACTTTATTGGGTGAATATTTAGAGTGTGGTACATTAACATGGTGGAATACAACATTGCACTGATAGAAATGAGCTACTGACACAGGTAAGGCTGGGTGGACATTCAGTGCTGTAGTCGCAGAAAGATTCAGTGTACCACCTATTAGTGTAACCTGGGAGGATCTGTGATCAGAACTGTGAACAGATGAGGGTGTGAGAGTGTTGGCTGTGCAGGGAAAGAGTGTCAGGTGTCCTGTAGTGATGGAATTGATCCCATCTGGAGTGGCGGCTGCTCTACTCCGTGTTTGTGTTTAAAGTAAGAACTAGATATAAAATAACAAGTTTTACTATTTCTGTACCTACTATAAGTGTACATGTTGAAAGAAATGTAATTATTAAAGGTTCCCTACAAGAGGTGTTCTTAGGAATTTTAACAAATCTTTGATTCTTTCTACAATTTTAAATATGTATTTTATGCCAGAATGAGGTTTTGAATCCAACAATTTCAAACTAAATTCAGAATCTCTGAATATTCAGTAAAGATGATAAAATTTAATATTAAAGTCCTGAAAGTAACACCTCTCAGGTAAAAGTGAGAGTGGGTAAATTCTGTAGAGATACTCCACTGTCAGTTTCCATGGCAGATGTGGCTTAAGCAGCGATGTACCCATGGCTTCCCTGTGATATGACAGCAGACTTTTACAGTTGTACTCCCAATACTATGAAGAGAGTGATGTTCTATTTTTGTTTGTTTCCTGCTCTTAGTACTCATGAATTGTAATGGTAGATCTGTCAAGAAGATGATAAGATAGATTTTTATCCTGCACACCTTTTCAAAGTATGTAATTTTTTCTCACATGGGATCTTAGGCTGGCATCTCTTTGATTTACAGCAGTGAGCTCTGTGGCAGGCTGCATTAAAGCAACTCTCCTCACAATCTCTACTGATCGGAGATCTGTTACAAAGGGAGCCTTTGGTGATTTACTAACAATTGGCCAAATATGCTCCAAGTTGACGAGTAATGACTGGCCTCTTTGAACAGCTCTCAGAGCTACATACAGAGTGAGAAGTTTCCACTCTCAGATGCACTCACTTATTTCAGTGTAATATGAAACACCCATGAAATTAGCCTCTCAGAGCATGCTTTGTATAAATCTTTTAATACAAGTATATTATTATCTAGACCCCTGGTTTGTGCAATCATATTATAAAATTAAAGCAGGAGTCCTAAGTGTTCATAGAAATGGTGCTCTTGGTCTGATGATTTGTATCAAATGCATTTGACTAATGATGGGGCAAATTATTAGTCAAATATTTTGGACACTCCCCCAGTCATAGTTGTATTTTAGTTCTCTAACAGTGAATATTCAAACTAGACTTTCATTATTGTGAGAGTAAAGAAAATGTTTTTCCTTTCAATGAATTTATTGTCATAAGCTCAAAACTACTGGTGCAATACTTGTAAATAGTGACTAGCATTATTATTTCAATTTATTCTTAGAACACATAAAGGAATGTCTAATATCTTGAAGAAGTTTTATACCTGAACAAGCATGCTTAAAATAATTTAAAAGACCATATTTAATACATTTTAATGATATTCTCTAATTAAAATTAGGGCAATCAATATGATTAAATGTAAGGACATTAGTTAGACACCAGCATCATCATTAGACTGAGCCCTCTGAGGGAGTGGAGGCTGCAGGATCTAGGGCTTCTTGCCGAGAATATGAACTGGATTACACTAAATGCTTTGCCAGTCCCTTACTGTTTGTTTCGCTTCACTTGGGTCTTTTGATCTTGTTCATTAGACATATCATCTCAGCAAAAGCAGAATGTTTTAGTAAGAGGTCACTATGTCTGATTATCTATTCTGTTCTATTTTTTAGTTATAGACTAATAACAAGGAATAAGACACATTTTCTCAGAAAACAGTGAGGAACTTCTTACCCAGGCCTTACTGTGGTTTACCATAGTGGTAAAAATTCACTGACTTTTCTAGGAATTGATACAAAACTTCTTTGTCAGGCATGTGCAGCCAATGGTGTCCCACATGCAAGAGTGGAAACCTCTAAAATCCTGGTCTGATACTGCTGTTGTGAACATGGATTTCAGATTTTATTTGAATTAGCCATAAATTCAAAGTCATGGAATGCTGTAACATAGCATATCAAATCACAAAACATATCAGTGATATAGAGCTGCCTTGTTCATCTCAAGGCTTATAGTTGAGTAGTAGTCAATGAGGTTGAAGTTACTTGCTCTACAGGATGTGGTGATGGTGATGTTAGCAGTGTGGACTTTGAAACAAAGGACGCACAAGGAAATACAAAAGACAGTAGTATTTTGTTGTTACTCCTTTTATAAATAGGGTATTTTGAGTTTTCAGGTGGCAAAAGCTAATTTCCTCTCAAATATGAATACAGAAGAAAACTGTCTCTTATGGATGCATAGAAGTATCATGGTTGGGTGGGCATAACAGTTGATACTTTCTGCGAGCATTAACACTGTGCCTGATTGATGCTTAGTAACAGTGATAATGAGTGGCCAGAGAAACAATTGTTGACTAGAAATGAAGTTCATTTCTTCATTTTTCTCAGTCTTGATAGATGCAGCAGCAGAGTGAGTATTAAAACAATCCTGAAGCTCTTATATCCCAATCTAGTGCAGGAACTCAAGCAGATTAAATTAAATCAAAATATGGTAACAGAAGTTTGGCACATATTGCACATAGCTGTGACAATGGAGAAAATACAGAATACCTGTAATATAATGCTCAATCTAAAATCAGAAGAAACATAATGATTCTGAGATTTAAGGTCTCAGGGACTTATTTTCACCTTTACTCAGTTCAAGAGCCCTAGAGCACAGTTTCTACCACTGAGATCCAGTCAGACATTCTCTTATGTTTGTTACATCACATAATGTTTTCAAGCCAAGGATTTCTACCAAGGAAGAAAGAGATCAGCAGAAGGCTTACTCATTTCCATGCATATTAAATGAGTCTTTTCAAAGTACCCAACTTTGAGACCAGTCACTCAATAAAGTTGTTATTAATCACAATTTTCATCACTGTGACAGCATCTATGAGCAAAACAAATTACTGGAAAAAAATTCTTTGGGTTCATTGTTATAGTTTGTTTCAGATTATCACAGTGGAGAGCTCATGGAACAGAGAAACAGTGCATATAAGGATGGTTAGAAAGCACAAACAGAATAAACATGATAGGAGGCATCCTTGTTTCATCTACCTGTGCCCATAGCACATGGGATGGAACTGGCATAGTTAAAGCAGGCTACTCCCCTCAGATAAGAATCTTGGGAAAAGTGTTAGTGTTAAATAAGCTTTTGATTCCACCATACTATCAATCAAAATATCACAAATCCTCTCCATAATGATGTGACACCTAAACCTGTCTCTTTCTTAATTCTTCATATTTATTTTTAATTTTTTGAGAGTATATTTGTTTTCCTACCAACAAACCCTCCCCTTGCTTTCTTCCAAATGTATTGCCTCTTTTTCTATTGCTATTGCATGTATATAGGTGTGTGTGTATGCATGCATGTATGTATGGTCTAGCCTTTCAGTATTGGATAATCAAATGATGTGCTCCTCCCTGAGAAATTCTATTTCTCCTGCTGACAGCATTCCTTGGTTTCCTATAGTTCTTTTCATAGTGCTGAGGCCTTCTGGCATTTCCCTTTGCTCTTTGGCATGTCCACTGATACTGTCCTTGTTCAGCTCATATTTAAACAGTCATCTTGGTGAGACTTTAGGGATGTAACATTTTAGATTAATAAAAGACACATTCTCACAATAATCTTCCTTATCTTCTGTCTTATGTAATCTTTTTGTCCCCTCTCCCCTCTTTGAGCCTCAGGTGAGGGAGTATTTTGTAGATATATCTCTTGGGATGGGAATCTACAACTCTGTGCTTTGATTCTTTGGAATTTTCTTAAGTTATCTGCATTTGTTTGAAAGAGAAGTTTCCCTGATGATGGGTGAAGACGATACTTATGGGTTTAAGGACAGATGTTTAGATTGTTGTTAGGGATTATGCTAATAGTTGTAGGTTTTTATCGAGTAACCATTTTGTTTTTACAAGCATTAAGTAGTTATATAGGTTTCTAGTACCAGGCATGTTTTCCCTCTTGTTGAGAGGGTCTTAAGAGTAATTAGAAAGCCTTAGGTCATTGACAAGGTATGTATGCCACTACTGCCTTTGGGGTTATCATACCATGATGGTAGCTAGTCGTTGATGTGGTTCAAAGGTGTCATAGCTGGGTTTGACGGTTGGTTAGTTGGTTGGCTGCTCCTTTTCATATGTCTTCTGGCAGCATGAAATTTAGTCCTTAGGGAGAAAGCTTTAGGATTGGATCTAGCTCTGGGACCTCTGGGATGTGTTTCTGATGTTCACGATATTTGAGCAATAGAGACATACCTTTCACCTCTGGAGGTCAATCAAAGGCTGTATGTTTTGAAATTCTCTTTGTCAGTCCTGATCCATAACTCAGAAGTGATCTTCTCATGTTCAGAATTGGGGTTTTTGTTCAGTAGACCTTGACTCTTGTGGGGAGAGATACTAAATGTTTATTAAAACTATGCATATATATACATATTACACATATAATAATTTTAAAGCAAATATTTAATAGTATTACTCATTATAGCTTTAAAAACCATCCAAATTGTTTTTTATTTTCCTTCCACCTTCTTCTATATTAAGCTCCTCCCTCCCTAAAGAGCCACCTTTTCTGTTTCCTCTACAGATCACATGATATTCCCTTGTAACCTCTTCCATCCTTACACATCTCTTTTTTTTTATAATAAACCATATATAAATTTATTTTTAAATTGTAAACATATAATTTATCCCCAAAACATTCATGTCCCTATTGTATTAATTATCATATCTTGCCAGGCATACCAATACTGTAGCATGCTGGGCCTACAGTACTGGACATGCATTCTTTCCCATAGAGTAGGCCTCATATCCACCAAGGAGGAATTGATAATCCCCAAAACATTCGTGTCACTGCTTACACATCTCTTAAGCCATAGAATGCCTTAGAAATCTAGTAGATTCATGCCCATCTCATATTGCAAAATGTATTCAGTCAATCTCCAAGAGTCTCTATAATGTAAATAGTCCTAACATTGTTTAAAAGGCAAAGTTGTCAGTCTCCTCTGAGAATTGAACAGATAAATTCCAGCATGTAAACCCTTACAAAATCAAAACTGAGTCATACATTTCCAAGATCCAGTGGAACAGAGTACACATTTCTATTCCAAAGGATGTTCTCTAATATCAAAGAAGGAACAGATTAAGAAAAATAAAGACCTTAAAGGGGCAAACAGTATATCCTGCAATTTCACACATATGGCATGTGAGACCTGTGGTATTCAAGATGTGAGTCTCATGAAGACTCCATGGACTTGCTATTTGGATGTTGTGTGTCTTTTTTCTAGAGTTGCTCTTCTCATTATCTATGTATTTCTTTGGCACACATTCTGAATTATTGGCATCCTGAGGTCTGCACTTTAACTTTGGCTCTACACTTCTTGCTTCATCCATGCGTGATAATAACATTAAGTTTCTGTTCTCAAATGAAGGAGTAGCTGGGCCACTTTGGACTGAAGATGGAATGGTCTCTGAGTGAAGGTATGGCTGAGCATGAAGAAAGACTGCCCCAGGCTTCAACTTGCAAGGAAGCTCTGAGGATCTGTTGAACAAAACAAAGCAAAGCAAAGCAAAACCAAACCAAACCAAACCAAACCAAACCAAACAAAATATTTCCAATTATGGAGGACTTTTGCACTCTTGAACCTATAATGGTTTCTTAGATTTTTCACTGCTGTGAACAGACACCATGACCAAGGTTACTCTTATAAAGGCGAACTTTTAACTGGGGCTGACTTACAAGTTCAGCAGGTCAGTCCATTATCATCAAAGCAGGGAGCATGATAGCTTCCAGGGAGACAGTGTGCTTGAGAAGGATCTAAGAGTTCTACATCTTGTTCTGAAGGCAAGCAGGAGAAGAATGACTCCCACATGGTTAGGAGGAGGGTATGAAAGGCCACCCCCACCAAGACAGGCTTCCCAACAAGACCACACCTCCTCCTACTGCCACTCCTCACGGGCCATATTCAAACCATCACAAATGGATATGGTCTAGGCCACTGGGTATGGCCCTTATGACTTCCTTCATCTCACTCAGTAGCTAAATGTTTGACCTTTTAATACCACCTTAATCTATTCATCAACCAAACTTTCCTTTCTCATACTTTATACATCCTTTTTTTCTGGGTAAGGTTTTCAAATCTTTCTGCTTTACATTTATTCACAAATCTCATGTAAACAAAAGACTTCAGCAATGTGACTGCCCAGGGCAAATGCCTTTCTGCTTTTAAATCTCCTCTATAAGATTAATTTACCTATCATATTAAAAATTAAGCCATACGTATAGTCTTAGAACATGGATATAATATAGACAAATCATTTGCCACAATGTAATATAAATTATTTTTAATCCATTACTGAAGAGAGTCCTCATCCCCCCACATATATGTATATATGTACATATATCTGTGCGAGTGTGTTTGTGTATGTGTATATAAGTTATATACACATAAATTATTTACTTTACCTCCTGCTCATTGTCCCTCTTCCTAGTCACCCATCCTTCAATCCTCCCTTCCTCTACTCTCCCCTTCTCTTCTGATAGGATGGAGTTCCCCTGGGTATCTCCCTACCCTGGCACATCAAGAATCTGTGAGGCTAGGAGCATACTCTCCCACTGAGGCCGGACCAGTCAACCCAACTAGAAGAACCTTTCCCATAGACAGGCAATAGCTTTTGGGATAGCCTCTGCTCCTGTTGTTCCAGATCCACATGAAGAATATGCTGCATATCTGCTACATATATGTGGGATTGTCTAGATCCAGTCTGTGTGTGCTCTTTGGTTGGTGGTTCAGTCTCTGAGGGCTGAAAGGTCCAAGACACTGTTAGTCTTCCTGTGGAGTTCCTAGCTCTTTCAGGCCCACAACCCTTCCCTCAACTTTTCCATAGGAGAGCCCATATTCCCCCCACTCTTTGGCACTGGCTCTCTGCATCCCTCTGTATCTCCTTCTGGGTCATGCCTCTCAGAGGAACACCATGCCAGACACCTATCTGCAAACATAACAGAGTATCAATAATAGTGTCAGGGACTGGTGCTTGACCATGGTGTGATTCTCAAGTTGAGTCGGTTATTGGTTGGCTATTCTCTCAGTCTCTGTTCCATCCCCCATATCTGCATTTATTGTAGACAGGATAAATTTTGGATAGAAAGTTTTGTATGTGGGTTGGTGTCCCTATTGCTCCACTGGGATTTCTGCCTGGCTACAAGAGGTGGCCATGCCAATCTGTAGGCTGCCAATTCTCTTGAGTCTGTCCTTCACTGTCTTCATGCCTGCCATCATTCTCACCCTCTCAATTCCAACCAACATTTCCCATTGATTCTCATTTTCAGAATGGATGATCCTTTCTAGTTCCATTTGTTTATCTGAAAATGTTATCATGTCATTTATAAAGAGCTGATTAATACTGCATTACATATTTGTCCTATTTGTCTGTAAATTTCATCATGTTAGTTTTAAAGGACTGAATACTCCATTGTATAAATGTAAAAAATTTTCTTTATCCATTCTTTTGTTATGGGACATCTAAATGGTTTCCAATTTTTACTGTTATGAATAAAGCAATTATGATCATAGTTAAGCAAGTATCCTTTTGGCCAGACAGGGCATCCTTTAAGTATATGCCCAAAAGTAGTATAGCTGTATCTTGAGGTAGATCAGCTTTCATATTTCTGAGATATAATTTTACTGATTTCTGTATGTTTATACTAGTCTGTATTCCAAGAATCAGTGGAGTATTCCCCTTACTCCACATTTTTACCATCATGAGCTGTCATTTGTATTATTTATCTTATTCATTCTGACATCTTTAGGATGGAATATCAAAGTGGTTTTGATTTGCATTTCCTTGATGGCTAATAATGCTGAACAATATAAGTGTTTCTCAGTCATTTGAGTTTCCTCTGTTGAGAATTCTGTTCATATTTCCTCTCCATTTTTAAATTAGATTACTTCTGATTTCTAAGGTAGTTTTTTGATATCTTTATATATTTTGGATATTATTCCTCTATCAGAAGTGTAGCTGGCATTTTTTTTTCCATTCTGTAGGGTGCTGCTTTTCCTTAATTATGATGTCCTTTGCCTTACAGATGCTTTTAAGTTTCATGAGGTAGCATTTGTTGATTTTAGTTCCTTTGTTAATGATGTTTTGTTCAGGAACTCTCCCATGCTAATCAGTTCAAGAATATTGTTCACTTTCTCTTAGATCAAGTGCATTGTACCTGATTTTATGTAAAGATCTTTGATCCATTTATAATTGAGTTTTGTTCAATGTGATAAGTATGGTTCTATTTGCACTCTTGTATATGCAACCAGTAGGGTTTGTTCAAAATACTACCTCTTTTCCCAATGTGTATTTCTGGCTTCTTTATTAAAAATTAGATATATGTAGATTTATGTCTGAGTTTTCAGTGTGCCTCTTAATTTCATTCATTAATGGGATTAGTTCTATGGCAATGACATGCTATTTATATTAATAGAGTTTTATAATATAGCTTGAGATCAGGAATGGTGAGACCTCCCTCAGTTCATTATTTGTTCAGGATTGTTTAGCAATCCTGGGTTTTCTTTGTTTCCATATAAATTGAGAATTGTCCTTTCAAAATCTGTGAATAAGAATTGCATTGGAATTTTAATGGGGATTGCATTGAATCTGTAGATAGCTTTTAGTAGGATAGTAAATTTTTTTACTATGTTAATCCTACTGATCCTTTTGCATGGGGTAGTTTTCTATTTTCTCATATATTGTTCATTTTTTTTTCTTCCAAGATTTGATGTACTTGTCATACAGGTGTTCCACTTGCTTAATTAGAGTTACAAGGAGATATTTTATATCATTTGAGGCTATGGTAAATGATATTTTCAGGCTTACTTTCTCAGATTATCTGGCATTTGTGTGTAAAAGTGCTAGTGATTTAAATTTTGCATATAGCAACAATCCTCAAAGAGTTTTTTTTTCAGCTGTAGGTATTCTATGGTGGAAATTTTGGGATCACTTCTGAATACTACCCTATCAACTGCAAATAATGATAACTTCACATTTTCCTTTCCAAATTGTATCCCATTGATCTCCTTCAGCTGCCTTTTTGCTCAAGATAAGACTTCAAGTACTATACTGAATAGGTATGGAAAGAGTGGACAACTTTGTCTTGTTCCTGATCTTAGTGGAATTGCTCTGAACTTCTCTCCATTTAAATTGTTGGCTGTGGAATGGAATTGCTGAAAAATTGCCTGTATTATGTTTTGTAATGTCCCTTGTATTCCCAATCTCTTCAAGACTTTTACTTTTTTTTTTATTCTTTAATACTTTTTCAGAGTCTAGTCTTCATGCCCCTCCTGGTCTATCCCCTGACCCCTCCCTATCCCATACCTCCTCCCCTGTCACCAAAAGGATGTCCTCACCCTCCAAGCCCACTCCACCAGACCTCCTCACTCTCTGGAACCTCAAGTCTCTCCAGGGTTAGATGCATCTTCTCTCACTGAGGCCAGACCAGGTAGCCCTCTGCCCTATATATGTCAGGGGCCTCATATCAGCTGGTGTATGCTGCCTGGTTGGTAGATCAGTGTCTGAGTGATCTTAGGAGTGAAGGTCAGTCTTCCCATGGAGCTGCCTTCCTCCTCAGCTTCTTCTAGCTTTTCTCCAATTTAACCACAGGGGTCCCCAGCTTCTGTCCATTTGTTGCATTCTAGTACTTTCATTTGACTCTTTAAGCTGCTTGTTGGCCCTCTCAGAAGGCAGAAATGCTAGACTCTTGTCTGCAAGCACCCCACAGCGCCAGTAACAGTGTAAGGCCCTGGGGCATCTCAGTGAGCTGGATCTCCATCTGGGCCTGCCACCATACCTTTCTCTCAGGCTCTTCTCCATTTTGAGCCTTCAGTTCCTTAAGAAAGGAACAATTTGGAGTCAGAGCTTTTGACTGTGCGATGGCAACTCCAGTCCTACACTTGATGTCCTGACCCTCCACTGGAGGTGGACTCTACAAGTTCCCCCTCCCCATTGTAGAGCAATGAACCCAGGGTTCCTAACTTTGAGTCCTGAGAGCATCTCCAATAAATGGTGCTTGTCTAACTGGCAGTTTGTATGTAGAAAAATGAAAATAAATCCATATTTGTCACCTTACACAAAGCTCAAGTACAAGTGGACCTCAACATAAAACCAGATACACTGAGTCTAATAGACGAGACAGAGGAAAAGAGCTTCGAACTCATTGGCACAGGGGCAAATTTCCTAAGCAGAACTTCAATGGTTTAGGCTCTAAGATCAAGAATTCATAAATGGGACCTCATAAAACTGAAAAGAAAAGGACATAGTCAGTAATATACATCAGCAATCTACAGATTGGGAAAAAAAATCTTCACTAACCCCACATCCAATAGAGGACTAATGTCCAAAATATATAAAGAACTCAAAAAGCTAATCACCAAAAATATCAAACAACCCAATCAAAAAATGGGGCATAGAACTAAACAGAGAATTCACAACAGAGGAATCTTGATGGCTGAGAAGCACTTAATGTTCAAAGTTCTTAGAGATCAGGGAAATGAAAATCAAAATGTCTCTGAGATTATATCTTACACAATCAGAATAGCTAAGATAAAAACCTCAGGTGACAGCACATGTTGACAAAGAGGCAGAGAAAGAGGAACACTCCTCCATTGCTGGTGGGATTATAAACTGGTACAACCACTCTAGAAATCAATCTAGAAATGCCTCAGAAAATTGGAGATAGATCTACCTGAAGACCCAGCAATACCACTCTTAGGAATATACCCAAAAGATGCCCTAACATGCCAGAGGAGCATGTGTTCCACTGTTCATAGTGGCCTTATTTGTGATAGCCTGAAGCTGGAAACAACCTAGATGTCCCACAATGAAAGAATGGATACAGAAAATGGTGTTCATTTGCACAATAATACAAATCATCTATTAAGAACCTCAGCTATTAAGAACAAGGAAATCCTTAGTTTTTCAGGCAAATGGATGGAACTAGAAAATATCATCCTGAGTGAGGTAACTCAGACCCAAAAGAACATGCATGGTATGTACTCACTAATAAGTGGATATTAACAAAAAAGTACATAATACCGAGGATACAACCCACAGTACTCAAGAAGGTTGATAAGCTGAAAAGCCCAAGTGAGGGTACTTCAGTCCCACTTGGGAGGGAGAGAAAAGCAATCTCCTGGACTTTTTATCATGAAAAGAATATTAGTTTTTGTCAAAGGCTTTTCTGCATCAAATAAGATGATCATGTATTTTTTTTTTTTTTTGCCTTTTCTGTCTATTTTAGTACATTACATCTATTGATTTTCAGATATTGAACCATACCTTTCTCACTGGAATGAAGCCTACTTAATCATGATTAATGTTCTTTCTGATGTATTCTTGGATTCAGTTTGCAAGTATTGTATTGAGCATTTTGCATCTGGAGTCTTAAGGGAAACTTGTCTGTAGATTTCTTTCATTGTTGAGTCTTTGTATAATTTGGGTATCAGGGTAACTTTAACCCTATTCTTCTTTTTATTTTATGCAATAATTTGAGTAGTATCATTAGCTCATCTTTGAAAGTCTGTTAGAATTCTTTCCTAAAATCATCTTACCATAGTTTAATTTTTTTTTTAGGTTAGGAGACTTTATTGACTGTTTCTATTTCACTATGTGTTACATGACTGTTTAAATTATTTATCTAATCTTGATTAAGTTTTGTTAATTGGTATCTATCAAAAAATATTCATTTCTTTAGAATTTCCAATTTGGTGAGTAATAGGTTTTTAAACTATGCCTCATAATTCTCTGGATTACTTGAGTGTCTGTTATATCCTCCTTTTAAATTCTAATTGTGTTAATTTATGATATTCTCTCTTCACATTTTAGTTAATTTGGATAAGAGTTTATAGATCTTACTGATTTTTTCTGAAGAGCTATCTCAGTGTTTCATTGATTCTTTGCATTATTCCATTTTTTCTTTTTTGTTTTATCAATTTCAATACTGAGTTTGACTATTTCTTGCTGCCTAACCTTTTGGATGTTATTTCTCCTTTGTGTTCTACATATTTCAGATGTGTTATTTAGATCCTAGCATGAAATCTTTTCAGTCTTTTATACAGATAATGCTATGAACTTGCCTCTTAGAGCTGCTTTCATTGTGTTCCATAATGTTCATTGTGTGTATAATGTTCATTCATTTTCATGAAATTCCAGAAAGTCATTTATTGATTAAATTTTATTTATTTATTCATTCATCCACTCCTGCCTTGACTGATTTTTCATTTACTAGAGAACTGTTCATTTTCCATTAGTTCATAAGTTTTCTGCTGCTTCTGTAACTGACATTCAATATTTACCTGTGTTCTGGGGCAATTACGTCAGTTTTCCTGTATCTGCTGAGACTTGCATTTGTCTAAGTATGTGATCAATTTTAGAAAGCCACCCACGTGGTACAGAGAAAAATATATATTCTTTCGTATTTAGGTGAAATATTCTGTAAATATAGGTTAATTCAATTTGGTTTATTATGTCTGTTACCTCTAGCATTTCTCTGTTTAGTTTTTGTTTAAATGACTTGTCTATTGGTGGAGGTTGGGTATTAGAATCTCCTACTAAAATGTGTGAGGGTCAATATGTGACTTAAGATGTATTAGTATTTATTTTACAATTGTGGGTTCCCTTGTGCTTTGGGTATAGATGTTAACAATTGCAATATCACCATGATGCATGTTTCCTTTGATGAGTATATAGTATTCATCCCTATCTTTTCTGATTAATTTTGGTTTAAGGTCTATTCTGTTAGATACTAAAATGACTATGCCAAATTAGGTCAATTTGCCTGAAATATCTTTTTAAAATACCTTACACTAAGGCAGTGTCTATCATGATGTTTCAGTGTATTTCTGGGATCTGAGTAAGTGGATGGATCCTATAGTCACATTCATTCTGTTAGAATGTATCTTTTAATTGAGAATTGGACTCTGGATATTTTAATCCTTTATGGTGGAGCAACAGTGATAAGGGCAAACATGCATGGATCCCACAGCACTGCCTAGGATTAAGATGTGTTAACTATTGTATTTTTCAGTATTTCAAAGCCAGAGCGTTAAGAAAAGTACGGAGCATCAAACTATTTTAGATAATTCTTATTGAGCAAATTTAATTGTTGTAGTGTGTTGTGTTGTGTTGATGGTGATATCTCTTTAAAAGCTTATTCTATCTCAAAAAAAGTCCTCAATGTATGTACAACTCTCTATGCCAATCACATTGTTATAAATTGATTTGGAAGAAAATGTACTCAAAGTTGATAAAAACTGTAAAAGATTTGAAATCGTACTTAAATGTATTTTCCTATTATAGTACAAAACTGAAAAGTGGAAGTGGTTGAAATATATTTAGTAATTTGAAAATTAAGACATATTCTTAGACAAAACATGGATTACACAAACCTATTTATTATTTAGAAGCCAGCAAATAGAACAATTTATTTAACCTAACTTAGCCTAGTATAAAAGTAGTCTGTAAGGGAGCAATATGATCTTAAAATGTCTGTACTGATGAAAAAAAGGAAAAAAAAAAACTAATCGAGTAGATTGGAACTTTTCAACTTGATAAAAATATAGAGAAGAATGATAATACTATAAATTTGAATAAAATGATAGTCTAAGATAGAGGAACCCAAATCTCTAACTCATGGAAGTCTGAAAACCTGGAGGAACTGCCAATATTTCTAGGTATGTTATCCAAGGCTCATAATAACTCATTAATAGTATGGCATTTGAGTAAATTAATAATCATTTTGAAAGTTTGAAGGTCATATAACTTAATACGCAATTGGGTTGGTAAGTTAATGATTCTAATGATATTTTTGTCTAAATCTAACAAATAATTCTAAAATACAAATTATATCTGATGGAAAGTTCAACTTCTTTTTATCACAACTATCATTAAACAAACCAGCAAATTAAAACCAAATGTGATAAAATAAATATCATATATTACTGGTATGAAAACAAAATGGAATTATAAACACATATAATAAATAAAAGAGAAATTTTTAGTAGCAGTAAATAAATATTTTAGTGTATCACTAGAATTATACCGTATACACAAGCAAGACTTAAAGGAAAAAAGTGAGGTTGATATCAGGAAGTATGAATGTATCATTAATTACATTAGAAAATAGAAAGAGAAAAAGATATCAAATCAAATATGCTATAAACACATTTATTTGGTCCTCAGCCACTGTTATTAAAGTTTTTATTAAAGAAAAGGGAACTACATAAATTAATAACAAAGCTTATTCTAAATTAGAAATCAATAACTGAGGTGATAACTCATTGTACAAGCTAGTTTTATGTCAACTTGATATTAGTTAAGGTTATCAGAGAGGAGGGATCCTCAATTTAGAAAAAGCCTCCATTAAATTGGGCTGTAGACAAGGTTATGGGACATTTTCTTAACCAGTAATTTATGGGTGAAAGGGTCAGGCCACTGTGGGTGGTGTCATTCCTGGGCAGGTGGTCCTGGGTTCTCTAAGAAAGCAGGCTGAGCAAGCCATGGGCCTCAGGCCACTAAGCTGTACCCTCCATGGTCTTTAGTCAGATCTGGCCTCTAGGTACTAACCCTGCTTGAGTTCCTGTCCTTTCTGGTCTTTTTGTTTTGTTTTGTTTTGTTTTTTTTTATGGTGAAGTATTATATGGAACTATGAGTGATACATCACTGTTCTCCTAAAGTTGGTTTGGACATGATGTTTTCTCATACCAATAGTAAGCCTAAGTAAGATACCCACTAAAACCACTTGTATTAACATTAGGAACTAAGAATACTGATTACCATGATATTACTAATTATTATTGTCTTTACAGTTTCATATAAGGCAAACACCAAAAATAAACAAACCACAATAACAAAAACAAGTGACATAAATGTGTCATAAAAAGAATAGTTTGATTTCATTTCTTGATAATAATGCATTTTAAAAATGTTAAAGTCTGTATAAGAAGAATGTTTATGAGAACTTTAAATGTAAGGAAAGATAATAAATATCTGAAATTAGTATATTTCCTATATTGTAGCCAATTCTAGAAGTGAATAAAATAGAAATTATTCCCTTTATACCTTGAAAAACCAACCAACCTTAAGAGAGTAAGAAAAAGTGTCGTATTGAAACCATGCTGATAATTTGAAGGATATAGTAAGTATAAATAAAAGAACGTGTGCTCTGTATGGAAAAAGCGATTTCTTACAACAGTCATATTTCCACCATTACACACAGACTCAGGGCAAGTCCATGGCCATTTCAAGGGATTAATTTGAAAGTTCATTAAATAATTAAAGCTCAAAAGAATAATAAAAATCCAGAGAAGGTAATGTTATGAGATAAATTTCAAATGGGTCTTAGTTAGTAAACATCTACTAAAATCAATGTACACATATCATCTATGTCATATATAAATTATATATATATATATACATATATATGTATGTACATACATACACATATACATATGAGAAATAAAGAAGTCATAATTAGTTCCTGGTAAGAAACTTGCATATGGAAAAAGTATGGAAATGAGAAACTTCTGAATGTCCAAAATTTTATTCTTCAAATAATTATAAATTTAGTATGTACTATAAATTGTACAACATAGTTCTGAATACATTAAAAACTCAACTACACTAAATAATATTATAAAAAGAAACTTTACTTAATATCTCCACCCTGTCAAAAAATATTATAAAGAGATTTTATAAAAAGACGTTTCCTTACTGAGAACATACTATCCTATAGAGACAATTAATGATCAGAAAACGTCCTGAGTATGATACCATATGCAGAAGTCAAGGTAGAAAATCATTGTATTAACATATTAAATGTATAAAAATTACAGCTTGTCAATGTCAATAATAATTATGTAAAAGTATATATAGCGAAATGAGAATTTGCATTTACAAAAAGTTTAACTTATAGATACGATCATGTCTTTAGAAACTAACAAGATAGAGGCAGATAACAGAACAATGAAAAATACAATTAACTCATTTTTCTTCAAGAATTGTAATATATACATATATGTTACATATATATATATATATAGTACATATGCATACATATAGTACATATGCATACATACATACAAACACACACCGACACACCATGTATCTAACAATAAGCAATTAAGGAAGGAAGGTTTTACTGGGCATATTCTGGCACATGGTTTGAAAACAGATACCATCCATACCGGAAGGCTTGGTATCAGGAAGATGAGACAACCTGTCAGATTGTATCCTTAGGCAGAAAACAGAAAGAATAAAAGAAGGGATGTCAGGTTGCAAAATGTCAAGGTCCACCACCCCTAGCCGTAGGGACTGACTTCCTCCAGTGAAGCTCCACCATGCCAAAGTTTCCCAGACAGTGCTACAACTGGGGAACTTAGTGTTCAAACACAGGAAGCTGGGGGACTACTGCAGACATATAGCACAGCAATAACTTTGATTCTTTTATATGTCCATTATTCATATCACAACCATATACAAAATCAGTGTAACCACTTTTATGGACATTTGGAAAGAGTCATGAGCTTCTAGAGTTTCATACTCTAGATTTAGTCCTTGACTCTTTCAGTGTGCAGTGTAATCTCAGCCTTATTAAGACTACCTTTATTTTTTTTTATTCTGGACCTCAGAATTGCATATGTCCCTTGTTCTTTGGATGGTCACTAACTTGAAAACAGTTTTTGTTATTTTGCATTGCTACTAGTATGACATGCAGTTCTATTTTCAGTGTTCTCCTCTATCAAATAAAACTCCTTAGCACAGTTGTGTTGAAACCTGTGGACTGCTCACATGTAAACTCAAGAAGAAAACTTAATGACACTGGTCTCTACTTTATGTTCCCATTTTGGAGCTACTGACCTAGATAATAAAGAGAAAGTCCCAACGATCATGTCTGTTTGTGGAAAATATACAATTTGTAGGTTAACTCCTGTTGTTTCCTGTGGTAATATTAACAGGATGTATGACTCAGATCCCTATGGTTAAACAAATAACCTTCCATTAAATCTAAAGTGAGTATCTCTGTGCAATCAAGGGCTGTGTGGAGTTTTATTTCCTCTGCTCTTTGTGTTTTTTTATGGTACATTTGTGGCCAGTTTAATTGTTCCGAACATCTTCATCCGATGAAGACATTATTTTAAACAAATTGATTGTAATATGGTTATTTAAGTTATCCAACCATTAGATCTACTTTACAATCTTACTCAGGGAATAATATTTTAGAAAAGTAAATAGAGAAGATTGCAGCAAAATGTGCAGCAGTAATTCATTTTGCAAAACAAAAAGCACATAACTGCTCTCTAATTACTAGCCTTTGAGGCATTTACAGCTAAATTAACATCATCATTAGCTGTTAAGTGTGTTTGCTTTGATTAGTTCCTGTTTTATGAGGTTTTAGGCAGAAGTAATTTGGTAGTATTGTTATTAATGAATTTAATGTTAAGGAGGGGAAAAGTTTTGTTATCTGACAGGCTATCTTCAACTGGAATTATCAGTTTGAATTTTGTCCAAAAGAACAAAAACAAAAACAAAAACCAAAAAACAGAATCATTCCTACTGTATCTAAAGGTATTAACAATAGCACTAATTATATTGGAAATAAAAGGTATCTTCAAAGGTATTCTAGTAGCCAAAGTCAAAGAAGATAAAATAAATATTAGCTGTAGTTCTCTTGCAACCTAGCTCAGAATAGTTATGAAATTGAAAGTCAGACTTTGAATCTTGTCTTGCTCAATACCACATTTTAACACTCTGTTATTTGGACAGGTCATCTAGCCAAACCACACTCAACGCTCTTCTGCACTATGAACCTATTGACATTGAGAGAATCCCAAGTAAGGTGTCAAATTAGAAGCTATCTGGATGCTACCAGAGGAAAGGGAACAACTCGGATTTAAATATAGACTTTATTGCTATGGAAGAAATAGATAAATGGCAGGGCAATAAACCAAGGTGAAATCTCCACCAAGAAGCACAAACAACAACACTCAGATACATCAGACATGCTGCTGGAAATAGAGGGAGACTGAAGCTCCTCAGGTGTGCATAACTATGAGAGCTAAATGGCAGGTATATTTAAGGTCACCAGAGTCCTCCAAACCAAGCAACTAGCTTCTGCTTCCCTCATCCCAGGAAGTAGAAGAATCAGTTTCATAGCACTGTCAGGGTGAATTCCAAAGTGGTCTCTGATAGGATGCAGCTAGTAGGCCAAGAGAAAGAGTCATGTTAAAGCTCCTACAAAGCATAAAAATTCTCCAGAAAGTGAGGACATTATCACTGAGACACTTCTCTAGGATCTCCTCATAGGAATTGTTACCGAAAATTGGCTGAGTCATGTAGAGTACTCATAAATCCAACTGGTCTGCCTATTATATATCCAGGTTCCTTTTGGTTTGGGTAGCATCCTTCTGTAAAGTGTGCAGGTAGTGGGGTTCATTTAGATAGTATACAAATAAATGAAATTAGAGTCTCCTTCTAGGATTTCTGTCCTGTGGCCACGGCAGAACCAAAGCTTTTTACTGCTAAGGACAAGAATCGAAGTCCCTGTCCCTAGACAGTCTGACTAGTTTTAATCTCCCATTTGTGTCACAGCCTTTGTGGGCTGTGCTTAACAGTTGATGGTAACTTGCAAGGAAGTTGCTTGCAATTTCCCAGATAAGGGCTCTACAAGAACAAAAACACTGGAAAGACATGGCTGCAGAAACATAACCAGAGGTAGGTTACTATAGTAGCAGGAAAGACAGAACTGGGCATCGGCTACTGTGATGGAAGTAGACAAATAATTTGGAAGCAGGAGCCTTGAAGAAGTGTCTGCCAACTCATCTACATAGGCAGAGAAACAAAGACAGAAGTGAAGTGGAAACTTCTGCTTTCTTTGTAAAATCAGTTATATCAAATGATGTTTGCTGGAGAACACAGGTGAAAGGATGTTTTGCTAAAGGAGACACATGAAAGAATGTTTCCTGAAGCAGACATAGGTGAAAGGATGTTTTACTATAGCAAACATGTCAAAGAACACATAATATTTAGAATGAATATAAATATGACCCAAGGACAGTGGGAGTACAAACATTGGTTTGCTTTGTGCCACATCACTATTCTTCCCTAAGAACACACATGCATTGGTTCACATTACAGTGCATTGTTGAGCTCCACATGTGGTAAAGTCATAGACAGAAACTAGCCAAAGTACTGTTCTTGAGGTTTCTGCAGCTTCTTAGCATCTCTGTGGCTTTGGTCTGTTGGTGAGTCTTGAGGTTACTTCTGGACTGACTTGCCTTCGCTGGTTCCTATGTAGTGACTGCCAAGTAGACTGGACTGCAGCTGCTGGCTTATGTGGGGTGTCTGCAGAGGACTGGACTGGGGTGGGTTGGGAAAAATTTATTCCTTTACTGAAGTGCACTGATAAACGTTCTGGAATCTTGCCCAAGGAAGAGGTCACACAAGAAACGAAGGGACACAGCAGCAGGACCTTCCACTCCAATCAGAGTCATCGCAGAAAGTTCTATGTGGAAATAAAGGACTCAAAACAAATTGTACCTGGTGTAGCCTTCAGGAAAGTGGTTGGTGATACCTCACACTGGGAGATTCTGGCATAAAGCACACTTCTACATTGGAATCAGTCTTACAGGAAACCTACACTAACTCTATTTGTGATTCTATGACTAAGGCTAGCAGCTCTCTCCTCCTAGCAACAACTGCTGCAAAGACAATGAAAGGGCAAGGTCATATCCACCTAATGAGGACAGATACTGTCTTCTACAGACACAATATTTTCCATGACATTTTATTTCATACTTTTACTTTTTTAAATTATCTGTCTGTACTTGAATTATTTAGTTTTTTGTTTGACGTTGTCTTAATTGACTTTCTTTCCTGTTATATTCTTTATTTTCTCTTATTTCTTATACTTCTAATTGATGAACTTTTCCACATTCATTCTTTACTTTCCCTTCCTTCTTTTACATACTTAGTTCAAAAAAGACCTGTAAGATATACTTGTCAATCTCTTCCATTATACTGATGTCTCTTAAATATATTGGGGAAAAATATAAAGTTCAAAAAAGCATGAATGTTCTGCTCCAATTAACAAACAGATGTCACATAACTGTATTTGTTACTCCAATGGGCTTTGCTCTGAGACAGTATTAGGGAATATAAACACAAGTGAGAAAATTGACCAAGAAGATTCTCATAATTTCCTTTTAAATTGGAAGAGGGAAAAATATGGATGACACATTTTATTAAAAATATATATAAAACACAACAAAAAAATCACAAAAGTCTTACAGAAAATATAATATTACAACAATTTTTCAAGCTCAAAAGTCTTTTTTTTAATTAGGTATTTTCTTTATTTACATTTCAAATGATAACCCCTTTCCTGGTTTTCCTGACCCCCCCCCCCAAAAAATACCTGTTCCTTCCCCCCCTTCCCCCTGCTTACCAACATTCCCTCTCCCACTTCCTGGCCCTGGCATTCCCCTACACAGGGACATAGAGAGAGCCTTCACAGGAACAAGGGCCTCTCCTCCCATTAATAACCAACTAGGCAATCCTCTGCTATATATGCAGTTGAGGCCATGAGACACACCATGTGTACTCTGGGACCTGATGTTATCAGGTTTATGAGACACAACATAAACATCAGTTTAGGCCCAAAGTCTGAATGAAATGGTTTAGAATGGGTGGCCTGAGGGAGACCATACTTCATTCTATACATGAAATTCATTTTTTCCCTTTTCCTTTATTGTATGAAAGTATACCATTGGAAACATCAAGTTACACATACAAGCTGGGCCATGGTGGCACACACCTTTAATCCCAGCACTTGGGAGGCAGAAGCAGGCTGATTTCTGAGTTAGAAGCCAGCCTGGTCTACATAGTGAGTTCCAGGACAGCCAGGGCTACACAGAGAAACCCTGTTTCAAAAAACAAAAAACAAAACAAAACAAAAAGTCTCTAATACAAGAAATAAAAGCCAAAATGGTAACTGAATATACCAGAGAAAGACTTAAGATTCTGACTTTCAAAGATTGATGCCACACAGTTGACTAGAAGATGAAGGAAAGAAGAAACTCATTCAGGACCTGAGCTAGAATGAAAGCAAAACAATGATGTGGTCAAAATATAGGAGGAGTTGAGATAAACAATAAAAAATAAAGAATTCATTCAGTAGCATAATAGAATAAAATTCCCCAAATTTAAAGAAATAGGTATTTAAGCACTAGAAATGGTTAGAATTCCAAATGGACTAGACTAGAGAATATCTGTTTATCCCATTTTATAGAAAAGATGCCAAACATGAAAAAGTAAAAGTTGTAAGAGAAAATTTTCCACCTCACATAATAAAAGCAGAAACATCTTGGCAACATCAGAAAGCATAAAGTTCATGAACATATGTAGTTATGCATTTCAAACCCAAGAAATGAATAACAGACCACAGAGATTGTTATATCAAGAAAATGTATCTGTTAAATTTGAGAGTTAAATCCAGACATTGAGACTAAGGCAGTTCATGGCCACCAAGCCAACATTAAAGAAGATACTTAAAGAAATCTTATACACACAAGAGGAAGAGAGATAGTCTTAATCATAAGAACATAAGAAAGAGCAATGGTAAGCTATGACAACAACAACTGAAAATAGAGCGTTCTATGATGCCCAGTTTTCAAACAAGAAAAACCTACTATAAATAGAAGGGAAATCTAGGAAATCAATAATCTAATAAATTTTAAAAACTACAAGTACAATTTCAGAAATTATGAACATTTCTCAATATTAAATTTAAATGGTCCCAATTTAACAGTAAGAAGATTCAGCCTGGCTGACTCAATTAAAGAAAATTAGATATAATTACCTATTTTTTTCCAAGACTGGGAAAAATCTCTGTAGTCACAGAAGGAAAACAAATTCCTAAGTGAGCAGAAGCTAAAAACAAAGTGGCATGGTTATGTGATAGCTAGTGTTGCAGTCAAATTATTTAGAAGAGATAAAGGAAAGCATTACACATTAAGATACACTGTTCATCAAGGATAGTCACAACGGCTGTAAAAATAGATGCACAGCTCCACAAAACAAAAATAATGGACATAAAACATCAAGTAAATTCAGATACATTAATAGTGCAGAATTTTACTCTATCATTTTTACTTCTAAAAAGACCATCTAAACTGAAAGGAAATCATTTCAGAATGTAAGGAAAACATAAATTGGGTGGACTTACTAGAAAACTATAGGATGTTTACTCTAAAAGATACACAATACACATTATTCTCAGCAGCCTATAGGAGGTTTGATATAAATATATAACCTTTTAGGTCATTAAGTAAGCTTTACTCAATATAAGATATCAGAATAATTACTATCTCTTATCAAATTATATTAAGCTGAAACTACAAGTCAAGTCAAAGGAAGAAAAACTGAACCAATTGACAAGAAAGACTAGAGAGGATTGTAGAAAAAAAATCTTTATAGGATGCAAGGAAGATCATAAGCAATTGTGCCTTCTGTGGGAGTTGGAGTGAAGGTTCCTCACCAAAAGAGAAAAAACAAAAAAGAAAAAGAAAAAAGCCTGAGGAGATTGCACAGTAGAAAATGCTTTTTGCCACACTCCCATCAGGAATGCAGTTCAGACTTCCAAGCCTCACACAAAATCAGGTGTTAGTTTAGCAGAAATAGTGCTAGATATTAGACTTTGTCTTAAGCAAGATAAGAGAGCTGAAACTTGAGTACGTCCTATGACTTCAACACAGTGTTTGATGGCTCACCTATGTCTACAACTGCACACATAAATACTCACACACATGAGCGTGCACATACATGCATGCACTCAAACATATACACAAATGCAGTAACAGAATTCATTACATTGTATGCTAATTTAAGGCAATTAAAATCAACAGTTATGTTTTAAAACTAAAAATGACCTATTGGTACAATCTCAAGCACATTACTGAAGGAGTCAATCCCATCTATGTCTATACTCATTCTTATTGCTATACTGGGTAATCAGGAAAGTCTAGATATCCACCAACAGATGACTGAATAAAGAAAGTATGGTGCATATATATATATATATATATATATATATATATGTATATACATATATATATATACATGCATATATATGTATATATATATAAAATGAAATTTTAGAGAACTGTAAATAAAAATGAAATAACTGAAACTTCAGGGAAACATATGCAACTGGAAATGATTATGTCAATCAAATATTAAATGACTGAAAAGCACCTAAAGAAATGTTCAACTTCCTTAGTCATTAGGGAAATGCGAATCAAAACAACTCTGAGATTCCACCTCACACCAGTCAGAATGGCTAACATCAAAAATTCAGATGACAGTAGATGCTGGCATGGTTGTGGAGAAATAGGAATATATTTTCACTGCTGATGGAATTTCAAGCTGGTACAACCACTCTGGAAATCAGTTTGGGAGTTCCTCAGAAAATTGGACATAGTACTACCAGAGGACCCAGCTATACCACTCCTGGGCATATACCTAGAAGATGCTCCAACATGTAATAAGGACACATGCTCCACAATGTTCATAGCAGCCTTATTTATAATAGCCAGAAACTGAAAACAACAAAGATGTCCCTCAACAGAGGAATGGATACAGAAAATGTGGTACGTTTACACAATGGAGTACTACTCAGCTATTAAAACCAATGAAATTATGATATTCTTAGGGAAATGGGTGGATCTGGAGAATATCATTCTGAGTGAGGTAACCCAATCACAAAAGAACACACATGGCATACACTCTCTGATAAGTGGATATTAGCCCAGAAGATCAGAATACACAAAGTACAATCCACAAATCAGAAGAAACTCAAGAAAAAGGAAGACAAAAGTGTGGATACTTTGTTCTTTCTTAAAAGGGGGAACAAAATACCCATAGAAAAAGTTGCAAAGACAAACTATGGAGCAGAGACTGAAGGAAGGACAATCCAGAGACTGCTCTACCTGGGAATTCTTCCCATATTCAATCATCAAATCCAGACACTATTGTGGATGCCAGCAAGTGCTGGCGTGAGATAGCTGTCTCCTGAGAGGCTCTGACAGTACCCGACTAATACAGAAATAGAGGCTCACAGCCATCCATTGGACTGAGTACAGGGTCTCTAATGAAGGAGCTAGACAAAGAACCCAAGGAGCTGAAGAGTTTGTAGCCTCTTAGGACAAACAACAATATGAACTAACTAGTACCCTCAGAGCTCCCAGGGACTAAACCACCAACAAAAGAGTACACATGGTGGGACTAATGGCTCCAGAAACATATGTAGCAGAGGATGGCCTAGTTGGTCATCAATGGGAGGAGAGGCCCTTGGCCCTGTGAAGATTCTATGCCCTAGTGTAGGAGAATGCCAGGGCCAGGAAGTGGGAGAGGGTGGGTTGGTGAGCAGGGGGAGGAGGGAAGGAACAGGTTTTTTTGTTTTTGTTTTTGTTTTTGTTTTCCTTTTATTTTTTTACTTTTTTTTCAGGGGGGAAACTGGGAAAGGAGATATCATATGGCATGTAAATAAAGAAAATATCTAATAAAAATAAATTAATTAACTAAAAAAAGGAAAAATGGTACATATATATAAAGGAATTTTATATAACTATAAATAAAAATGAAATAACTGAAACTTCAGGGAAATAAATGCAACTGGAAATTATTATGTCAACCAAAATAAACAAGACTCATAAAGACAAATATCATGTTTTCTTTTATGTGACAAGCTCAGATTTTAATTCCCATGTATGTGGGGGGGAGTATGAAACTGAAACGTATTACAGGGATGAAGAGATTTTAAGCAGAGGTGTAAGAGGGATGAAAATGAGAATGTGATGAGATGCATGGGTCATGAAGCCCAGGCAGGGTTCTGGGGGAAGGGGACCAGAGAGAGGAAGTATGAAAAATTTATGCAAATGCATATCGAATCTCACTGGCTTGTATGATAACTTCAAAAAGATGATAAAAATGTAAAAACAAAGGAAAAGCTACAGATATTGTTTCTAAAGAAGATTTTAAAGAATGAAAAAAATATTTTGTTCTATGTAGCACAGCACTGGGATTATGCTCACTAAGAGATAATTGTGTGTTTTTTTCCTTTCCATGGGAGTCAGTGTATGAGAGACATTTGAAAACGAATTCTAAGCACCTAGACAAGGATAAATAAGGGAGTTATATATTGGTGTTATTACTGACCTCAAATTTTGGAAAGAGGAGAAATGTATAGGAGCTTTTCAGACATATTGATAGAACAACATGTTGCTACAATCATGTGTATCAACAGAAATACAGTTCTTGCTATAAATCATTTTATAATTTCTGAGAATACTAGAAAATATGTAAACCCTGCTTTCTTTATGTCACCAAAATGCCATAATTAAGATTAAGTTTCTATTAGGGCTGGGAGTACAAGGCCTTCATGGAAGTACTTGAGGTGAAGGGAAAGAAGCAGCAGAGGGGGTCGAGGATTTATTTCACTCTGTAGCATCAATGTCACATGCCATACTTTAACAATGTAGTGTCTATTGCTCCCATCAAGCATAATTATTTTGTTAAGATTAATCCTCCAAATATTGGTGTTGATTCTACATTAGATATTTATAATTTAATTCTAATTATTTAATTCATAAAAATATAAATAGTGGACTCGGGTCTCACTGGGCCAGCTAGTGCCCTAAGTAGACCTTGGGCACAGCCAGTCCCACAGCACTCCCAGGTGCTCTAACATGCCCAGGATCAGAGGTGAGGAGGACATAATATCTGTCCCAACAACAGGAGTAATTGGGACCAGCAGGACCAGGCACACAGGAACTCCTTCAGCCCAGGGAGGGAGCACTAGAGATAACCAGATAGTGTGGGGCAAGCATAAGATTATAAGCAACACAAACCAAGGTTACTTGGCATCATCAGAGCCCAGTACTCCCATCATAAGAAGTCTTGGACACACCATCACACCAGAAAAGCAAGATTCAGATATAAAATTACTTCTCATGATGATGATACAGAACTTTAAGAAAGACATAAATAACACCCTCAAAGAAATACAGGAGAACACAGGCCAACAGCTAGAAGCCCTTCAAGAGGAAACATAAAAATCCCTTAAAGAACTAAAGGAAAACACAATCAAACAGGTGAAGGAATTGAGCAAAACCATCCACAATCTAAATTGGAAGTAGAAACAGTTAAGAAATCACAAAGAGAGAGACAACTCTAGAGATAGAAAACTTAGGAAAGAAATCAAGAGTCATAGATGCAAGCATCACCAACAGAATACAAGAGATAGAAGAGAGAATCTCAGGGGCAGAGGACACCATAGGAGACATTGACACAACAGTCAAAGAAAATGCAAAAGGCAAAAAAGCTCCTAACCCAAAACATCCAGGAAATCCAGGACGCACTGAGAAGACCAAGCCTAAGGATAATAGGTATAGAAGAGAGTGAAGACTCCCAGGGTAATAGGTCAGTAAATATCTACAACAAAATTATAGAAAAAAAAAAAAACTTTCCTAATCTAAAGAAAGACATGTCCATGGACATACAAGAAGCCTACAGAACTCCAAATAGACTGGACCAGAAAAGAAATTTCTCCCATCACATAATAATAAAAATACCAAATGCACTAAATAAACAAAGAATTTTAAAAGCAGTAAGGGAAAAAGTTGAAGTAACATCAGAATTACATCAAACTTCTTTCCAGAGACTATGAAAGCTAGAAGATCCTGTGCAGATGTCATACAGACCCTACGAGAACACAAATGCCAGCCCAGGTTACTATACCCAGCAAAACTCTCAATTACCATAGATGGCGAAAACAAGATATTCCATGACAAAACAAAATTTACACAATATCTGACCACAAATCCAGCCTACAAAGGATAATAGATGGAAAACATCAACATAAGGAGCAAAACTACACCCTAGAAGAAGCAAGAAAATAATCTTTCAACAAACCCACACAAACCTAATTCCACCCCTTACAACACAAACAACAGAAAGTAACAATTTTTCTTAATATCTTAATATGAAAATTAATATTACCAACATATCATAAGCTATTGAGATCCAAAATTATGAGGAATTAGAAATTTGTTGACAGTCATCCAATGGTCTCTCTAATTTGGTAATTGGAGAAATAGATCCAATATTATACAATCCATATACAGTTTCTGCTTGTTTGTCACCGTGTCTTGCTGTGTACAACATAATGGTCTTGAAATCATGCTTCTCCTATCTTAGCCTCTCTATTAGTAGTATTGTTTATTCCATGTTTTTACACTATACTATGGTTTTCAGAACAGCTTACTTATTTCAAAAGTATATACCCAAAAGAAACATAGACAATCAAATTGGGAAGGAGCTTGTAAGAGAACAACAAAGAGTGAGACTAAATGCTTTGCTTGACGTTTGTAACTCTTGTATCATGTTTGAAGAAGAGGACTTTATAAGTTATTTTTCTCTGAGATGAATACTTTTCCAAATTATTATAGCCAATGAACCAGATTCTTACCCTCACCTAATGTCTGGGCCACCCTCCAAACAGAACCATTGCTCATTGAAACAGTTAGTGAATAACTTTATGGACAGACCATCTTAATACACACACCATTTCTTAAATGAATATAACCTGTCCTCTGTGGGCTGAGAATAAAGTCACTCACTCAAGTCAAATAGTTTTGACCATAGCAGGAAGTCTGTATCCAAAAATCAAGCCTACAATTCATTTCTTGGTGCAGCAGATCTATCAACTCTCAGCTACGATGGAGGTAAAATCCTTTGGTGATGTGAGAGTCATTGAAGTACAGCCTTATTACAATGAAATCCAATGTCTAAAAATTGTACTTATTTTGGGCTTGTACCACAGTAAGAGCCAAGATTTTAAGTTCTATTAAAAACAAAACAAACAAACAAACAAAAAGACTATATATTTATGTTCATTTAAGAAAATACTAGTAGTGATGTATTATTTTGAAATATACAGATAATATATTCTGAGTTATTTAAAATTTATATTGAGAAAAACATGTATTTTTAGTATTGCTGTAGACAAGCATCTACCTAAGACTGTTAAATTGATTGATGTTTTATATCAAATAACTTTTATAATACTCATTTTTATTGTTATAATATGTTATAAATTTTAAAGAATATGACAAAAACAGATATTGTAAGTATTGAAGGGAAACAAGAATGTGATTTAATTCTATTTACTTAAAATATGTTTTAAATGTTAACAAATTCAGATAAATTGAAATCATGTAATTTTTCTCATCAGAATGCAATAAAACTTAATAAAAATATCTACCACTATTGTGGCATGTGTAAATGCATGAGTTATTGTGGACATAAATAGAATTTTGGCCTTATTATACTTTTTTTCTCTTGGAATCATCTAACCTTTTTAAACTGTGGCAAGCTTACTAGTTCAATAAAGATAATCACAACCTACTTCTCATATGTTGTTACAAAAGGAAAACATAGAATTCTTTGTGTGACCATTTATTTTGTTATGGGTGAGTTGCAAGAACACAAAATGGCAAAAAAAAATATTACAAGCAAAAAGGGGTTTTTGCATTTCACTTATAAATGTGGAATGTTGTATTTAAAGTGTAGATACAAAGATATGAAAAGTTCTTGATGATTTCATTATAATAACACCTTTTTCCAAATGGGTCTGGGAAAAATTATAATGGGGGCCATTTTATAGCACTGTTGGAACTTATTCTGATACAGTAGTGCTGTCTTTCACATATTGGGAAATACCTTTCCATCATATGGTCCCTTGCTTTAAATTAAGCTATTCCATAAAGTTCCCCTTTTCTTACTTAGAAGTGCGTAAGAATTTCTAAGATTTCAGTAGCACATAGACATGAGAATATGGAAGGTGGTGTTTGTGTAAACTGTATTACTAAGGGTCAGGGCCCTGGAATTGATTCATAGACTGCATGCTGCCACAAAAGGATTTGCTCATATGTATTCAAGTCACAGCTGAGAAACATCAAATATTAAAATATTTGCACCACAAATGCAAGTCTAATACAAATATATAAGATTCAGATAAAAGAACAGAAAATCTACACTATCACTTAGTTTATTCCAATCATGTTCACTGATAATGGATTCTAAAACTTATAAAGAGATGAAAGAAAAGCTACATATTGCTAGCATTATCCACCATTGTTCAGCAAATGTTTACTGAGTTCTAACCACCCCATCAGAGCAGTGGGACTAGCCTAGTAATATTTATGTGCTTTCCTTAGAATAGTTATTCCCTGATTTTACTGTGAAACACGCAGTTAAAATGTGATTTCACAAAAAGCCAACAAACAGTGGATCGCAGCAAACTGTTAAGCAAGAAGTAGCAACAGGAGTCCACCTCAGTGCAAAGAGTTTCTCTGCTTTTTGACAAGGGGATGCAAGCAAGCAAAGCCACACCTCACTTCAGAGTATATTTAGGAACTCATCAAATCCATGCCTGACTCAACAGCAGCCTCTAAATTGCAAGCTGATTTAACTGAGGAATACAAATATCGCTAGTACACAAAGTGTTCTACTCACTTTCAAAATTACCTTCAGGTGAGATGACTTTCACTGTCTTTTATCCACATTGTGTCTGAGGCAGGCCTGATGGTGCACACTCAGGAAGCCTGAGCCAAGCATGTCTCAGGACCAGCCTGTCTCAAAAGGAAGAAAGTAAAGAATAGGTAAGATTTCCTGGAATAAGAAATACCTCCTGTTTGGAGCAGGGGAGGCAACTCAGTGGTAGAACACTTCACAAATAAAGCCCTGAGAATGATTTCAGTAACAGAAAATCAAAAGAAAACAGACACAACCAAAAAAGCCAGGATAGTTCCTCTAACTTTCTTATATCAATTTTATTTTAAAGATTTAATTCTATTCATTAGTTGATAAATAGACTTATCATTTGTTAATTTAAATTAAAATGCTAATAAACACCTATAACAAACTCAATACTAATAATTTCATGACGCATTTTTAAATCCAGAATTCTCTGTGGCCACTAAATTAACTATATTTTAGTTGATGATTATAGTTATGAATTTTGGTCTTTGAAAATTATAATATTTTCAATTAAATAAGAAAGCACTTGACTTTCCTGATTACAGTGCTTCATTGGTATCTCATACATTTCAGTCTCATAAATCCCTAAAAGAATACTATTTTGTCTCAGAGTACAAACCAAGGAGCACATTTACTCTTAATTGCCAAACTTATTTTTTTTCAACTATCTTACAAATAGTAACAATCAAAGCCCCTTTTAGTCCTAAAAAAAGCACATAAACTAGTCAAGTCTGTGTCTGTGGCTGTTCGTAAGTCCTTTGTGTGAGTAAAGAATGGATGGAATGTGTTGTATTCTGTTAATGTGTTTCCTAGTAATGAAAGAGAGTTGTAATTATTTTAGTGAAAACCACAATAAATTCTATTATGTTTTTATGATAGTTAGCTCTTCTATCTAAACAGTGTTATTCCTCTTGTTTTGTCTGATTTTTCCATTCTACAAGGGAATTTGTCCTTAAAACTAGTAAATGAGAAAAATCTTGTGGCAATATGTTACAGAGCCAAATCAGTTATAAGGATATCATATGCCACCATATGTGTGTGGGGGTGTGTGTATGTGTGTGTGTATGTGTGTGTGTGTGTGTGTGAATGTATGTGTATGTGTACGTGAATGTGTATGTGTATATGTATACTGTGTATGGTATCCAGTATATGGTATACTGTATATGCATCATAATTTTATTAAAACAGAAGAAATTTAGGTAACTTGGCAGTACATAAAATATAACCATAATACTCCCAATAATTATTTCATATTGTTGAACTAATAAGAAGACTTAGTCATGGTCAAATGACTATGATTTGTTTAATTGGTATATAAATCAAAATTCTATGTGCTGTTTTTGTAATTAGAATTTCATAGAATTAGAATGTGTAAATATCTTTAGTCCTATTTTTTACTAATGCAAATTATTGTGACAAACTACTATTAAGGGATAGTTTACAGATATTGATACAGACCTCATTTATCTGTAAGTTTCCATATCTTAAAGACATCCATGACCATGAAGAGGAGATGGCTCAGTGGTCTGAGTGCTTGCACTATCGCCCACTTAAATTCCAGTCATCCCAGTACACAGCTCTCCACATAGCATTGGGATGCAGAGACAGGTATATATGGGAACTTGCTGGCCAGACAGTGAGAGAAACTGCCTCAAGGTAAACAGTTGGAAAGGTGATGAAGAAGGACCCAGGACACAGTTCTCTGGCCTCAACGTGTATATGTGCACACACCTGTACACTCACATGCATGTACTCACACAAACACATGTACATTCTGTAAGCCTATTGTCCACATACATAGAAGCTTGTATTCTCTCTGCTGCACTTTATTTTATTTTTCTAGAATCATAAGATTGACTGTCAATATCAAAGAGGTGTATCCTCTTTGTCTTATAGCATCTCCTGATTTAGACTCTCCTGATTAATATGCCCATTATTCTTTATTTCTTTTACTCTATTTTATGGCATGCTGTCAACTATAGAAAAGTACAGAAATAATAGCGCTGGCTCTTTACTTATCTTTGACTGTTTTCACAGATGATGATCTCTGATCACAGGTCCTGCTTTTTGTGTCCTATTTTCTCTTTTGGAAGTCAAACAAAATGCACAGTAAAGTCAGAAAGCAACAGAGAGCTTGGAATATGAGGCTGCTGAGCTCTTTCTATCCTACTCCCAAAGCTACAATGCTCTGCTAGTTTCTTAGACCTGATTCCTGGACTACATCAACAAGCTGAGATACACTCCCCCCTTGTTCCAGTCTGTTTTTAATCAACTCTGTTGCTTACACCACTGACATGATAAAGTTTTCCAAACACTACATTCCTCCTGCCAACCTCCTCTCCACAGTTATGCAGGACGTTATTGCTATCTTTGTTATCAATAACATAGCAGGCAAAGCTGTGTTCTTTTAAAACCTTTCTCTCATATATACTCTTTTGTCCTATGTGATCCTGTGCCCTTCTACACCTTAGAATTTCCTGAGGTTCTTTGTTGGTGGTGGTAGTTTTGATCAAGCCCTGCCCCTTCTTGCTAATTTTGTTTAAATATGCTTCCTCTAGGAATTATTGTTCACCTACCTACTTTGTTTCTCTTTAGGGTACAGCTTCAATATTCATTAATTAGTATATAAAATTACTATTTGTCATTTTCCTTGCTTTCTTTCTTGCCTCAAGATGTTGAGTTGGGATATTTTGCTGCTTCTAATCTCTTAAAAATACCATCAAAATGAAAACAAAGGCCAAAGTGAATAAATTCACAATATCCAGAATATGCTTCTGAGAGCCAACAGGGCAGTCAAGTTTTTAATACAATTCTGGAAGAGAAAAAGCAGATAGGTGGTGGTGACAGGAGAAAGAAAACAGAAGTAGCCACAAGGCAGAATAAACAGAGATTCTGCTTTAAAAGCTGTATCTGAGATGGTGGTACTGGGAGCAACTCCACAGAGTATGATCAGGTTATAGGCACGCGCTACCCAGTGAGACACAACAGAGGTACAACTTATAAGGCTAGCCATGATGCCTTGATCCTACACATGGCCCATGACCATAAATTTGAGGTTTGAAAAGCATAGGAAAAGAACTGGGGGATCCTCCCCTTGGACATCTGACTATATCTACCTTCAAATTGTTAGGGTTCTAGTGCACTTAAGTTATCAATTAAATGGCCTTTTATATGAGAAGACCCTTCTTACCTTTGAGCCAGAAGTAAAATGAGCCATATAACATGCTCTCCCCTGCACCAAAATATCCAGTAACTATAACCATTAAGACTGATTTTGGATTATGGTTTCAGAAGTTTTGTCTAGGCATGATAGAGCTCATGGAAGTTAGAGAGTAGGCTGCTTAGTTCCACCAGAAGCAGAGAAATCAAGCTGGACCCAAGGATGTAATACTAGCCAAAGTATTGTCTTGAAGGAGCTGTCTGACTCAGCCATCCAAGTCTTACCTCCAAAACCCTCCACATACCAAGAACATATGGTAAAAATATGAACTCATAAGGACGCTTTAAATTTAGACCACGCAGTCCTGCTCCTGGGGGTCATCTAGCTGATGACATTAGAAAAACTGTATATATGGGTGCCCAGAGCTACATTTCCCATGAAGGTCACCTCACAGGGTGTCACCTGGGATGCCTCTCTAGCTTAATGCATACTGATTAGTCAAAACTTTCTCCTCTCTTATGTTGATCCAGTGTCTTTTCTTCTCTGGTATTCCATTCCTGAAATTTTTTGCCAGTCTTCCTAGCACCAGGTGCTACAATGTTATTATCAGTAGAACATCTATACCCAGATACCCTTGATGTTCTTCTTAAAGAACACATGCCTTCACTGGAATTTACATAGCATTTCTCCAGTGTTCTCTGAGTCCTCTGAAGCGCCCCCAGACAAAGATTTATAGCATTCTCTTCACCAACTAGTCTAGGCCTTTATGCATAGTTTTTTCTTCTGTTGAGTCTTAGCAGTCTCCTCTGTCCAGAAATGACATCTATTTTTGCCCATGCTTGGTTCTCATTCATTATCGCACACCATCAATTTCTTCTCATTAATTATTATTTTACTATGGTTGCTACTATATTCTTTGTCCTCATTGATCTCAGACCTTTAAGTTATTGTATCTTTGAATATTATTTCCTCTATGTAGAAAAACTTACTGAAGACAAAGACTAAAACAATTCCTGATTCTCTTCTCCACTTTTGTATTTTAAAAAACCATAATAATGTTACATTGAAATGCTTCTTCCATATGTTACTTTACAAATGTAGTGGTTTTCTCTCTATATCTTAACTATTTACCCCTTGCAACTTGTGTCACAGACTAGTAGTCAATTCCTCTTCTCCGCTCAGTCCTACCTCCCTGGAAGATTTTTTTCTACCTTACATTTACTTAGATGGGGGTATTTGTCCATGTACTACACTCAGAACATCATTTTATTGTTGTAAACATCCCCCAGGTTCAGCTATTTTGCTTCTGTTACCAAGTATTCCAAAATATCTGCAAAGTATATCTCTAAGTAGAACCTACCTGAAACTTAGACACAGGAACAGAAAAGGGTCTATTAGCACTTTTATTTAGGTTTTCTACACATAACTAAAACTCAGGGAGCTCAAAAGTTCTATCTCCACTGTTGACTAGAACCACCCTCCAGCCCCCAATATTCCTGAGTCTACAGCTGTACATATGTAGCTCATATCTATATTTGTTGTAGAATAAGATATTTACTGAGTGTTAGACTTCAGCTCTTTTAGAATCAGTCTTAGGTGCAAGAAAATACAAATTCTTTCAAGGTTAAAAGAAAGAAAGATGAGATGACACATATCTTAGAAGATCTTTCATTAACTAAAAGTATAAAAAAGTACCCTCTATACGAGGGTAATCATGTATAAAATAATTTAAATGGCATTAGACAAAAATGTAAATGACACAGCCAAGAAGCAATGTAATGCGCACACATTTAAAGGTTTACAGGATAGAAAGGCTTTAAAATTAATTTTCAGGAGATAACAAAACTGTAAACTAGAAGTACAATTTTTTGAAGTACAATTTTTATTAATCTAGTGAGGAACATCAGTGGGCTGTTATGATCCAGAAAAAAATAGCAAAAAGAGCAAAATAAATGACTATGTCTATATATACATAAGCATGCTATTTTTATTAATTTCAAAGATATAATTAAATTACCTGTGCTGAAGTAAAAAAGAATTAGGAAAAATTTAAAGAAAAGAATATGGTTATATTATTGCTTATTGCAAAATAGATAGGTATATAGTAGAATGTAAATTACTAACAATATTTATAATGAGAACAGCCTCTCATTTGGTTTCTAGAAATATGTTATATATGTACAGGGATCATCTTGTTGCAGCCAGTACATGGCATGGACATTACTGGTTATATTCTACAGAGAAGTAAACTGAGATACAAAGAGGTCATCAAATTTCCTTATTTCCCTAGAAACATAAATCAGAGAAAGAAGGCACTGAAATATCTTTTGATGTAAAAAGCAAGGGGAACCATTTTATGGTGGGTTTCTAGGTCAGGTATATAAACTACCTGTAACTGAATTAGAGATACCAATAGGAAAAAATATATCTTAATTACGCTGTGTTTCCTATATACTACAATGTATGCATGTGTGTATATATGAGTATTAGTGTATATATAAGAGAGACAAAGAGAAATTTTGACTCATGTCAGATACACCCATTTAGGAGTACACTCATAGCAAGCACATTATAAAAAACCTCTAGCTAAGACTCAGAAAGAGTTCAGCTAATCCATTCTTCATGAAAAAGTGTACTTGATAAAATATTTCAGAAGCTAACCAGAAAGATGATTTAATTGCTTTCAGTTTTGAATAAGCAATACTTAGAAAGATTGACAACATAAATTGTCTCCATTTGCAAGTGAAAGGTTCCTTAGCTTGTCTTCAGTGTTTCCATACCTAAAATACAGATGTAAGCTCACCCTTGCTTTAGAGTTGTCAGGACATTTATGTAAGATCATTATTCATACCAAGCCTCAGACAATAAGCAGTCCCACAAAGTTAAAAGCCTCATTTTATATTTTTAGTTTTCAAAATCCAAAATAATGTATTTTGCAAGAATCCGAATTGCATGGTGAGGATTTGAGAGATGAACCATCTGTGGATGGAGAAGACAGCCTGGAAAGCCAGAATCCTCAGCAGGCTTCAGGCTTAGAAAGGATGTTTGGAATGAATTGAGGAATTAATACTCCATATTCTCTCAAAAATGGCTGTTGAAGGAAAGGAGAGCCAACATGTTAAGTAGAGTAAGGGTCTCATTGTATGCCCCAAGACAAAAACCTCAAAGGAGGCAACTCCAGACTTCTTCCCTGATTTCCCAGAAGGGTCTCACTGCTTCACACCATGAAGGTTCTGCGTCTCTGGGTCCTAGAGGCAGCTTCATATAGCAGCAGAAGCAGCAGTAGCAGAAGTAGCAGAAGTCAACAGTGACCTAGAGAGAATCTTCAAGCAGCAGATTACAGATTCTAGAATATATGTTAGTACTGCCTTGGGACTTCTTAAGTAGAGGTCAAGGTCCCACTGTTATGCAGGTAGGGGTTAATGAGCTAGCAAATTAGGATATTAATATTAATGGAGCATTCTTAGTACCCACAGGCTAATGAAGTCTAGGGTCATTTGGGTTATATTAACATCAAACAAAGTGGAATTATGAGCCAAAAGCATTTACCAAGATAAAAAGGAACAATTTTACTGATTAAAGAAGAAAATATATTTTATTACTATTGCCTAAGATAAATAATATAGTATCAAAATATATGAAGTTAAGCATTGATATAATTATAAGTAAGGATAGACAAGAGCCATAATAACATTATTTTTCATAATTTGAGAAAGTAAAAGATACATCTTAAATCATTATAGAGAATTTGAATAATGGAAGAACTGAAGTGTGTGTGTGTGTGTGTGTGTGTGTGTGTGTGTGTGTGTGGAAGTATAGGAATACTGAAAAGCTCTACCTTTTAGATGTTATTATTTGAAAAAATGATAAATTAAGATGGATTCCATAAACTGCAAAATTCTCCAAAGCAAATATATATATATATATATATATATATATATATATATATATATATAGGCTGTATTCTCTGAGGAAACTAATTGTATAGAAAACTAATAACAAAAGATTAAGATTTTCTAACTGCAAAACAATAATATAAGAAAGTAATATTAACATGGTATTACATATTAAAATCTTATCAGAAACATGTACTCACATGAAGTCCCTCTAGCAGTTTTAGTATTTTGCTAATTAAAGAAAAAAGTATTAAAACATTTTTGTAAAAACTAATTAGTAATGGCAAAACACTTTTTAAATGATTACACTATGATAACAGAAGAAATCTCAGAGTATGTATTTTAAGAACAAAATCAAAAACAGAGAAGGTAAATGTCTGTTGTGGACACAGGTGAGACAGACATGAGACAAGATGGATCAGTGGCCCAGAGAGATTTAGATAACCAGGTAGACAACAGATCTGTAACAGTAAGTGTGAAAGTCTTCCTTAAGTGAATGTTCCCATAATAAAATGCATTCTGAAATTCTAGGAAATCAGCTCTAGCTGAGAATACTTCATTGAAATGTTGCTGTTGTGCATCAAGAACATCTTGCTGCCAGGCGAACTTTCTAAACGCCCATTTCATTACATTTCTCGCAGTATGTATAAATATAGAGATGTGAATGTGGTGATGTGAAAACCATAGTTTTCAGGATTAGAATTTCCAGATCAACATTAACATAATTAAAATAGGACAATTCATTTGCTAAAATATATAGAAAAGATAAAATAGAACGTTAGACTCACCACATATTAAAATGAATAATAAAATATCATGATTTAGTAGAATTTATGACAAATCAAGAAGTCTTTATATATAATATATTAAATAGAACAATTAATCATTTTATTTCAAGCCTGGCCTTGAATTTGTGATCTTTCTTCCTCAGTCTACCAAGTAGCTTGGATTAAAACACATACTGCAAGACTTGGATTTAAGTAAACTATCATTTCTTATTATAAAATTAATTTCCTGACTATAAAAATATTTTTAAATTAATGGATTATTTTAGAGTTAAATCTATATAACCCATTAAAATGATATGATCAATTTTGATAGACTTTAAATGATTTGAAAATATCATAAAAATAAAATATTAAGTTATAAAAACAGAAAAACCACAAAAAGTAAAAAAGGGAAGAAACATAAATGGCTAAGTCGTCTCCAAACAAGTCCATGTATATGTGTGTGTGTGTGTGTGTGTGTGTGTGTTTGTGTGTTTGTGTGTGAATATATATATATATATATACATATACATATATACATGCATATATATATATATTCAGTGGGGCATGGCCCAGATCACTGTGGGTGCTTCTAGTTCTGGGCTGGTGGTCTTGATGATATAAGAAAGCAGAGGAAGCAAGCAGTGAGGAGTAATCCAGCAAGCAGTACTTCTCCATGGCAGTGCTTCTCAACCTTCCTAATGCTGCGAACCTTTAATATAGTTCCTCATGTTGTAGTGGCCCAAAAACATAAATTATTTTCATTGCTCCTTCATAAATGTAATTTTTCTACTCTTATAAAACATAATGTAGATATTTGTGGATTCTGATGGTTTTAGGTGACCTCTGTGAAACGGGTCAATCGACCCCCAAAGAGGTTACAACCAACAGGTTGAGAAATGCTGCTCTGTGGTCTCTGCTTCAGTTGCTGTCTCCAGACTCCCCCTGACTTCCTTTCATGGTGGCGTGTGTATGTGGAAGTTCAGGTAAAATAAACTCTTTTCTCCCCCAAGTTACCATTGAACATGGTAATATATCAAGGCACTAGAAACTCTAATTAAGACAACATGGTTGTTTAAGAAAATAAAGACAAATGCTGTAAAAAAAGCCATTTACAAGAGCAAATCAAGTAGTCACCATACTATGCAAAGACACGCAACACAGGTAATCAACAAAAGCAACCAAACAACCAAACAAAACACAATGGTGATTTTTATTTATTATTCTTTGCTTGGGAAATTAAAGACTAATTCTACAGTGTAAATCTTGATACAGGTTCTCTTATAAGCAGTAACCCAAATTGTAAGAATGTATCCTGAGGATGTTTTATGAATATAGGCAATGATTTAGCCAAAATTCTTTCTTAATTATTTAATCAAGAACATGTAATGAGGTCTCAGTGTGAGTCTCAAGATGGGTCAGTTCCTACTGCCATGTTGTTTGTGTGTTTGTTTTTGTTCTTTTTAAATCTCAGCCTTAACTACCTTACTGCTTCAGCTAAGCTAGTACATTTCTTATTTGTTTTCCACTCTGTTTTTAGCAAGAAGAGGCATTGGTTTCCACAGCCTGGTCTGCCACATCCAGTTAGTTTGGAATTAATCTATAACAACAGTACTGCATTTAGAATGGCAGACAATCTAAAAGATCTTTTGACTATGAGACAGATGTGTCTTGACAGTGCTCCCATTAAACTTCAAGGAAGATAATGAACGTCAATGACCTCCCTATGGAGTTGCTTCAATTGTGGCAAACTAGCCACTGCAGGAAAAGAATGCCCTAATTTTATCTACAGACAGAATGCTGTCCAAAAAGGATAAACAGATGCAGGATAGTTCATAGCTAAGCTCTACCAAGGTAAGCTAGCCCTTCATAATTCCTGCTTTATTTAAGCTCTGTCAGAAATTCTGGTCCAGAAAACTGAAGACAGAAGCTTCAACATTATAAGGAATATGTTGGGTACTATCCAAGTGGTAAGCTATCTCTGTCATATCTATGATTTTTGGAAGCAGCATCCCTGCACTTCCTATATGTCAAATACTATTTATCCCTTCTCAGGTCTCTGATGGGGTTGAAGACTAGTTATAGTCTCATAATTAACTTAAGTTGTTTCATATTTAAAATTTTCTAGGTCCAAAAAAGATGTTTTTAGTATAGTAATACCCATTAAGATAAAAAATAATTTAGATACAAAATTCTAACTCACCAATCTAAATTGTCAAATATATTAAACTGGTAATTATAAATATATAATCATACCTTATAATTTTTATGGTCATTATAATTGTATTCAATTTATATCCAAGAGAAAAGGAACCTTTATTAGACTAAAAGGGGGGACTTTTGAAGCTAGGTCTAATGCTATGTAAGGTAATACTAAGTGCTGGCCTTTAAGGCTTGGTTGTCTCAGAAATGAGAATCTGTCTGCACATGCCCAAGTGACCCTATGTGAACTTGCCCCCACATTATTTCTGATTGGTGAATAAAGATGCCTATGGCCTATAGCTGGCAGAATTGAAATAGGCAGAGTTGTTGTTCTGAGGCTTGGGATCTGAGAGAACCACAAGAAGAGACAGAAGAAGGGGAAGAAAAGGAGAAAGATGCCATGTATTATGACTCAAGAAAACATGCTATGAGGGATGACCAATTATAGTTAGGAACATCCCAGATGAAACAATAATAACTTGGGGTTATTGATAGGAAATAAATTTTAATAACATAGAGGACAGTTATCTTCCCAGCTTTATTATTCTTTCTTTCTTTCTTTTTTTTTTTTTTTTTTTTTTTTTTTTTTTTTTTTGGTTTTTTCGAGACAGGGTTTCTCTGTGTAGCCCTGGCTGTCCTGGGAGCTCACTATATAGACCAGGCTGGCCTTGAACTCAGAAATCCACCTGCTTCTGCCTCCAAAGTGCTGGGATTAAAGGTGTGTGCCATCACTGCCCGTCACTTTATTATTGCTAATAAAGGCTTGTTATAGATATAGAGGTCAGATGTGTCTTTTATATGGGGACTAAATGGTCAAAGAGGCATAAGGCCCTCCCAGAATGGAGCTAAATGTTTTTTATAACAGAGGATATCTAATCCCCTGGATCTGGACCTCTAGGTGGTTGTAAGCTGCTTGATATGGGTGCTGAGAACTAAACTCTAGTCCAGTGAAAGGGCAGTAAGCACTTGTAACTGCTAAGCTCTTTCTCCAGCTCTAGTCAGCACTTTTGTGAGATAAATCAGTAACTGATCCAAAACTACCTAGAAGCCTTAGTACAATCTACAGTTCTCTACTTCATCTCCTCAGGCAAATGTGGTCACTATTCGTGTACACAGTTTATCAAAGGATTTAAAAGTTTGGGGTCACCCAGTTGTGTTCTAAATGTAACTGGGAGCCCCCAGGCAAACAATTTATAGCCCTTGAAAAAACATAAACATAAAATCTCAGTGCAAACCCAAATGTCATAAGCCACCTGGCCTAGTGATATTTATAAAACTCACTTTTCCCAAGCGAACAAACAAAAGTCACTGAGGTAGACAATGTTCTGGATCAAAAGACAGATCACATCTCAGTTAAAAATATATCAAATATATTTTCACAAAATACATATAGAACTATCTGGAAATTAAAACAATATTTTCTAATGTTTTAAAAATTTAAATAGAAAAACTTAAAACTGTGAAATTATACTTTATAATTTTAAATAATACCCACAGATATAAGGATCATGCATCAATCAAAATAAGTCACTGTTATAAAAGTAAGAGTGTGCAGTAATGTAATATATGGCTCTAATTCCACCTGTGACACAGGAGGATGTTGAGTTCTAGACCACTTAAATCATGTAGTGAGACTTACCTTAAACATGGTTAAAGGGGATCTTGAGGCTATAACCTTATTGGTATATCCAAGTTCAAGGTCATCCTGGCTAGTAAGTTCAGTGCCAACCTCTGACACATAGGACCTTGTCTCAAGAAAAATAAAAAGGAAGAAAGAGAATCACAAGCCAACCAAGATCTGTGAAGAACAAGCACAGAAAGTAAACAAGTAGAGGAGGGAGCAATCACAAGGCCAACGCGTGAAAGAAACAGAAGTTTTCCTCTGTGTAGATTCCAGACCTGCAAGACTCCAGACAAAGTGCTGGAATTCCCCATTCCCAGATCTCAGAGGGGGAACTAAGGATGTGATAAGTGGACTGGCTTTCTGCTCTTACATTTCAAGTCTATATAAATGCTTTTGTTGCTTGTAAGTCACAGGGAAAAGAATGAGGCTTTTCATTTCATATCCTGGGGGACATTTGATTGACCTCTGAGATTGAAACCTGAAGTCATCATAAAATGGATATAGACACAGATACAAATTCATTGTAAAGAAACTGACTATGCCAAGCAATTTTGGCAAGGGGTAATGTAGTATATTTCTTCTACCATAAGCCCTATAAAATACCGTTCTGAGGCAAATCTAGGCCTTCCAAACCCACAGTTCAGTGATTCTCAGGACCCCTTGGTATCATAAATGAGGAACCTTTAGAAGTAACACCTTAGACGCAGGCTTTTCTCTGATTCCCTGACATGTTTCTGCTTGGAGGATATCCAGCCTTGCCAATATCAGCTTTCAAAAAAGTGACCACAGGGAACAAGTAATAATTAAAGATTTCATATATATGACTCCTCTCTAGATGGCATAGTACTGTAGAATAAACATGTGTTCTGAAATCAACCAAGGCAGGAATTCTTGCTCTCATTTCTACCATATCTTGCTGGCTGGGCAAGGCCTTCAACTATGGTATTTTTTTTCTGTAACCTATGAATTTGAACTATATCTGTAGCTTTGTAAAATCTCATAGTGGGCCTAACATCATGAGAACACTAAGAGTCAAATATTAGCTATTGATCACCTTATGGTGTCTGGCAGGCTATTTTAGCATCTATGAACTGAATTAACAGAACTTGGCCTCAGTCTGTGTGACTTTGAGTAAGAGTGGGAGACACACTGTGTCTGTTTTGTAGAACGATTTTCTTACAGGCTCTTACTTCTCCAACATAGGTTTTTGTCTTGTGGGTCTTGTTGATTCCACATTGGGCTATATTCCAAAATCTCCTTCATAATAACATGGAAATGGAAACAGGGTCGAGAACAGAGCCCTTCTACTATTCTCTGCTTGTGATTTTAATGTTGATCTGCACACAAAAGCTGTGTTTGCTTCTCAGGTCCAGTTCTTTCCTGTTGTACCTTTTAACTGATATTTCCATAGAGCAATGTTCTGAGGAAAATTTTAGGCACAAAAAGCCACATGGGATTGATTCTATACATTTAGGGAAGGAAACAATAATACAAGATGGTGGGAAAGGCCAATTAACAAATACCAACTAAGAGAGAATGTGGAAGTAGATCACATAACCTTTAATGCAGCCTCACATCGACTTCCATTACTTTAATGGAAATTCCTTCAGAGATGTTAGTTTAGTTTGTTTAGATTATATTATTTAAGAGTTTGAAGACAGTTCTCATTTTATTTCAATTTAGAGTACTGTTTATAAAACTTCTTTAGATCTTAAAGAAACAGCTGATGCATTTCCAGGACAGCAGATCTGGAATTAAAGACAGAGCAGGTTCCTTACACTATTTAAGTGGACCAATCTTCCATAGCAAGACTCACAGACAGGATAGGCAAGTTGCTGTTTAAAAAAAAATAATGACCAACCCTCCCACACCCCCCAAAAAAAACCTGGTACTTAAAATTGTAGTTTTTAAGCTAACAGGATCCATCTAAGCAAACAATTGATATAACCCCTTAAATCCTTCTTGGAACTAGTAACAAGGGGACTTAGCCATTTCCTGGTAGGAAGTAAATTTCTTTTGGAGACTGTGTCCTTGAGTCGTTTTGTGAAAAAAAAAAAAAAAAAAAAAAACTTTTTAAGTCCCATGGGTACCATTAAGGAACTTATTGTAGAAGTTTCTTTAGTGAAACCCTAGGGCCCAGAAAGATTTAATGAGCCTTCAAAATGCAAAGTTACTTTTCAGAAGGAACTTGAAAAGTAGAGGAATTTAGCTAGGCTTTACTGGAAGGATTTTCTGTAGATAGGAACAGATAACAAGAGCTGGCTGTGAAGAGGACCACTGCTTTACCTATCCAGTATGTAGATGTTTACCTATCAACACAGTCTGTGCAGCATGCTCTTCTAGCTGCAGATGGCTTGCCTGTTCTTATTCCATTGTTCTGAGTTCGATAAACATGCAATTGTGTTCTAGATGATTTTCAGATCATTATGTTAGGAAAAAATTATCTGAGGAAAAAAATAACTAATTTGGATCATGCTCTTCTAAAGTAGTTATTTGGTATTGAGAAGAGAATAACACATTGCTTTGCTCTTTATGGCTTCTCCAAGACTTGTCTATCTGTGTCCACTCTTGCCATCCTTTCGTCTCCAGTACCTGCATCCCTGGGCATTACCATTCAAATTTTCACAACCCAGAAGGCTGCTGTGCTAACAACCCTGGTTTCTAATCACACGTAAATCCTCAACACCACCTCTAAAACTGCTCTTCTACAATTCCATGTCAAATGACCAAAAGGAGCAATTTGACTTACAATGTTCACCCCTATAGCCTTCCTCAACCGGTCTCATTGTTTTCTTTGAAAATTGATTTTTTTTACATGATTCTTTCTCATTATGATTTGCCGTCTCCCAGTTCCCAAGATCCTTCCCACTCCCTCACCTACCTGAATCCATCCCAGTCTTGCTCTCATTAGAATACACACAGGAGAGTGAATGACAATAATAACAATAGTAGAATTAAGATAAAATCAAATCAAACCAACTGGAATAGGAACAAAAGAGCCAAAGAAAAGAATAAGAAACACAGATAATCTAAGACATGCATATTCACAAACAGAGAAAGTATATAAAAACAAAATCAGAAACCATAATGTATAAGCAAAAGATCTATAAGGGGAAAAATAGCTTGACAAAGCCTTGTGAGACAAAGAACTCCAAAATCACCACTGAGTTCTTTTGTGTTGTTCATCTATTGCTGGGCATGGAGCCTACCCTCATGTGTATCTGCCCTTATGTGTATTCTGTGAATCCTTTGGGGAGAACTAGTTTTCTCTTTCAGAGCAGATGGCAATTAACTATCATGTCTGGGGTTTCTTAATTTTTGTTTGTTACTTTCTATTTTTTTATTTATGGAAAATAGATTATTTTTCTTATATATATCCTGATTACATTTTTCTTCCTTCTAGTTCCTCCCCACCACCCTCCTATCTGGATTCTGTCCCATTTTAGGAAGGAGTTAAAGGAAGGGGAGGAAGAAGAAGAGAAAGAGGAGGAGAAGGGAGAGGAGGAGGAGGAGAAAGAGGAGGAGAAGTAAGAGAAAGAGGAGGCGGAGATTCTAAAGGGTAATTTAAAAAAAAAATACAGCACACAGGAACACATAGGAATAGGATGACCCACTCAAACAGAAGGAAGAAAGGATTCCAAGAAAAAACACCAGAAACAGAAACAGACACAATGACCAACTCTTTCAAACTCAAGAATCTCATAAAAACACTAAGCAGGAAGATGTCATATATACCCAAAGGACCCACACAGGCCCTGTGCATGCTGCCTCAGTCTGTGAATTTGTGTCAATCATATTGAATTAGATGGACTTTTTTCTTGGTGTCTGCTATTACTTTGGCTTACACTCTTTCTGCCTGATCTTCCCAAGGGTTTTCCAACCATGGAGAAGAAGAATTGCAGGGAGACATCTCTTTAAGGACTGAGTATTCCAAGGTAACTTACTCTTTGCATATTATCTGTCTATGGGTCTCTTTATTTCTTCCCATCTACTGAAGGAGGAAATGTGTCTCTGACTATGGCTCAGAAAGGCACTGATCTATGAGTGCCTCTAAAGCAGAATGTCATTAGGAGTCATTTTATAGCTATCTTCTCTTAGTAGAACAGTAGCATTCAATTTTACCCAAAGTCTCTGAGTTATCTCGTCTCAGGTTCTTGGTCCCACAGATATGATCAGGCATGGGTTTCAGCTCATGGAATTTGCCTTAAGTCAAATAAGTTATTTGTGCCACCATTGTACTAACATATCTTGCAAGCTGAACACCACTGTATGCCAAAGATTTTATACTTACATTTCTCTTCTGATAGTGTTCAAAGTACCTTTCTGTACCAAAGATGCTAGCAAGTATAGATGAAGGCTCTAGGTAGGCACCAGTTTGACATTTCCATGTTTAATAAATTGTGAAGGTGTTATTATCAGCAATTTAGATTTGCCATTAAACAAGAACCTCTAATCTTGACTATAGCCTAGGATATTTGGAGGTTCCCATGGAACCTCCAAATTCAACTAGATGTAACCCAAACCAAGTAGGGAAAGTTTGATAGTAAAAAGAGATTTCCAGTTGGGGCTCTATCTCCCCTATTATTTGGTGGATTTAATTTAGATCAACTTCATGTTTGCATATATTTTAGGAAACTTCTGCTGCATAAGGTTTCCATACTAATCCTCAAACAGGCCCTGATTTTAGCTGTCATTGTTAATATGCCCACCTCATGTCCCTCTTTTTTGCCCCTCCACACTTGATCTCATGTTCCAGTCCCTTGCAATTGATAGGTATATCAAGAAAATTTTCCATCTCTTCCGACATTTTCCAATTTGGTGGGGTACAGGTTTTTAAAGTTTTTACGATTCTCTGGATTTCCTGTGTCTGCTGTTATGTCTCTAAGTTTGTTAATTTGGATTTTCTTTCTCTGCTTTTAGTTAATTTGGATAAGTGTTTGTCAATGATTCATTTTCTCGATGAACCCACTCCTACTATCAATCATGCTTTGTATTGGTTGTGTTCTGCTTTTTGTTTTTATTGATTTGAGCCCTGAGTTTATTATTTCTTCCACCCTACTCCCTGTGAATGTGATTTCTTTATCCAGAAGTTTAATGTGTGCTCTTAAGTTACTGGTTTGAGATGCCTACAATTATTATTACCATTTTGTAATATAGGCACATAGCACTATGAATTATGAATGTGATGCTAAGAACTATCATTGTTGTATACTCTTAAGTGTAGCTATGCTGTGTATTTGTTTTCATTCAATTCTAGAAATCTTTAATTAATTAATTAATGCCCCAATTTCTGCATTGAACTTTTTTTCATTAAGTACTTAATTTTTGAATGTCCATGAATTTGAAAGCTTTCTGTTGTTGATATCCCTGGTTGTCAGATCAGATGTAGGGTGTTATTTAAACTTTCACGTAACTGTTGAGGCTTGTTCTGTTTACAATTTACAGAATGTTCCATGAGGTGCAAAGAAGACGGTGTATACTTTTCTGTGTGCATGAAATTTTCTGAAGTTTCCCACCTTCAGTGTGAGAGGGTCAATGTGTGATTTTAGTTGCAGTACTGTTTATTTTATGAATTTAGGTACCCTTTTGTTTGATACATAGATGTTAAGAATTGCAATGTCCTCTTGGTAACCTTTTTTTTTATGTGTATGTAGTAGACTTCCCTATCTTCTGATTAGTTATTATTTGAAGTCATTTTGACAAATATTAAAATGGCTACCTCGGATTGCTTCTTGGGTTTATTTATTTGGAGTATCTTTTGACATCCTTTTACCGTTAGGTGATGTTTATCTTTGATGTTAAGATGTGTTTTTTTTTTTTTTTCAGAAGCAGCAGAAGGATGCCTCCTGGCTTTGCCTCCAATTCCTCTAGTCTATGATTTTCATTGGAGAATTGAGACCATTGGTAGTTGAGTAGTATTTGCTGATTACACTTATTTTTTGCTGTTATTGTTGTTGTTGTGGTAGTGATGGTTGTGGTAGTGGTGGTGGTAATGGTGTGTGGGTATGTGTGTGTGAGTATGTGTGTGTTTCTACTCTTTTAGTTTTCTGGTCTGAGAATATTTATGCCTTGTTGTGTTTGGGGTGTTTTCCTTAGGCTGGAGTTCGGGTGGATTTTTAGGCAGATACTGTTTTATCATGAAATGTTTTATTTATCCTCTATCTATTGTGACTGAACATTCCGCTGGGCATAGATCTGGGCTCACATCTGTGGTATCAGAGAGTTTACAGACATCCACCCACACCCTCTGACTCTTAGAGTATCCATTTAAAAGTCAGGTAAAATTCCTAAAGGTCTGTATTTATAAGTTACATGTTTTTGTTCCCTTGAAGTTCTTAATATATCTTTGTTCTATACATTTAGGGTTTTGATTATTATGTGCCGAGGGAATTTCTTTTCTACCCTAGTCTATTGGATGTATTATATGATTCTTGCACATAAATAGGTGTTTCCTTTTTGGTTAGAGACAATTTCTTCTATAATTTTGTTAAAAGTATTTTGAACCTTCTCCTTCCTCTATTCATATTATTCTTAAATTTGATCTTTTTATAGTGACCCAGATTTCCTGTTTTGTGCCAAGCGTTTTTGGTTTTTAACATTTTTATTGACAGAGCTATCTGCTTCTTCTATTGTGTCTTCAATACTTGGCACTCTTTCTTCTATCTCTTGTATTCTATTAGCAAGGCTTCCCTCTGAGTTTCCTGTTTGAGCTCCTCAATTTTTCATTCCCAGATTTTCTTCAGGCTGGCTTTCCTTTATTGATTCTCTATTGATTCTATCTATTCCCACTTCCAGGACATGAACTATTTTATTCATTTCCTTACATTGTTTATTTTAAGAAATTTCTTTAAGAGATTTATTAATTTTCTTCTAATGAGCTCTATCATTTTCATAAAGGCTAACTGTCTTGTGCTTCATCTATGCTATAATTCTTAGAGCTTACTGTTGTAAGGTTCCTGGGCTCAAGCAGATTCATATTTTCCTAGTTATTACTCATGTTTTTATGCTAGTATCTTAGCATCTGTGTTTTGGATTATTGTAATTCTAGATGGTGATGCCTGGTCTTATCTTTGTTGGGTGGGTGTCTTGTTACTTGGGTTCTGTTGCATCTCTGGTTTTTAAGAGGATGTCATGGTAGGGGATTCTTTTGGTATTTTGTTGTTGTTGTTGTTGTTGTTGGTGGTGGTGGTGGTGGTGGTTTTTTGTTTTATTGCTAAGGTCACTGAGGGTTCAGGGTAATATGTGTTTCTAGATATTGGGAACTGAGTGGAAATGGACTTGAGATGGGCTGAGGAACACCACAGGAGTTAAGAAAGCACAGTCATCCTTCTGCATATACTTAGTCCTCTAGAAATGGGGATAGAGAGTGAGGAGAGGCTACAGCAGGTAGTCTGTTGCAGAGCTTGGGATAAGACTAAAGGAGAGGTTGGAGTGTGATGATCTACAGTTAGGCTACTGGCTGTCCTGGCCAGGGTCTTAATTTGACTTTTTAAATTAAAGTTACTTGTCTGAAGCCTGTATGTCTCTAAAGTCTGGACCAGAAGCACAATAAAGAGAAACATTCCTCTATCTGACTCTATATTGTGCATATTGTCAATATTCCATATATGCTTGTCCAATATCTGAAGCCCAAATTCTAAATTGCTCCAGTATTCTACCATCTTTACAACACCATTAGTGGTAGCCCCTTGTCTTAACCCATCCATCATGGGTCTAGAGTTAGTCTTTGAATTCTCCAGTGCCCTGTACTCCTGTCTAACTGCAGGGCATATTTTCTGTGGTAAAAATCTTTCATTTTCTATGGCCACAGTTTCCTCCACATATGTTCATTTCAAGCTCATTTTCAGTTAAATGGGGGAGAAAAGTCTAATTTAGTTGTAATTTTAATTAATATGTCAAATATTTCAAGGATTTATAGTTACTAAATGAAATTGCTTCTCTAATATAAATTCAAGGCAATTTCTTCAGCATTTCCAATACAGATGCTTCTCAAGCCTTGATATGCAACAAGATTTCCTAGGATTTTTCTTTAAAAAAAGAATCTGATTAAATTCTGCATCTATCTGTGTGGGGTTGCAGGAGCCTCTGCTTTCCTTGAGTCATCACAAATGGCGTAAAAGACTGGGTTACAAAATGATCTGAAGATTAATACCCAAGTCCATCCTATAAAATTATTATTTTATGCATAGTTTAAATAATCTTATAGTTAATTATAGGAAGTGATAGAATGTATCAATGATGGCTATACTAACAGATAAATTATCAAGTTAATAGCTACATCCTTTTATAAATTAATACTTATCATGAGTCCAGAGTGGTTGGTAAGGGGACAGTAGGATAATCCTTTTTTTTTTGTTGTTTTAATACTAAAAGCAATTTCAAACTATGAAAGATTAGTTTGGAGTGATTTATGACTCAAGACTTAACACAGCGTAACAGAAGTAAAAGAGAGAAAAGTCATGTCACAGGACACAGAACAAGGTCTTATTTGTATTTCCAGGCTGAGCTAAAACATAAGCATGAATATAGTGGGGCTTATCTCCTGGGACTTGATGTCTAGGCACCTAGTGGATGAAAATTAAAACAGGGGATGGATTAGGTGTAAGAAAATGCTCAGATGTCTTTCAAAGGTGTTGTGCAGGACAGATGTATGGAACCAGGTGAAAGAGCCCTCCACACTAAGCATAAAATAACCACGAGAGTAAGTAGATATTCAAATGCAGCATTTGAGCAGTAGTAGTTAAAAATCAGAGAAATGGGGGCATATGCATGTCTTTTAAGCTTGGCTTTTGAAGATCCTTAGAAGAAATCATAACAACCTAAATCTGTAGTTTTCAGCCTTGGCTGAACTCAACAGTCACCTGGCTACCTAGGAAATAGCTGCCTGCCAGGAGCCCACCCTAAAAGGTCTGATGGAATTGGCCTGTGGTAAGCCTCAAGCGTCGACTTGTGCAAGTTTCTTAGGTGATTACAACATGCAGCATGGACAGGTGCCATATGCCATATGCCAAGCACCCTCAAGACAATATTTCTTCTTTATAGACTTGTTAGAATGTCTCCTTCTACAACTGGGCTCCTTAATTCCAGTGTGAAAGTTTGGATTAGCCCTCTCTAGCATGGTGATTGTCAGATGTCACTGGGCATTAGAGATACCTGTAGGGCTTGTAAAAACTTAGACTGTTGGGGGCACATCTGATCATTGCCAACTCTGTTAAACTAGTATGGGACTGTATGTGTGTATCCAGAAAGTTCTAAGCCATTGCTCATGCTGTTCATCTAGGGATCTTATGTTAAAAACTAGGGCAAGTTTTCAGATTTGAATATTAATGTCAAAGTGGTATACTGTGTATAGTATATTAAGTGTGGTATACTAAATGTTATTCTTATATCTTCAGGATGTAAACTTCAATTATCGAATCCTGGCTTAGGGCACACCTCTAAGAGTCAGCATTAAATTGTGTGCCAGTCTAAATGACTGACATTTATTATTTTCTCATTGTTTTCTAAGTTGACTGTCCAAATGTGGAACTATCTCATTCAAAAGTGGAAAACTCATTTCTCAGGGATGCTAAACAATGAATTATGATAGCTGTCACTTAGACAAATATCTTTGTTTTGTTACTGAGTGTGGAATAGGGAATAGGGAGAATGGTTGCAGAAAGCCTGAAGTCAGAATACAGATAAGGAAGGGTAGTACCATTGCTCTGGGTTGTAGTGAAATAAATCACCATGAATATTTTAAAAAATTAATATAATTTATTAGCCAATGGTTACCCATGAAGCTGAGGGGTGAAGAAAATCAAATTTACTTGAATTTATAACTTACCTGTATGCTAACAACCTAAAACTCCCGTCAGTACTCTCGGATCAATAAGATGTGTCTAGTACCTGAGCCTTGAAAGTCATGGTGAGTGAAGCAAGTGTCTAAGCTTGATCCTGTCCCACTTTTATCTTTTTGTAAAGCAACAGCTAGAAGCACAGATGGTTATCTAAGATTCCACCATGTTCCTCAGCAGGCACTGTTATCACATTATAGTCAGCTAGATTTCTTGGGGGAAGTGCAGTAATTCTTTTGACATGAAGGAACTTCTACACAGCTGAGATTAGGAAGCTATCAGACCTCAGAGGAGAGGAGCTGAGGTGTTTGGCAGTACATTCCAAGAAGCCTAGGAGCTTATTTTAGGACAAGGTGATTTCTCATTTTCAGCACTCCCTCCTAGCAAAATTTCAGACTGTCTTATTATTCTACTTCTTGGAAATGAGTCCAATAAAATGACAAATATGCTTAGTGAGCCAAAGAAAACATTGGAATTCAATTTTATGTTATTGGGTGTTCGTTCTTTGTTTTAATTGCTAACAAACTTCTTTGTCCTTAAACATGAGATTGGTGTTAAATTAATTGAATGATCTAGTCTAGTCTCTTTGGATCAGAGTTCAGAGATTCTTAAGTAATGAGAGGCAGGCAGGGTTACAGCTAAGGTTCTACAGGGCATGTATCATTGCAATTTTCTTTATTTTTCTGGCCAGAAAAATAATATAGGGCCAATACTAACCCAAACTGAGTATTCAGGAAAACAGGAGCATGAAGTTAAAGTATGTAAAATTTTATAGAATAGCTTGGAAATAAAAGTTGTTTGTATAACTCTAAAGAAGTAATCTGATCTGGAGTTCCCAAAATTCCTTAAGACACTCAGCCAGAAAGCAGCAGATCGACTCTAACATCTTGAAATACTTACTGTCTCATATGGCTATGCAGCCTCCAAAGTGTGATCTGGAATGAAGCTCCATGAGAGTTAACAGAATACCAGTCAGTGGAAAATAACAAGATAAAACCTACAAGACAGAAATAATCACTGTAAAATCCCACATGTCCAAAAGTGACTGGAAAATTCAGCAGTTATTCTTAAATCTTGAGTTTAATTTGTCTTATTTTGTTAGAACTATAAATGGCCAAGTGTTGTAAAATGTTTTTAATAACAACTGCCTTCATGTTTCAGATTTGAGATGCAAACATGAGGAGCTATAGAGGACAGAAAGGGCAATTTTCATATAACTGCTACAATCTCAATTTAAAATACTTGTAACTAGATTAATGATCATTCCACTAAACCTGGAAATTTGGATGTCTGTGTCTATAACATGTAGCTCAGAGCTGAAACTTTAAAGTTGTTTTTTTTTTCTGTTGTCATTCATTTGTTTATTTTTTGAGAGAGGTTATTGCCATGTGACCCCAATTGGCTTTGAATTTAGTTATCCTCCTGTGTACTGAGTTTATAGGCATGTGTAACATTACTAGGTATAGAAGTTATAGCTGGTTTTGGTTTAATTCTTTTTTAATTGTATTTTTATTATTTAAATTTATGTTGATCATATTCATCCCTCCCTCAAGTCCTTCCAGGTCTGCTCCCCTTTCCTACCACCCAAAGTTAATTTTTTTCTTTATAAAAGAAAAAAACCAACACAACAACAAAATCAAGAAAACAAAGTAAAACAACACTCCCAAAATGAAACAAAAACCCCAAGCTATAACCCAATAAAAGTACACAAAAGAACTGTGGAGTTAATTATATTTTGGTCTAAACATGTAGCCTGCTTTGGAGTGGTTGATATTCAAGTAATGCTGCATTGGAGGAAACTCATTTTCCCTCTCATACCAGGTATAAATGACATTGAGTTGTTAACATTTACCCTTGTGGCTAGGTTTCCTTTCACTCATTTTTTTTAAAAAAATACATACATATATATATTACATATATATATATAAATACATATACATATATATATATGAAACAAAATAAAATATAATGTGATAGAACAAAGATCACCACAGTAGTATTGGACAGGACAAGCCAATAGAAGGAAAAGAGCCCAAGAAAGGCCATAAGAATAGCAAAGTACTAAACTGGAAGCTATAATATATATGTACCCATGCAGAGCCTGTGCATTCTGAAATATATATGATATGCAACATATATTTACCTGCACAGTTTTGAATTTTTGCAGAAAAATTCAATATTGGTTGAAGACCACTTATCTAAAATCTGAAATAAAAAATACTTCAATATCTGAAGTTTAAAGGCTGATATAATCCATAGATAGAAAACTTCACCTTCATGATTTCCAATCACAATGTAAGTGCACCAACCACAGAGAACATACAAGGTATATGGACAAGGTAATTACAAAACATCAATAAATTTCCTGCTAAGCCTTGTGTCCCCTAAAATGATGCTTCTCTGGGAATATTTAAATATTTCTAAACCCTTAACTTTCAAATTCCAAAGTATTATTGTCCTTAGCATTTAAGAGAAGGAATGCTTATTGTGCTCAAAAGAAATCAGTTTCAAGTAATTTTACATGGCTTAACTTCTATCTTCACGAAGAATGAACAAAGTAAAATAGGGATATGCCAAGATCAGAGATAAAAACAGTGACAGCTACCTCAGTTTTCTTCGTAGTTGGACATTTGGACCACAAAGTGGACATAGAAAACTTATACAAGCAGTAGACATCTTTATTACTATGGTTCCAGAAAGTCAAGATTTTGCTTTGGGTCTGGTAATTGTAAACTCTGACACTATTTGAAAGTCTTGGAACACCCTCTGTTGTTGAGAATAATCACAGATTTATGGAATTCAACTCACATATTCCCCTCACATTGTTTAGATGAATGTGACTGATAAACTTTTTATAAAGCAGGTTGTAAGTAAATGCGATAAGTCCAGATATTTATTACTGCTCTATCAGCATACTGAATTAGAATTAAAACTCTTCAAGGATGCATAATGCACTTTAGAATAGATACTTTTGAACACAAAGGGTGGGCACATATGTAAATGGGAGCAAACACAAAGTGTGAATATACATAATGAAAATGAAGGTTGGACTTTGCATTATATTCTGAAGCTTCTAAAATAATCACAAAGGTTTCTCAGAATATTCTTAAATGTTTTGCCACTAGTAAAGTAGAAAGCTGACCATCATAAAAAGAAATGAAATTCTGTCATTCACAGCTACACACATAAAATCAGAGTACATTGTAATAAAATGGGCTGAATACACAAGGACAAATGCAATATGTTCTTTGTGGAGGTCACATTGTTGGATTCATAGCATTAGAGAGAGAGAGA
>NW_022196896.1:29027718-29057285 GCF_008632895.1 Mastomys coucha | reverse complement strand
GAGAGAGAGAGAGAGAGAGAGAGAGAGAGAGAAAGAGAGGAGAAATGATATGAGATTGGATACAGTGGAAGGTCAGATATGATTTCCAACAAGTATCAAACTCTTGCCTCATGGCTAGAACAAGTTCTAGTCTTTTATACCACAACTAAAGAAGGATTGAGTTTGAAGGATTTCAATGCAAAGAAATGCATTGTTGATAAAAGAAAATGTTAATTTCTTTAATCATTGCACATGGTATCCTAAAAATGTGTGCAATTACAATGTGCAGGTTTTTTTTTTTTTTTTTTTTAAAAAAAGACAAGAAGAGCAGATAAAATAAAAACAATATGAAAGGTAAAAGTCAGGCAGGCAGACAGGCAGGCACCATCTGACTTTCAATTTTCCTTTAACAGGAGCCACAACACATAACAGAAGAATGCGGCTCTGGAACATAACTGACTCTCCTAACTGGATTCATCTCAAGCTAAGAGTTAGCACTGTTAGCATTTTTGTTGCACACTCCGAAGAGAACACTGCTTGTCTTCACATTCTTCAGCTCAATTCATTTCATAATTTTTCCATCACTGGAGGTTACCTGGGTTGCTTTGATGCTGGGTCCATTTGTTATTATGTTTCATAGGATTCCATAAGCCCATGAGGGCCAAACATGTGAACTCCATACCAGATACTTTTATCTGTAAAATTAGATAAGGAGCTGTCAACTGACAAATAATAATTATAATATTATTATGACTACTTAGCATCATATTTATACCTCTTATATTTTGACTTCCATAATGCAATACCATCTCTACTTTCCATCAAACTTCATGAAAAATTGACAATATGAACCAGATATTCACTGCAATCTCCACCTTAAATTTAATGATGATGTTGAAGTTCTGTGACTTTCAGTGGTCCATATTTCTTGGCAATACAATTGGAAGGAGAACAAATGTAGCAGAAAAAACAAAACTGAGCATATTTTTCAGAAAGCACACACACACACAAAAGGTATTATTTTGCAATTTTCTACATGTTTTGAGACAAGTGAATAAGTCTTAAATTATTGAGCTGTCTTGGGTCCATGTAAAATGGACTACACATAATTTTGGCATATGCACAAAGATCCATGATACAATAAAATATAGACATTACAGGGAATGCAAGCCTCACAGTTGGAACTACTATTAAAAAAGAGAGAGAGAGAAATGGCATGGGACCAGCTTCAAGACAATTTAAGCACATTTTATGATGTTTTTATATAATCAATCAGGACTGAAGTCAAGTAAGCTTAAATCACTTAAAAGAATATTTTTAGGAATAAAACCAGAAAATACCCTGTCCATGAGAACACAATGTTCAGACATATTAAAATCCAGATAATCTTTGTCTTGTTACATTCACTTTCTTTTCTTTCTACCTTTTATTTCTTTTCAGTGAACTCTAATGTGAAGGATTGGAGTTACTGATCTTTAGATGGTAAATAAAGAACATCCCAGTAGGGCAGTTTTGTGAGTTACATATGATGGCATAACTATGTATCAAAGCAATTCAAGCTAAGAAACACATTACTTCCTAGAACTGGACTCTCTTACCATTCATTACAGATAAAGAAGTCTCTGGAGGAAGGAGTAAAGGCCAACTTAATTTTGAGCAATGGTAAGGATTTTTCTAGACACCTTGAGAATCTCCTGGATCTTAGGCTAGCCTACACCTTTCTCTTTTTCTGAACATGAATTGTCCCTTCATAATTGTTTTAATAACCTTGAATATATTTGAAATGCTTTACCTCTTCCTTGGAAATAGTTTCCTGAGTGCTTGTTATCAAAAAATGAAAAGGATGCCTGAAAGTATGATATTCTCTAGTTCTGCACTTAAAACAAATACCATTTGTCAATATAACAAATTCATGGACCAGAGAAATTGCTTTTCATAAGCAAAATATGAGGAATATCATGTTTCTTTAAACAGATGTATACTTGAGAAAAGGTGAGAATTGTAGTATTAAATTCACCAGCAAGTGCATGCCAGAATAAGCACATCCTATGGGATTGTCATTCAGTGATGGGCTGTCTACGTGGGAACAGAAGTTTTGACATTACAAACCATGAAGCATTCTGATGGACAGGGGTAGGATTATAGTTAATGTACAATATAATTTCATTATTTTTATTTATTTTTTACATTGCTGGGATTACAGTTTATAAACAGTGCTTGGAAAGGGTTTGTAGATCACAATTTATAAGCAGTGCTTGGAAAGAGTTTGTGGATAAGCCATCTATTGTAAGTCAATTCTCTGATAGACAATCCTCTTTGGTTGAATGGAGGTAGAAGTCTAGACTTCTTTTTAAAAATATTATTACTGATATTTTTATTTACATTATATCCCAATCATAGCTTCCCTTCCCTCCATTCCACCTACTCTATACCTTTCCCCTCCTCTCCCCTCCGTGCCCCATCCTCACTTTCTCCTTTGAAAAGGGGAAGCTTTCCCTGGATATCAGCCAAACTTGGCATATCATTTTGCAGTAGGACTAAGTGCATCTTCTCTTACAGACACTAGACAAAGCAGCACAGTTGGAGAAAGAGATCTAAAGGCAGGTAACAGAACCAGAGATAGCACCTGCTCCTGATGCTAGAAGCCTGACATAAAAACCAAGTTGTACATCTGCTACATATATGCAGAGTATCCATCTCATGCACACTCTCTGGTTGTTGGTTCAGTCTCTGTAGGCCCCTATGTGTCCAGTTTAGCTGATTTTTTTGTTTGATTGTAGTGGCTTTGACATTTCTGACTTCCTTCAATCTTTTCTCTCACTCTTCCACAGTATTCCCCAAGCTCTGCCTAATTTTTGGCTGTGGATCTCTGCATCAATTTCTGTCAGTTGCTGGAGGAAGCCTTTTAAATGACAGTTATGTTAGAAACCTGTTTGCAAGTATACCAGTGTATCATTCATAGTGTCCAGGGTTGACTCTCTTTCATGGCATTGGTCTGAAGCTGGGCCAGTCATTGGTTGGACATTCTCTCAATTTCTGCTCTATCTTTACCTCTACATATCTTGTAGGTGGGACAAATTGTGGGTCTCTGTGGGGAGCCGTGAATCTTGAGAGGCATTCGCCATGGCAAGATGGCACCTACTTCCGCTGTTAACTCCTAGTGGACAACTGTTTGCGCATGTGCGTAGAGAACTGTTTGCACATGTGCGTAGAGTGAAAAGGACGCCATGTCACGGCCCATCCCGGGAAGTTACGTAGGGTAATGAGCGAACAGCCAATCATGAGCAGACACACCACGCTGTGGGCAGATACGCACACTGTGGTGTATATAAGCAGTGCGGATTTTGGGCTCGACCCCCTTTTTCACTATGGATGGAGACAAATAAACAGTTGCTGCAGAAGGAACCTAGTGTCCACGTGTCTTCTTCCCGGCGAGAGGACCACGCGGGCTACAGGTCTCAGGTTTGGGGCTGGGTTTTATTTCAATCCCACTATTGGAAGTCTTGTCTGGTTATATTAGATAGCAGGTTCAGCCTCCATATCCCCCACTGTTAGCAGTCTGAGCTAGGATCACCTTCGTGGCATTATGGGAGTGTCCATTGTTCTAGATTGAGTCCTACCTTCTTTATCTCTTGCCTTCCTGCCTTATGTGTCAGCCACAATTCTTGTTCCCTGTTTGTTGCCTGAGCAGCAACCAGGACCTGGAGACTCCTGGCTAATGAGTCCATGCTATCACATTGAACTGCTGCTGACTCTGTCATGGCCACACATTTACAATATGTGATAAGGCATTTGTGCTTCATAATCAACAAAGAAAAAGACTTAAGACTCCTGTTTCTAAAACATAGGTCTTCCCTTTTTACACATATTTCAAATTAATGAGAAAAGCACAGGACTGTAACACTCAGACCTTCATTCAGACTTGATATGAGAGTTTCTGTTTTGTCTTACTGTAACTTGTTATGCCATGTTAAGTTCATATCCCTGGGAGGCCTGTTCTTTTCTGAAGGAGATGGAGGAGTGAGACATCTGGGAGAGAGAAGAGGTGGGAGGAAGAACTGAGAGGAGTGAGGGAGAGGGATCTGTGGTTAGGAGGTATTGTGTGAATGAAGGATAAATTAAAAAGAAAAGAAGCACTTTTAAAGTTCTAAAGTCTTTACATTGTCTTTCAATGTCAAGACATTCTAATTATGACTTGGCCATGGTCTCATATTTCATTAGTATGGTCTCTTATAGTAATCTAAGCAAATCCAATTCTCTCCAAATGGAAAATAATGTAGGAGACAAATGGATGGGTGAAGGGGGAGGCCTTATTCTTGAATATTCTTTATGGTCTCTGTATATTTTAGGGAAAACTGCCAGGGAACTTGAGATTACACCAATCATTGGAACTGTCCAGTGAGTTCTGTTTGCTGCAGAGAGTCAGAGCCAGCACTTTTAATGTCTTACTCAATTTTCTAGAGTCTATTCATGAGTGTCATACAGAGCTTTAATACACTGCAAAATCTTCAGATTCCTGTGAATGTATGTGTCTTTGGGAACATTTTCTTACAGACAAAGCCTATGGTAGACCTGCATTGAAGTTTAATCTCTGTCACGTGCTTCCCTTACAACTAAAAGAACTGTTCTACAAGGACTGTATAGAATGATGGTCAGAGCTGTCTTCTTGTGTTGAATGACAATTGTTATACTGTTTTTATGTCTTTATATAGTGTGTGTATTACATTCATTGCTTTTACATCAATTTGTCACATTATTTATACACACACACACATACTTCCTTTCTGAAGCCCTATAATTATTATTACTCCTTCAAAAAGTATTACCTTAAAATGGTCACACAGAGAGGACATCTGGCCACACACTTTAGATATTTTTCAAACTATTCAAGAAACAAGTGTGTTTTTAATTTTCTGTACCTATTTACCTTTTACTTGTGCACAGCATTTCCTTCAGGTAGTTGGTACTCAGAGACAGGTGAAGGGGCTTGTCAAATGCTACGTCAAGAATGAACTTTAAGAAAGCTTGGCAAACAGTCTGCTTGGAAACTATTCATTTGACCTTTAGTGACAAAGCTTATGCCTTGCAAATTGATTAATACAGATACAATATCAAATCATTTTTCATACAATTTTTTAATGTTTGTTAAGTGCTGGCGCAGTATGTAAACAGAGTATTTGGCATTTTTATTAGGCTGCGGAACTCAGTCATTTCCTTTGCAACAACATCTCATAAACTATTTTGACAGTCTAATAAACTATAAAAAGCTGTGGTAAAAACTGGCTCTGAATGTTATAACCGTACAAAATGGAAAGAGCAAGAGAAAACATCTATCACCGGGATTATTATCACTGTTGCCATGGCAACCTGGTTGCAATGGCAATATCTCCACGGCTCTGCTGTTTGTTATCATCTTTCTTGATTTTACATCATTGAAATTGTAGTAATTACACTGTGCCTGATGAAAAATGCATGCTGTCATGGCAACTAAGTCAAATATTCTTAATCATTTCACCTCTTCAATCTAAAATGTAATTGTTTGTCAGTAAAATAGGTTATACAGAAGGCTTCCATGGACTTATGAATGCTTTAAGTGTTTTGTGGAAAAATAGTGCTTTTATTCTCAAGACCTTAAGCTAAACTAATAGCCTGAGATGGTAAATAATGACTCATTAGAAAAAGTAAGCAGTATTAATTATAGTACAGTACAATTATAAACCATAGTGACTCGGTATTTAACATCAAAGATATAAGAGAAGATGTTTCAATTTCTCTGATAATGTAAAATAATCATTTGTATCAGGTGTGTATCCATTCCGGTGCATTTCATTTGTGTTCTAAAGGTCTGTATTTTCTGGTGAATATATTTTAGAATATTTTCTTCTCCTTGGGTGTAACTAAGGTAGAAAGAAAGAATTCCCTTGAAAATGAGAAAGTCAAAATAGTAAGACAAAAGAATATATTTTCAAAAAGAATGATTGGTTATGACCCTAGTAGCTAATCTTCAAAGTAGATATTTTATTTAGTATTTTATAAGCACATATTATTCTCATTATCATTATTTTCATTATTGGTCACATCTTATATATCTGAATATGTGCATCTGATAAGAGCAGAAGGTCAGAACCAATGTACAAATTTGTTCTATAAAAAGACAAATTTATCTGCCTGAGTAGGAATCCATAAATTAATTACAAAATCTCAGTATTAACATAGTAACTGTATTGTAAATTTATATAATTACCCAAGAGCTCTATTTTCCCTGAGGATAGAATTTTTGCTTGAATAGAAAAGGAAAATTCAGTTGAAATCCTTACTTGTGATAAGAACACAATTTTTATATCAGCTCCTCTTTATTTTTGATTTTTGATATAATGATGCTGCAAATGAAGGCAGCAAAATAAGTTAGTTATGCATTTCAAGAACTTATGAGTGATATAATTATCTTCATTAGTGTCCTTTGCTGTGTGGACTTTATCTTTGGAGTCCCAGGATAAGCTGAAGGTTACATCTTCTATATTTTAGATCCCTGAGAAAATTATACACCTCTTCCTCCTCAAGGCTCTTACATCTCTGCTCTTATAGTTCTCCTTTCTTTTGTTATTGTGTCATTATTTTTCCATGGGAAATAGGTAAGAGCTGACTCTAATATGATTAATTTATTTCTGCCAAAACGAGTTGTCTTTGCTATTGTAAGCCAAGATTTTATCAACACGAGGCCGAGGTTAAGCAACAAAATGCAAGAATGTATTTTCAGAGAGCTGGTGTACCTAAGTATTCATAAGGATGATAGCAATTTGAATGTGATGGGGACTGATTGATTGCTCTTTAATGGATTTAATAACAAAATTGCCTTGAAACATATTAATTGCTCCAACAAGAAAAGAAAACATTACACAAATGAAATGAATATAAAGCATGGAACTAAAATCCTCACTAATATAACTTTGATAAATGTGAAAAAATTAAACAGAATATGATAAATGTACATAAAAAGATAGAAACTGAACATTTTCTCCCCTCTGCCGTAAGTTAGCAAGGTTACACAGAAAGTCGCTGCTAATGTGTGTCGTATTGTATAACAGAAAATAAGCAGTGGGCAATCACAGACATCACAGACCTTAAGGATATTAAATACAGCATCATCAAAACACACTTGAAATTCTGAGGAACCAGACATTAGCAAAGATGTGTATGAAAAATTGTCCAGCTACTGACTCTGAAGGTAGCTAAGAGAATAAGCTTTGGTTGGGAATCTCAGTGCTGATCATATTTCTATATATCATAAGTCACCCCCAACGAATACCCTCCACTCTAGCTTCATGGAGTCATGGAGAATATGTCTGTGTTGGGGGTGAATGGTGTGTCTCAAATGTAGATGCCACACTTGTGACCACATACTCTGCCCTCCCACTCTCTCTCCAGAGGGATGATGTGGACGAGGCGGGGGTCAGAAAGACTGGAGAAAAGGTACTTGGGATCTTATTAATGTTAGGCATTTCTTAGACTTCTTTTCACATTAATCCCACACTTAGATTACAAATCACTTCTTCCTAAGTAAAATTCTTGTGGGGAAAGAATTGGTTTATACCATCAATGTGTCACATGCCTGGTGGCCTCCTTACCCCATTCTGGGCTGCCTCAGAGCTGCCTGTGTAGGGACAGATTTTGTTTTGTCCATCTAGTCCTGTCCAATGATGATGGTATCATAAGAATAAATTGGGACAACAAACCTGGCTTGGCAGAAGGAAATAGATTATTGGACTCTATCAAATCCACATGCTCAGGAATGGTCCAGCACTGTTTGAAGCATTCCTGTCAATGAACAAGAAGCCTCAAGACTTGCTCTGAGGGGGATATTCCCCAGCAGTAGAACTGCTTTCCCATGGTAGAGCCAGAGCATGTCAAATAGAGCATGCTTTCCTAAGGTGTATGACTCTCTCCGCCTCATAGTGGTGGGGAGAGGCATGCTGACGAGAAACCAAGTCCCACTGTAAACGCTAAAGTGGTGTAGGGATATGAGTGGTCGTTACTATTTAATCTAATTTCTCATTCCCTTCAGCAACATTTATCCATTCCTCTCACTGTCAGTTCTGAGCTTAGGGGATTCAAATTAATTTCAAGATTAGACTGAGTAAAACATAATTAGGAAGGTAAATGTTCTAGAGGGGAAAGGACATGAGAAAATGCATTCCAGCCATAAATATAAATGATGTTAGTGTTATCTGCCACTTCTACATTGTCTGTCATTGTCCTTCTCCTTGGAATGGCAGACCCGAAGCTGACAAATGTACATAATGTTACATAAACGATAACAATAAGATACTAAGATAACCAGGAGAAATACAAAAACGGCTGTACATAAGAGTAATTAAAAAGCAGGTTGAATATGGCTTCAGTGTTGTGTTAGATGCAGTTTTTGCTTGCTTGTTTGTTTTGTTTTCTGAAAATAGAAATGCACTTTAAATTTCAGTAATTTATGAGGACCAGAGTTTTTTCCAACTGTTTCCTTAAAGGATATCAATATAGCCATGCAATGTAGAATAGGATGTGTAAACATTAAATAATTTCAATTTAATTTGTACCCAGGACTACGTTAACAATTTCATGTGGTAATTAGGTTGAAATGCCCTTTGATATCTCAAGGAAAGCTCAAAGGACCAAGTTTTCTGTAAACTCCAGGGATGTTCCAATAGAACTCTAATTAGCCAATCTTTTAATTTCTCCATTTAAGCAATTAAGATAGACCTGGTTAGAGAAAAATGAACTGGAAAGAGTTTTATACCTGATTAAAAGGTTTTGCACATTTCCTATAGAATCTTTGCATAGAGTGCATGATATAGAGACTTGGAAAAAAGCACAAGGCCTTTTTGAATCTTAAGTTACGAACTAGATATTTCTTACAGCTTCTAAAGCAAAGGACAGTTAAGGTATTAAATATCTGAGCATACCTTCTTGCTGCACTTAAACATCACTAATGGAATTTTCTGATCACACTGAAACTTCAAGATTTTGAAATGTGAATTTCATTTTATTGCATAAGCTACACAGAATGTCCTGAAAGCTGATGACAATTATATTTCTAAGAAGCAACATATATTATACATATGTGGACTCAAGGCAAGCGTTTATGCTAAGAATTTGAAAACAAAGTCTCATACTTTCTCTGAAATGTTTCTGCTTATCTATTTATATATTGGACTCTCAATGTAAAAACAAAACCAAAAATCCAGTCTGTAAACTTTCTTGCAAATTATAGAAATGCACTTGGCTTTTAAAACACTGTAAATATATATAAATCACCAGTCATAAATCAAAGAGCCAAGTCAGAATTCCTGTGTTTAATATTACTTCTAATCAATTACCATGTTTGTTCCAAACGTAAAGCTAACATCAGGTGTTCAAGTCCTGTCAACCAGACATGGAAGCCATACTTCACCTAGCAATAGTATTGACTCAGTAAAGCTGTCTGAGAGAATGAGTCTCTGGAGAATCATGAATCACATCTTAGAAGGAGTGGCCGTGTAGCTTACAGGGGACGGTGCTTGTAGCTAAGCCTGGTGACACAAATTCTATCCTTGGTGCACAGAAGTACAGAGAAATGATTCCTGCAAGTTGTTTTCTGTTCTCCACATGTGTGTAGACAGCAAGTGTATACACACACATGTAACAAAAAGGAAATAAATGGAATTTTTTTAATGAACACATAATAGGAGAATGTATAAATCTTCACATGAAAGCAGTAAATGACTTCAAAATTAAAATGTAAAACAAAGCTAAGCCAGCCCACATTTTTCATCTTATTGTAGCTCTCTGCGTAGAAGAATATTGGATGACTTGTGGTATTGTATTTTTGATAGCTTCTTCCTGTAGAGAAGTCCAGGTCAAAGCCACAAGAGAGGCCCAGGAGGAAATGCAGTACAAAGCATTAAAAAAACTGAATTTCTTTTCTTCTGACATGAAATTTCCTCCTTAAACTGCCATTTCTGTGAGGTCAATGATATGAACCTGTCAGGTCTTGAATGGATTGAGCAATAGCTTAGTGAGTGAGTTCATAGTTGCTGGGCTAGGCCCAGTTAACAGCTAAGAAAAGGAAACTTCCAGGTTTGTTGCTATCTTCAGTGTCTAACAGGCTACCAAGAAATGCTTTCAGAAGCAGTAGTTGTCTCCTTAGATGAAACTTTTCTTACCTCGAATGGAAAGAGTATATGACTCTCTCTTTTGGGATTCATTTATAAGTATCTTGAACATACTGTGTTATCAGAGGGCTTTTTCACTTTTAAGTGGCTAGAAATAAAACTCAAAATAATTTAATGAAAACAAGGAAATTAATTGCAAAGTCCCATCTGTAGGGTCTCGGGGCCTTAAGATCTCAGGTCTCTATCTCCATTTTGGTCTTCAGAACTCAGTTTGTTCTGTTGGCAAATGGTTGCCAGTCTCAACCTCCATTTTCACCCTAGTAGGAAAATAAGGTTTTTTGTTTAGAAAAGGAAGGAGAAAATATTGAGATTTATTCTGCCTTTTCATTTTCAAGCTGACTATATCACACTAAAGAAAGGAAACTGTTGTACTGGTCTGGATGTGTATGGATTTCTGTATTCTGGTGATATAACTGCATTCAAATATGAGCATGAACCTGAAAGTTATAGGAGCTCTGAATTCCAGAATAAAAATCTCTGTGTTCCTAGAATCATAGGATTGTGTTTGGGGAGTCCCTCAGCAGTGAGCCACAGCTGTTGATGTGCATCTCCAGCTTTACTGTAAACAACTACAATTGCCTTTCTCGAAGCTTTGTTTTCGGAAGCAATGAGTTTCCCACTCAATAAAATGTTCCTTCTTTTTAGACGTTATTCCACAAATGATTTGATTTTGTACTGCATCCTCTAATTCGTGGTTTAATGCAACAAGTTAACTGTAAACGGATGGTCTTTACATAGAGCCACAGAGAAGGTAACTCACTTGCCAGTCCTCGGGTGTGGAGTATTCTCAAAGGTAGTAATAGTAGAAGAGCTGTGGGTAGCTTCAAATTACATTTTCTTTCTAATTGGCAATTAGTTCTAATTAACTTTTAATTAATATTCAATGTTTTCTTTAACAAATGGAACCCTGGTGAGATCACATCTGTTAATACTACTTCGTTTCTATTTTGGTGTTCTACAATTTTCCATTATGGTTGAAGCGAGTACAACTTCAGGATGAAGTGGGGCCTGGTGAAAAGCCAATGGCAATGTATTTTAAATATAATTTTAGCAGAGAGAGAGAGAGAGAGAGAGAGAGAGACTTCATAAAATTTAATTTTACTCTATACCAGAAATTTGAATCTACCAGCATCTTATTGTAGGGGGGAGGGGTGTGAGTGTGTGTGGGGTAAGGGAGACTTCAGGGACTTCGAGAAAAATCCTTCTCAAGAATTTAGAACTATTTGAAAAGGTTCTTATTCCTGTGACTAACACATATAATTTGAAGAAAAGAAAGATACATAAGGAACATGCCCATGTAGATGTTTTAGCAATGTGTCTGCTGTGCTATTCTCTGCAAAATGTTAATGAAAAATATCTAGAGAAAACTTCAGACAATTTAGGGAAAGTTTAATTTTGTAAGAATAAATGTCCACTCTGTCTTCATGCCTCTTACCTCTTACTTGTGTAAGTTGTGTCCAGGTTCTGCCACTCTGGGATGTTCACCTGATCTCACCTTCATGTTGCATGTTGGTGCTTTGCTGTTTGGTCTAGCCTGCACTCTGGACTACTATTTGAAAATCTTCCATGATTATAACTCCTTTTTTTTTTTAAAGTAAGTATTGTACATGTCCTTTTGGATGATCTCACTCTTATCTTTGTTGAGTAGGATAATTCCCGCAACAGGATAACTTTAAAATATGTTTCTGCAGTTGCTCACTATTACACAGACCTAGGACCTCTGTTTGACATGATGAAGAGATGAAGTGGAATGACTGGATCCATCAGGGCATCATCAGTCTTAGCCAGTGAGCAGAGTGAGCAGACCATAGATGTAGTTGACTAACTTTGGAGTTGAAAATCTAATTTCATTATCCTTGATGAGACCCCAACATGTAAATCTTAATGTTAAAGAAATAAAATTTGAAAGGACATATTTTTCTCAATGTTTGGTGTAGAGCTGTGATTTAAGAACCAAATTATTTGCAGTATATTTTACCCCTTTGATATGACAATTCAGATGTCCATTTGGGTAGATGGGCTGTATTTTCTTTTTTATGTTTGAAAATAAAAATTATTTCATATCTCCCAAATTTCCTTTTCTTCAACAATCTTCTTTCTATATTATACTTTGAAAATATGAAAAAAATTCTTTAGCAAATAAACCATCACAATTATAATATAGAGATGAACTCTTATGATTTAACAAAATATCAGTTGATGAGAATTTATTCCTCCTTCCTAAGTATAGGTGTGCTGAAGAAATTCTTCCATTAGCTATTTGGTGAGCTTGTGTTTTATAACAATAAGAATAACAATTTTTGTAATGGTCTTTATAAAGAAATTGAGATATCTGTGACCATAAGCCAATCCTTTATCAAGTTCAATGTCATTAACTTCATTCTTCTAAGAATCCAGGTAAGTTTAAATTTGTTTTGTGTATTCTGAATATATCCTAATATTGTTGAGATTTTAAATAAAGCATGTGTTATTTGTTATTGTTGTTACTGCTATTTACCTATACATAGGTACTTGCAGTTCCTGGTGTCATGACCTTAAAACACGGTACCTTTCTATTTTCAGTAACTTGTGGCATAATCATAGGGATGCTATGTTATTTTGAGTGGCTCATAGAGAAAAAGTTCACACAATTACACAGTATCTGGAGAGAAGTTCACAGGCCATACAGCCTGAATGGTTAAGGACAAAGTGCTAACACCAGCTACTGTGAAATCTGTAAAGCAAAAAACACTAGCACAGCATACATTTTGTAAATATGAAAAGCCACAAATGATTAAGTGGTTCAACTCATCAACAAAAGAAGAAAGTCGGGTGCTCCATTGGGCAGGGGAAAAATAATGGGGTGGGAGGGCAACCTGAGTCCTGCCAAAGCTCAGGTACTCTGGCCAGGTGGGCTAAGGAGACTGCCTGTGCTCTCCACACCGCTGGGTGAGTGTCTGGCTGTGGGAAGCCAGGGGAAGCCATAGGATCAGAGTCCACAGGGGTGGTAAGGGTGTAGTTCCATGGGTTCTAGGCAGTCCATAGTTTTTAGGCTTTATTGTAAAAAGAAGAGAGACAGAGACAGAGAGAGAGACAGAGAGAGACAGAGAGAGAGACAGAGAGACAGAGAGAGAGACAGAGACAGAGAGAGAGAGACAGACAGACAGAGAGAGAGAGAGAGAGAGAGAGAGAGAGAGAGAGAGAGAGAGAGAGAGAGAGAGAAAGTAGAGGGCAGCCATGGTCACATGGAAAGAGGGGAAAGGGAAGGGGAGACAGAGGACAAGAGACGAGAGTAAGAGCAAGAGTTTAAGAGTAAGAGAGAGGAGGGGGCAAACAGCCCCCTTTTTAGTGGTTTGGGCAACCTTTCTGTTCCCATGCAACTGTGGGGCAGGGCATTCCTGTCTGTTGTCAGGTGACTCTGGGAGCTTGAGCATTGTTTAGCTACAGGCTAATGGAGTGAGGGTTTGTGGTGTTAGCAGCCTAAGGTCTGGAGGTGTAGCTTACTATTCCATCCCTTGTAGACTTTTCTACTGGGTCTCCGGAGTAAGCCTCGCTCAACCAGAACACAGACTGTCTTTCACGGTCCAACACTTTTCAATAAATGTTTAAATCAAGTATAAGCTAATTTTAATCATAGTAAAATTATAAAAACAAATGGGATACAATATCATAAAAATTTAATTTGAAAGTTAAAATGAATACCAAGATACTGAACTTTATATATAAAATTAAATGAAAGCTCAAATCAAAAGAAAATCTATTTACTTCTTTGCAACCTCACCTTTGGAATTTCCCAGATGTATACCTTCAAATGAGAACCCACATGAGGAAATGCATCCATGGAACAGTCACTTAATAGCAGCATACCCATGGAAGGAGTTGCAGAGACAAAGTGTGGAGTAGTGACTGAAGGAAGGACAATTCAGAGAGTGCTCCACCTGGGGATCCTTCCCATATACAATCACCAAACCCAGACACTGTTGTAGATGCCAGCAAGTGCCGGCTGATATAGCTGTCTCCTGTGAGGCTCTGACAGTACATAACTAATACAGAAGTAGAGGCTCACAGCCATCCATTGGACTGAGCACAGGGTCTCCAGTGAAGGAGCTAGAGAAAGGACCCAAGGAGCTGAAGGGTTTGCAGCCCCTTAGGATGAACAACAATATGATCTAATCAGTATCCCCCAGAGCTCCCAGGAACTAAACCACCAACCTCCGTAAACCACACACGGAGGGACCCATGGTTCCAGCTGCAATATGTAATAGAGGATGGCCTTGTTGGGCATCAATGGGAGGAGAGTCCCTTGGTCCTGTGAAGGCTCTATGTTCCAGTGTAGGGGAATGCCAGGTCCAGGAAGCAGGAGAGGGTGGGTTGGTGAGCAGGAGGAGCAGGGAGAGAAATTTTTTTTTCCCAGAGGGGAAACCAGGAAAAGGGAGAACATTTGAAATGCAAATAAAGAAAATATCTAATAAAAAATAGCAGCAAATCCAGGAAGATAAGCCAATCAACTGACAACACAGAGTATAAGCAAAGATCATAGGGCAGATTTTAAAGATCAGCATGTACTTAGCAGAGCTGCTAATCTAAATCATGTTTACCTGAGTTATCATGTACTCATATGTGAACAAATATAAGTAGGGACAATTCAACAAAAATGCAATGAAATAAATTGAAGTAAAATGTAAAAGCACTGTAATTGTTCTAAAATAGCTTGATGTATAGTCTTTACTTTCTTAAGTAAATAATATTTAAAAGTAAATAATATTTAAAAATTAATTTTATTGAAAAGTTTCAAAAGGAAATAGGTGTGTGTGTATTCATGTATGTATGTGTGTGTACATGTGTGTGTATCCATGTATGTATGTGTGTGTCTGCGTGTGTGTATCCATGTATGTATACACATGCAAGTGCTAACAGAGACCAGAAGAGGGCATTGGGTTCCAGGTGTTGGATTCACAAGTTATTATGAGCCACCACACATGGGTGCTGAGAACTAAATTCCAGTACTTTCCAAGAGCACCCTTTGCTATTTTTCTAGCCCTTTCACACAAAAAGTTTTTATATTATCTAATCATTGCAAGCTTACTCAAATTCATAATTACATAATTTTAAATCAGAAAATATTCTTAAAGTCCTTTTATGAAAGTGGTTAAAATATAAAAAATGTATTTCCTTAAGAAATATATAATAATTAAAAATGTTGTACATGAACTCTGAAGATTAATACTATTGTAAATGTAATTAAAGCAGAGTATAATGAGAGAAAAGATTTTTTTTCCCTAGAGGCTGTGTTACTTAATTTCCCAGACACCTCACTAAAATGAACAGGGTTGAACAAAGCATGAAAGACTCTGTACATGGCATGCCATCAGACAAATGCAAATCAGACCAAGACACTGGTATAGCTTGTCACAATGAGCAAAGACCAGAACCTTGACGCCACCACATGCTGGCAAGTACGCAGAAGAGCAGGAGCTTTCATCCAGTGCTGAAGTGTGGGGACTGAGCAGCCTTGCACGACAGTTTGGCAGGTTTGTAAAAAGTTAAAATGATCTTGCCATATGATCTATCAGTGGTGGGCCCGATATTTACTAAAATGAGGCAAAAGCCTGTTTCCAAATCCTCACAACAACTTTCCCACACATGTTGATTTGCAACTGCCAAAACTTCAGAAGCAAGCAGGACATTCCTCAAGAGGATAGATTCACTGTGATACATCCAGATAATAGAATAGTATTTATTGGTAAAAATATATGATCTGAGGAAAAATTACAATCTGAAAAAGCTAAATGCTGTATAATTGCTAGTTTATAAAATTATAGTTAAGGCATAGCTATAGAATCTACAAAGAAATTAGCAGTTGGCAGCAGTTAGATAATTGGGAAAGGGCAGGATGGCAGAGCACAGGGACTTCTAGAATAGCAGGACTCTGCCATAGGTGGCTATGGGGAATGACCTGTATGTCCCCACCCACTACTGACTGTAACCTACCATGACTGACCCTTCTTGACAGATGTGGACTTCAAGGGATGATAGGATGTAAACATCAGGTAATCAACGGTGACTGCAACAGATGTTCCATGCAAGTGAACATAATAAGGACTAGAAATGTGTGTGCTGCTAGCTCAAGTACTTGTGAAATCCGTGAACCTTCCAGTCAATTTCCTGAGCAAATAAAATTCTCAAAAAAATTTACAAAATTAAAGAAGATATTCTTGTTTTGGATTATATAAAAACTTTCCTATGATAATATGGCAACCCTAAGGAAAAAAAATTCAAGTCTTTAAAATATCTATATTTTTCCTTTAAATGTTTACTTTATCTCAGTAGGAGTTGTTTTCTTAGTGATACACACACACACACACACATAAACACACACATAAATACACACACATACATACATATATATATAATGAATGGATGGAGAGGTCAGAATTCAGAATACTTATATTTAAGAACTGTGGGGAAATGCAGTCTCTAGTCTCTACAGATGTCAGTGGCTGTTATGATTGTTATTGTTTAGGTCAGTTGCTTCTCACACCAGTTCATCTTATGTTGGTAGTTGGAAGAAAATGGCTCTTTATTCAAGAGAAATATTAAATTGCACCTTTTCTTTTAATTACTGAAATCCTTATTTTCCTTCTGAAAACCATGCCAAGTATAGATGACCTCAGGCAAAACCTGGCTAAGGATCAAGATCCATCTTGTTATTTTCTACAGACTTTCTCAGTAATAACATTCTCTTCTCTGCCAACAATTTCCATTGCATTGTATTTGCTCAGGAAAATTGGGATTTATGTTCAGCTGATTTGTAATTGAAGGAGAATTATATTTCAAGTTCCCTTTTTGGATCTCCCATTTGGTTAGGCAAACACAGATGATCTGTCAGTGACACACATTCATAAAGTGATTTGATCTCTTTTGTGTCTATAAATCGAAGGTATTATATTCTCTGAATTTAAATGAAATCGTACATTATTCTATGTAATAAGCCATCTAATATAACCAACTTTGAAACCAGTACCTTTCTTGCCAATTGTCTGTAGAGTCAAAAATAAGACCTGTCTTTTATATTTGACAGATTAAGACAAAACATTCTTTTAAAGTTGCACATAAAAAATAGACATGAGCTTTTAGGTTCCCTTGGCAATACAAATAAGGAGTTATACTAAATTAAACACAGTGTCACACTGCGATGTTAGAAGAATAGATATGGAAGTGGCTTTATGTTTGAGTTCTGATACCATTGCATCACAATTATTTGAAAAAAATCTAGATTGGCTTCTAAAGTACATGGTCATCAGTAAATGATGGAAGCTATAGCAGACTTCTATGGCCAGTTTATTTGGCAAGTCTATTTGTCACATTAACAGCCATCAGTCTTCTTCTTCTTCTTCTTCTTCTTCTTCTTCTTCTTCTTCTTCTTCTTCTTCTTCTTTATTTTATATGGACATTCCTTTGCGATATATGACCAGGTACTGGAAACTGAAAACCTAAATTCTTATGAAGAAAGATATTTAGCTGACTTGTTCTAGCATCAATCCCATCAGTGTCCTTACTGGTAAACACAAAACAAATTACAAAGTGAGATCAATATACTACAGTGGCTCTCCTATAAAACTAAACACTGCACCAACTTCAAAATTACATCCCCCAATTCTTACAAATTTATTTATGCTAGAAGGGGTAGAAAAGTATGAGAAGGAAATCAGTTCCCTCCTCTCTTCTTGTCCGTACACTAAGGCTCTGAGACCTCCTTGGCAGGCTACCTTGCTGAACAGAGTCCTTACCTCTTTCCCATCAGGACTGGCAATCATTGGCTCACTTTACCCCTATGTGTTGCATGTAAGAAGGTCACCATTTCTTTTTCCTTTAATATGACATTTTTATTGTGTTCACCTCTGTTTGAGTTACTTTACAAGGCAAGACTAGGTGGAGCTGTTAAAAACCCACATACAGAAAATGTTGAATACTCTTCTTTGGGTGATTTCCCAATTAGCCTCTCCTTTTGACTTAAAAAAAAAAAAAAAAGAGAGACATTCTTCCAGTCTGTAGGTTCCTAGCCTGCAGTTCCATAGATAATGTTTCAGCATCTTTGCTTATTGGCTTTGAACTCATTTTTCTAACCTTGACTGTCTAGGCTTCACCATCTGCTGATTAATCTTGGTGTTGGGCCAGCATTTTCATGGGAAATGTTAGCAACACAACCTTTTCCATGGTTCTGTTTACTGATATTGTGGCCATCTTGGGAACATCACATGACTGTAAACAAGGTGTTTTTGTTGATCTCACTGGTCTATTTTGGGATTAGACCGAACCCTCAGTAGAATAAAACAGTCTGCTATGGACTAAATGTTTTACAAGGTCTTTGATGAGAGAATTCTGACTTACTACCCTTGGAATTTGACTTGTGTCAGAGCCCTGAGCCCCACTAAGGTAAATGGAGAAAGCAAAAGCTTAATATTCTCCCGAGTAAGCTCCGAGCAGCCTCCTTCATGATGGTTTCTAAGATCCTCAATCGATATTATCCTGCTGGGGTTACTGTGACAATGAAAAGAAAAGGAACCATCATTCCTGTGCGATGGAATATTCCTTGTGTGTGCGTGTAAATTATAAATATTACTTTTCTCCCCACCTTCAGTTTTTAAAATGTGGTTTCACATTTCATTTAATGCTAAATGGTTCATTGCATAGAGTCGCAACTCAGTTCTCTTATTACAGTGTTATCTTTCACTTTGTCAAAATATGTCGACTTGATAAGAAATCTGACAGAAGTTGCTTATGATGGGATCACTAACAGCCATCAGTTTCTCTCTAGCAAATGAAACTGTAACCATGGTGACGGCCCTTTTTTGCCAGAATGAAAATGAGACAGCACTCTGCTGCAGCCATTAGCAGAATACACAAATGTCCCTCAAGGCAAACATCTAAAGCAAATGGACTGCAAAGGAAGGAGCACTAATTTCTATTTATTTAGGATTTGTAAACCTAGCAGAGCAAGATATTAACAAAGGAACAAACAAAGGCAGCTTTAAAACTCCCTGCTGCTTGCGTTTTTCCCTTTGGTTTGTGAAACTCCTTGTCTCAAACCTAGAATCTTTTGGTATGATTCCCCTACTCTGGTGTTGAATAATACCAACAATGTGCCTTTACACTAATCCTAGATAGGCCATGGGCTTTCATTCTCCCCTTGCATGAAGAGGGAAAAGGAACTTAATCAAGTAGAAAAGGTACTTTAAATGATAAGGAGTTTCTCCTCTCTTATTTTAAAGGTGCATTTTAGGGAAAACTATCAAAAAGTGAAATACAAGATGTCCTTTTTCATATACTTTAATTTTCAAAGAGGCACGTTCATTCTGATAAGGTGCATAGAAGCTGATAATAAGTCTATTCTAACACTATCAGCAATCAGCCGCAGACTGTCAGACCTTTCAAGTGTCACCCGCCTCTCACTGTCTTCTTATTCACCCTTAGTCCCATCTCTCTCGAAACTCCATAGGGCATGCAGCTATTCTCCTGACAGGCTCAGCATAGGTGAAGGTTCTTCAGCCATCTGTGAGACAAGAATACTGTTTTCAGTTCTCTAACACCTAAAACAAAAACATTACTTTAAAATGATGTTTCAGGCTGCTTCTCACTCTCTTCCTTAAAGATGCTGTTCCGTGACCTCCATTCTTCCTGCCTTCCTTCTTCCTGGAGTTATCTTAATGATAGACCAAAATTAATGTTTTTTCACTATTCCACTTACTAAGCATAGTAATTGTGCTAAAGTATTTGTGCAATTTTAAAACCATGCTTTGATCCACAGAACAATGAGTGTTTTACAGAGTGAGAAAGCTTCACAAAAGCCCGTTTGTCTAGATATTAGGCCAGAATCCCTGCTGCCATCTCAGAAAGGAACAAAGTATTAAGATCATAGGAAGACATTTTTGTCAGATTCTCAGTGAGAATCAGAGGCAGCTGCCACTGAGGTGTTGCTGCGGAAATCTGTGTCCGCAGCTACAAAATTAACCTGTGGGATCATCTTTTATGAACTGCAGTGTAGATTCTCATGTAGCCATTCCTGGAATGTCTCTTTCTTTGTTTTCGAGTTGCTTGCTGAAGTAAGTCTTATCTGTAAAATTAGTATGTCTTGTCAAATTTGAGTATCTACCTTGACTCACTGTGGATTGAAGTGGAGTTGTTTTAACCTAGAAAGTTACTTCTGGTCATACTCTAGACTCCAGCATGTGTAAATGGTTTCGATAAAATATAAATATTCATGGACACATAACAACACTGGTCAGAATTACTTAAGAGTTTTACAGGTGTTAGAATTTGTGCTGTAATAGAGGAACACTTAGAGACCCTACAGCAATTATACAGAAGATGAATAATATCTGCTCTTGGCCAATGATAGTGGGGTCAGAAAAGACCAGATAGAGGCTATCTGGAGAATAAGAAGAAAGAACCTTTATAATTAAGGCAGAATAAGTCAGATATATTTGTTCTTCTCTAAATTAAACATAAATTGCAATAAGTGATCTAGTGTTTGCTGCAGACATGCACATGTGTTAACATGTTGTCAGGCACAGGCCTGCACATGTATGAACCACTACTCACTATATATGTCATTAGGCTGAGCCCTAGCTTCCTCACGTATTAAGTTGAGACTGTGCCATCTTCCCTAGTTAGCAAGTATTCAATTATTATTTGCCTGGAGAATGAGGCATGTTAACTTTTAAAATTGTGATTTGCGCAGAGTGCTAAGTGCCCAGCAATATGGTTTTCCAGCTCATTTTAAATTGCTTCATCAGCTCTCCTCTTCAGGAATCACAAATTCTTCATATATCACCTGCCTCTCCTTGATCGTGAATGTCTGTGAGACACAAGGTGAAGCCATTCTGAAATCCTGATCTGAGAGTTAGATCAACTCCTTGAGCATTTTTGTCTAGTTTAAACCAACCCATGAAAAAAATATAAAATTCCCAATAATTCTTTGGGTTGCCCATTACTAAATGCTGGTATTAAATTACAAGCTGCTCATTTGAACACACCACCATATAAACTCTGTTTCTGTCAGAATAAAGCTGTTTGGTCAAGGAGAAAAATAATAGGCTTTGTGGGCTGTATTTAGTATAGATTTGAGGCACTGTTGATGTTTCTATAATAGGTGGCTTTATAAGGAAGATGGATAAACATTAAAATGATTCAACTCATTCCCAAGTTCTTAAAAAATAAGCACATACTCTCTGAGAATGTGACCTAGTCCTCCTTTCATTAGCTATGGCTTTAATGCAGAACACTTCTAGAAGACCCCTCCCTGGAAGGTTTCACCTCATAGGGAAAGACTTACAGTAAGTTTTAACTCAGCGACCTGGTTTCAACCATACTCCAGTTATCCCTTTATGTTACTTGCCTGGATTTTTGGCAGCTTTAACTGAAACTACTTTCTCTAGATGAAAGCTGAAAGTCATTTTACACATAAATATAACCAGTATATATTATACCACTTATATGTCTCATAGTATTTATAGAGTTATAGCATTTATATGAAGGCTTTATTTTCTCATCAAAAATACTACTGAGATAAAAATCTAAAGATTTTATCATATGGCCCACCATTAAGCAAATTAAGGGAAATAATCAACAAGGAAGCATCCCAAAATAAATGTCTGTCCTTCCAAACTACAATGCCCATCTGACAATGGGCGTTAAGACCTCTCAGCAAGACCAGGTCTACACAGAAAAGGCTGAAAGAAAATATCTCAACCATGCTCTTGTTGAGCACTTGGTTTGATTCCTGCTGTACCAAATTGACTAGCCATGCAAAACATAGGATTAACTGTCCAATTAGGAATTCAAGTGTTTTTTTTCAAACACAATATAGACAGCCTATACAAGGAACTTATTAATAAAATGAGCCATTAAATTCAAAATAGACAGTAGTTAAGTTAGGAACTCCCTTCTTCATCAAATCACATTTAACTCATTTAAAAGTGACACCAAGCTTGAAGTTTCCAACATAAACGAGGGCTACTAGAAAATTCCCAATGCCCATAAAAATATGTGCCAGTAGAGTGTTATTTCAGGCTGGTATTTATCCAAGGGGTGCAGTTTTATAGGAAGCATATGAGAAATATGAATGAGTTCCGATGCATATCATATGTATTTCAATATTTGTAGTGTTTTCATGTTTTCCTTGGCAGCTTAAAAATTCATACATCAAATAAATGAACTTGTAGTACTAATGAATGCATGCTTAGGGGATATTTTCTAATAGTGAATAGTCTCTGTCAGCCTATTTATACTTTATAATTATTAACTATTTTCTGTAATCCTAAAAAAACTACAACCTTTACTTCTGCACACTGGTTCACTAGTTGCAAATACTCATAAAAATAGGAATTTTAATGATCTCAATGAAGATAAAGTAAGCCAAGATTTTCAGGAAGCTGAGCATGAGGCACCTCGGAACCTTATGTTCTCTCTTCTGCTGACATGTGAGGCTCTTCTGAGTCACAGAGAAGATTAGAAACTTCTTTATATCTGCCAGATTATAACCAGGACTCCTCCTTAGGGTTAATTTAGATTCAGTGAGCTTATATTGATCCATGGCACTTCCAAACATGAACTACCTCAGAAGGATGGCCTCCATCCTTCAGAACTACTTGTTTTAGTGAATGAGCTTGAAGAGCACATTCTTTGGAACTTTTTATTTTATTTTATTTTATTTTAAGATTTTATTTTATGTATGTGAGTACACCATTGCTCTCTTCAGACACACCAGAAGAGGGCATCAGATCCCATTACAGATGGCTGTGAACCATCATGTGCTTGCTGGAAATTGAACTCAGGACCTCAGGAAGAAGAGTCTTAACTGCTGAGCCATCTCTCTAGCCCTTTGAAACTTCTTATAATGTTAGGGGGAAAAGTAGATATTGCCTCTAATCTCTCATTCATACTTGTCGTAGTATCATTCAAAATGAATTAATCCAAATTACATACAGACCATTTTATTTGGATTTAAAATCAATATGTTATTTCCTTATAATTCCAAGAGGCACATCAAAGATGTTATTGGATAGAATTCATAAAATATTTAAATAATAAATGAGGGTCCCTGATGTTTATACTTTGTTAAGCTTCCTGTGGATTTAGACAATTAGCAAGAGAGGGCTTGAAAGATGAGAATTAGGTTTTTAAGAATGTTCTTGTTCACTGTAACAGGATTCAGTTTAAACGTGCAGGCACTATATATAGTTACCTATATGAACATGTCACCCATGATAGGACTCCAAGCCAAGTCTTTCTCTTTTCTACGCTATCCCATGCCACCTTGAGATAACAACAACAATGGGACTCTCCTTGATCTGCATCAGACATTCTGAAAAATGTTTCTCAACTGAAGGAGTAAAGAAAAATAACAGAAAGAACATTATATACATCAATTTCACACCTAATAGCCATTCCATGGGTATTTTATAGAGTAAACCAGGACTATAAATTTAAATCGATAGTAAATTCTATATTTTCTTTAAATTCATTATCTCTTGTGAGGAAATGAAGAAAACCTGGGTGAATGCCAATGGAGCAGATGAAGTCCTGAGTAAATGTGAGTTATTGACATGGGCACAGCCATGTCAAGAATACCAGTGACTCAAACCCGTGGGAATGACAAAGCCTTCCTCTGACCTATGTGCAGTTACTGACATTGTTCAAAAAAATATTGACTTCAGCTTCTTGTTCCGAAATGTTTACAGCCTAAGATGCTCCTCTACACACACCCCTTACTGAAAAAAGCTAAGCTTGCTCCCTTGTTCAGCTGTATATAATATGCCTGCCTCCTCATTTAGTTGTATACAATAACTAAGTCTCTCCATTTAGCTCTATACAATAACACTGCCTCCACAATTCAGATACATAAGGTTACTGAATTTCAAGGCTGTTGCTGGTATATCTTTACCTCTCTATCAAATAACATGGCCCAGTAATTCCAAGTTTATGTGTGTCCATCATTTTTCTTTTCATTTTTGGTCACCCCAGTTAGGTCATTCCCAAAGTTGTTCAGATAATAAATAATTAAAGTTTTAATATCCAGATATGTGCGACCAATTTTTTCATGGACCTAAATTATAAATAGATATGGTACATAACAGATTAAAATAAATATCACATAAAATATATTATAGTTCTAAAATATAATATATAAATACTCAGTATATAATTCTATGTGTAATATTATATAATATATGGATGCAAATTAAGTACATTTTACCAAAAGCATCTGTCATATTAATAAATAATGAATATAATTTTAACACCATACTCTCACCAATAGACAAGTCACTAAAACAGACAATAAACAGAGACACAGTAAAACGAATAGAGGTTATAAACCAAATGGATTTAACAGATATAAACAGAAATTTTCATCCTAAAACAAAAGAATATGCCTTCTTCTTGTATCTCATGGTAAGTTCTCCAAAGTTGACCATATAATTTGCCAGAAAACAAACCTCAACAAATACAAAAAGATTGAAATAATCCCATGTGTCCTATCAGATCACCACAGACTAGGGCTAGATGTCAGTAACAACAGAAAACCCACATAACCATGGAAACTGAATAACACTTTACTCAATGATAACTTTGTCAGGGAAGAAATAAATAAAGACTTCCTGGAAAATGATAGCATAGCATACCAAAACTTACGAGACAAAATGAAAGCAGTGCTTAGAAGGAAATTCATAGGACTAAGTGCCCTCATAAAGCAATTGGAGAGATCCTACATTAGCAACTTAACTACACACTTGAAAGCTCTAGAACAAAAAGAAGCAAACACACGCAAGAGGAGTAGATGGGAGGAGATAATCAAACTCAAATCTGAAATCAACCAAATAGAAACAAAGAGAATGATACAAAGTATCAACAAAACTAAAGCTGATTCTTTGAGAAAATCAACAAAATAGATAAACCCTTACCCAAACTGACTAAAGGTTACAGAGATAGTATCCAAATTAACAAAATAAGAAATGAAAATGGAGACATAACAACAGAAACTGAGGAAATTCAAAGAAATTGTGGTTCATTTACACAATGGAATATTATTTGGCTATTAAGAACAATGGTATCATGAGTTTTGCAGGCAAATGGATGTAACTAGAAAATATCATCCTTAATGAGGTAACTCAGACCCAAGAGGACATGCAGGGTATGTGCTCACTAATAAGAAGGATATTAGCCAAAAAAGTACAGAATACCTAGGATACAATCACAGAACACAAGAAGATTAACAAACTGAAGGGCCCAAGTGAGGATGCTTCAATCCACTTGGGAGGGAGAAGAAAATAATCACAGGAGGCAGAGGGAGGGAGGGACCTGGATGAGAAAGTGAAGAGGAAGGGGAAAGGGGGAACATGATCAGGTTTGGGGGGACAGGAGAGAAACCCTGAGAGAGCAGAATAAATGGGAATATGCAACTTCAGTAGGTGTGAGGGGAGGGGACTCTCTAGAAATTACCAGAGACTTGATAGGTGAGAGACTCTCAGGACTCAAATAGAGGGACTTTAAATGAAATGCCCAGCACTGTGTAGAGGGAACACTTAAGAGTCCACCTCCAGTAGAAAGACAGGGTATCAAGTCTTGATTGATAGGATTGAAGGATTGATTTGCCACCCCATCGTCAAAAATCCTGACTCAGAGTTATTCCTCTCTGAAAGAACTGCAGAGACAAGAATGGAGAAGAGACTGAGGGAAAGGAGGAATAATAACCAGCCCAATTTGAGACCCAACTCAGGGAGGTCTGACACTATTACTGATGATATGGTGTGCTTACGGACAGGAGTCTAGCATGGTTGTCCTCTGAGAGGCCTGAGTTCTGAGACAGACACAGATACTTACATCCAACCATTGTACTGAAGTCTGGGACCCCTGTGCTTGAATTAGGGAAAGGCTGGAAGAAGCTGCAAAAGAGGGTGACTCCAGAGGAAGACCAGCAGTCTCAACTAACCTAGACCCCTGAGATCTCTCAGACACTGAGACACCAATCAGACAACATACACTAGCTGGTCTGAGGCCCCTAAATCATATACAGCAGAGGACTGCCTGGTCTGGCCTCAGTGGGAGACAATGGATGTGCCTAACCCTCAAGAGACTTGAGGCCCCAGGTAGTGGGGAGTCCTGGTGGAAAGTATCCTCTTGAAGACGGGGTGAGGCGAAAGGGAATGAGTAACTGTGGGAAGGTGGACCAGGAAGGGGGGCAATGGCTGGTCTGAAAAAAACATAAGAGTGGTGATGATGATGATGATGATGATGATGATGATGATGATAACTTAATTTATTAGCCTGTTTTTCTAATAACTAACCACTTTCCTATGGGATTCAAGGTCTACTTCACAAGAGGAATTCACATCTAGTATTGTAAATCTGGTCAAGGCCTTGTGACTAAAGAAGTCACAGTAGGGGTGGACCACCTACTATTATTTTTCTAAGTAGAAATAGAGTCAAACTGCCTTCTAAATAGCATCTTCATGCCCATAGCCAAAATAGGGAAGCATTCTTTAACTGGCCAAATTGGAGAGAATGAATGTGTATTAACTGCTTTCCTATAAATGAGACCTGTAAGTAATACCACTCCCTCTAAGTATCAAGGAACATTTTTTAATAGAAAGATTGTAATAGCTGGAGACAAAAAAAAAAAAAAAAAAAAGGGCAACACAATATATTTTCAACAGAATGGATTGTTCCAGTCACAAATTCACCAGCAGCTGTAGTGACCTGCCTATGACGTATATAAGATCAATCGAGTCAAAACTACCAACCAGTAGACAAACCATTAGATAAAGTGAAATTGACAGCTGATAGCTTCTGGGGAAGAATGAGTTTTCTCTTTGGATATATTTTTAAATACCTTGACCATGCTTCATTGGATGCCCACATACCAATGCATATAAGGTCAACACTAATTGGATTCTGTGGGTTATTTCTTTAAACAAGGACAGAAAGTTTTGAGTGGGATATAAGAGGGTAGATTAGGGAAGATTTGGAGGCAAGAGTGGAGTGGTGGGTGAACATGATTGAGATATATTGTATCTGTGTATAAAATTCTCAAAGATTAAATAAGAATATTATATTCAAAATAAAAATCTGAAATCTATTCCACTGGAAGGAGACTTTCAAGCTACCTCAAACCTTCTGAGTCCTGTGTCCTAAGTATGTGCTGTCTTCAGCAAAGGGGACTTCCCATCTCCGAGAGGCAAACAAAGGCAAGGATGTTTTGTAACTCACTTGGACTACACTGATCAGCACAATAAAGGAAATGTATCATGTCTTGGTACTAGGGTTTTTGTTGGGTAGTCTGTAGTTCCTTAATTACGCAATACAAAGAAGTAATCTCTGAAATCATATATACATAAATCACATAGCCATACAAAATGGTCTTACAGGTCTATGTGTGTATATGTAACAATAATGATCCAAAAGAGGCCTTCAGTTTGAAAATGATTAAGGGAGGATTATGGGAGGAACTTGAGGGAGGGCTGTGAAAAAAAAAGTGATGTCATTATACTTTAATTTGAAAATTATAGCAAACAATAAAAAATTTAAAAAAGTAAAAATGGAACATGCTTTTTATTAAGAAAAATCTTTAACTAGTTGTTTATTTCTCAAGCTGCAGACAAGAAGTCATTTTTAATCTGTAATATACTTGGGTTATACCATACTAGGTTCTGCTCTTGGGAAAAGTTCATAACAGGGAAATACAAAACACTATATTCTTTCATGACGTGTACAAGGCAAGAAAGGTCAAAGGTAGATTAAAATATTAAAGGGTAAATACCAGGGCCCCTGTGAACACAGATAATGCTAAACTACTCCACAGCCACATGAGGTTCTCACCCCTAAGCCTATTCTGCATTTAATGCATGACTTGCTTTCACAACATTTTGCTAGTAGGTTTGTTTATGAATTTCCCCACAACCTTTGTGTTTGCCTTTCTCAACACACAATAGTGTCCAGTTTTTTAATGCTCTTCTATGGGAGAGATCAGGACCAGAGTCACTCTGTCTTTTAGCATGTCCTAGCCTTAGCAGGTTACTTTGATCCTTCAAAAATCCAGATACTGAGATCTTCAATTAGTTAAGTTCAATTAGATGTAAGCAGGATATACAACATTGCTCCTTACAGGTGAATTATTGGCACAGTGATTATATTTGTACATCTTGCTGTATCCACAGATTTGGTCTAAGTCCTGCATAGGCACCACAATTTCTGGTAACTCAAATACTTATCATAAAAATGGCATAGTGTTTTCATCTAGCCACATATCTAACTGAAATCTTATCATCCCTAGATTGATTACAACCTCTTAACACAAGGCAAAAACTACAGAGTTGATTGTTAAAATTTCTTGTTTAGGGAATGATGACATGTTGACTACAGACAATTATTTTTTTAACATTCAGTCTGTGGATTTGCTTAATTTGTGGATATGGAATGCTTGCATACAGATGGTCAACTATAGTTTCAGGTGTAATGTTTGTTTTAGGACTGAACATAAAGAATATATTTAACCTCAGTGTGTGATGTAAAGGAAACACTTTAGAAAAAGACAATCAGAAAAATTGATCATGCTCTTGCTTTCTTGTGTGTTTTGTATATTGTTTGGAAAGTGTCCATTTTGACTCATATATTCTCAGTATCCTACACATCCCAATTAGAAGCTGGAAGTAACTTGAATGAGAAGATGGATTTCTGGAAACACATGATATAAACTATGAGAGACAGCAGCTGGTCTAAGACAGGAACAGCCATGAGACATGAGCAGCAGAAGCAGCAGAACAGCTGGGACATGGTCCTTCCTGCATCCCTATGTACCCAAGATGTAGAGCTGTTCCACAGTCCTCTGTGCACAGATCTTGCCAGAAGAAAACTGGTATCCCAGGAGTGCAGACACAGGCTTACAGACCCACAGGAGGAACAACCTCAAGCCAGAGACAGCAAGAACATCTAACAGCAGAGATTAACTGATGGTGAAAGGCAAACACAAGAATCTTACCAACAGAAACCAAGACTACTTTGCATCATCAGAACCCAGTACTCCCAGGACAGTAAATCCTGGATACCCCAATACATTGGAAAACAAGATTCAGATTTAAAATCATATCTTGTGAAGCTGTAGAGGATATTAAGAAGTACATAAATACAGGAGAACACAGGTAAACAGGTAGAAACCCCTAAAGAGATAAAACAAAAATCCCTTAAAGAATTAGAGGAGAGCACAGGTAAAAAGATAGAAGCTCTTAAAGAGGAAACACAAAAGTCCCTTACAGGAAAACACAACCAAACAAGGGAAGGAATTGGACAAAACCAAGCAGAATCTAAAAATGGAAGTAGAAACAATAAAGAAATCACAAAGGGAGACAACTCTGG
>NW_022196896.1:29012689-29027708 GCF_008632895.1 Mastomys coucha | reverse complement strand
AAAGAAAAGAAAAAGAAAAGAAAACCTAACCCAAAACATCCTGGAAATACAGGAGACAAAGAGAAGACCAAACCTAAGGGTAATAGGTATAGAAGAAAGTGAAGATTTCCAACCTAATGGACAAATATCTTCAATAAAATTGTACAAGAAAATTTCCCTAACCTAAAGAAAGCGATGCCCATGAACATAAAAGAAGCCTACAGAACTCCAAATAGTTTGGACCAGAAAAGAAATTCCTCCCATCATATAATAATCAAAACATCAAATGTAGAAAAAAAAAAAAAGAAAGCACATTAAAAGCAGTAAGGAGAAAAGGCCAAGTAACTTATAAAGGCAGACCTATCAGAATTACACGAGACTTCTTGCCAGAGACTATAAAAGCCAGAAGATTCTGGGCTGGAGCCATAAAGACCCTAAGAGAACAAAAATGTAAGCCCAGGCTACTATATCCAGCAAAATTCTCAGTTACCATAGATGGAGAAAACAATATATTCCATGACAAAACCAAATTTACACAATATCTTTCCACAAACTCAGCCCTTCAAAGGATAGTAAATGGAAAACTCCAATACAAGGAAGGGAATCACACCCTAGAAAAAGCAAGAAAGTAACCGTTCAACAAAACTAAAAGAAGATAGCCACATGAACAGAATTCCAACTCTAACAACAAAAATAACATGAAGCAACAATTACCTTTCCTCAATATCTATTAATATCAGTGGATTCAATTCCCCAATAAAAAGACATAGACAGACTGGCTATGTAAACAGGACCCAACAATTTGCTGCATACAAGAAACCCGCCTCAGTGACAAAGACAGATACTACCTCAGAGCAAAAAGGCTGGAAAACAATTTTCCAAGCAAATGGTTCCAAGATAAAAGCTGGAGTAGCCATTCTAATACTGAATAAAATCAACTTTCAAGCTAAAGGAATCAAAAAAAACATAAGGAGGGGCACTTCATACTCATTAAAGGTAAAATACACCAAGATGAACTCTCAATGCTGAACATCTATGCTCCAAATGCAAGGTCATCCACATTCATAAAAGACACCTAACTAAAGCTCAAATCACACATTGCACCACACACAATAATAGTGGGAGACTTCAACACTCCACTCTCAGCAGTGGACAGATCATGGAAATAGAAACTAAACAGAGACACTAACAGAAGTTATTAAACAAATGGATTTAACAGACATTTATAGAACATTTCATCCTAAAACAAAAGAATATATCTTCTTTTCAGTACCTCATGGTACATTCTCCAAAATTGACCATATAATTGGCCACAAATCAGGCCTCAACAGATACAAGAAGATTGAACTAATTCCTTGCATCCTATCTGATCACCATGGACGAAGGCTGAACTTCAATATCAACACAAACAATAGGAAGCCCATATACACGTGGAAGCTTAACAACACTCAACAATTTAATAACATTCGAGTTTAATAAATATGAAGCCACAACATACCCAAACTTACAGGACACAATGAAAGCAGTCCTAAGATGAAAACTTATAGCTCTAAGTGCCTCCAAAAAGGAACTGTAGAGAATATACAACTGCAATTTGACAGCACATCTGTAAGCTCCAGAACAAAAAGAAGCAAATTCACCCAAGAGGAGTCGAAGGCAAGAAATAATCAAACTCGGGGCTGAAATCAACAAAATGGAAACAAAAAGAACTATACAAAGAATCAACCAAACCAGGAACTGGTTCTTTGAGAAAGTCAACAAAATATAAAAACCGTTAGCCAGACTAGAGGGCACAGAGACAGTATCCTAATTAACAATATCAGAAATGAAAAGTGAGACATATCAACAGAAACTGAGGAAATCAAAAAAAAAAAATTCATCAGATCCTACTACAAATGCCTATACTCAACAAAACTGGAAAAACTGGATGAAATGGACGATTTTCTAGACAGATACCAGGTACCAAATTTAAATCAAGATCAGGTAAACAATCTAAACAGTCCCATATCTGCTAACGAAATAGAAATATTCATTAGTAGTCTCCCAACCAAAAAAAGTCCAGGACCAAATTGGTTTAGTGCAGTTTTATCAGACCTTCAAAGAAGACCTAATGCCAATACTCCTCAAACTATTCCACAAAATAGAAACTGAAGGCACTCTACCCAATTCTTTATATGAAGCCATAATTACTCTGATACCTAAACCACACAAAGACCTAACAAAGAAAGAAAACTTCAGACCAATTTCCCTTATGAATATCAATGCAAAAATACTCAATAAAATTCTTGCAAAGTGATTCCAAGAACACATCAAAATGATCATCCATTATGATCAAGTAGGCTGCATCCCAGGGATTCAGGGATGGTTCAATACACAGAAATCCATCAATGTAATTCATTACATAAATAAACTCAAAGAAAAAAAAACCATATGATCATCTCATTAGATGCTGAGAAAGCATTTGACAAAATCCAACATCCCTTCATGATAAAAGTCTTGGAAAGATCAGGAATTCAAGGCATATACTCAAACATAGTAAAAGAAATATACAGCACTCCAGTAGCCAAAACCAAACTACATGGAGAGCAACTTGAAGCAATCCCACTAAAATCAGGGACTAGACAAGGCTGTCCACTCTCTCCCTACCTATTCAATATCATACTTGAATTCCTAGCGAAAGCAATTAGAAAACAAAAGGAGATCAACGGGGTATGTATTGGAAATGAAGGATTCAAATTATTACTATTTGCAGATAATATGATAGTATATTTAAGTGACCCCAAAAATTCCACCAGAAAACCCCTAAACCTGATAAAAAATACATCAGCAAAGTAGCTGGATAAAAAATCTACTCATGTAAGCCAGTGGCCTTCCTCTACACAAAGGATAAACAGGTTGAGAAAGAAATTAAAGAATAACACCTTTCACAATAGTCACAAATAATAGAAAATACCTTAGTGTGACTCTAACTAAGCCAGTGAAAGATATGTATGACAAGAATTTCAATTATCTGAAGAAAGAAGTCAAAGATCTCAAAAGATGGAAAGACCTCCCAAGCTCATGGATTGGTAGGATTAATATAATAAAAATAGCCATCTTGCAGAGGGCAATCTACAGATTCAATGCAATCACCATCAAAATTCCATCTCAATTCTTCCCAGAGCTAGAAAGAGTAATTTGCAAATTTACCTGGAAAAAGAAAAAAACCTAGGATAGTGAAAACTATTCTTAACAATAAAAGAACTTCTGGTGGAATCACAATCCCTGACCTCAAGCTGTACTACAGAGTAATTGTGATAAAAACTGCATGGTATTGGTACAGGCAGGTAGATCAGTGGAATAGAATTGAAGACCCAGAAATGAACCCACACACATATGGTCACTTAATCTTTGACAAAGGAGCTAAAACCATCCAGTGGGGATAAAAAAGACAACATTTTCAACAAATCGTGCTGGCTCAACTGGTGGTCAACATGTAGAAGAATGCAAATCTATCCATTCTTATTTCCTTACAAAGCTCAATTCCATGTGGATCAAGGACCTCCACATAAAACCAGATAAACTGAAACCAATAGAAAAGAAAGTGGGGAAGAGCCTCGAGCACATGGGCACAGGGGAAAAGTTCTTGAACAGAACACCAATAGCTTATGCTCTAAGATCAAGAATTGACAAATGGTACCTCAGAAAATTGTAAAGATTTTTTAAGGCTAAGGATACTGTCAATAGGACAAAATGGAAAACAACAGATTGGGAAAAGATCTTTACTAATCTTACATTCCACAGATGACTAATATCAAATGTAAACAAAGAACTCAAGAAGTTAGACTCTATAAAACTAAATAACCCTATTAAAAATGGGGTACTGAGATAAACAAATTCTCAACAGAGGAATACTGAATGGCTGAGAAGCACCTAGAGAAATGTTCAACATCCTTAGTCATCAGAGAAATGCAAATCAAAACAACCCTGAGATTCCACCTCACACCGGTCAGAATGGCTAGGATCAAAAACCCAGGTGACAGCAGAAGCTGATGAAGATATGGAGAAAGAGGAACACTCATCCATTGCTGGTGGGGTGGCAAGCTTGTACAACCACTCTGGAAATCAGTTTGGCAGTTTCTCAGAAAATTGGACATAGTACTACCTGAGGACCCAGCTATACCACTTCTGCACATATACCCAGAAGATGCTCCAACATTTAATAAGGACACATGTTCCATTATGTTCATAGCAGCCTTATTTATAATAGCCAGAATCTGGAAAAAAACACAGATGTCCCTCAAGAGAGGAATGGAAACAGATAATGTGGTACATTTACACAATAGAGTACTACTCAGCTACTAAAACCAATGAATTTATGAAATACTTAGGGAAATGGATGGATCTGGAAGATATCATCTTGAGTGAGGTAACCCAATTACAAAAGAACACACATGGTATGCACTCACTGATAAGTGGATATTAGCACAGAAGCTTAGAATACCCAAGATACGATTCACAAACCCTAGGAAACCCCAGAAGAAGGATGACCAAAGTGTGGACACAAAGTGTTGAGCACAGCCTGAAGGAAGGACAATCCAGAGACTGCCCCACCTGAGGATCCTTCCAATATACAATCACCAAACCCAGACACTAACCCAGCAAGTGCAAGCTGTCTGGAGGCTGATATAGCTGAGAGGCTCTGACATGTCCAACTAAGTAGAGGCTCACAGCCATCCATTGGACTGAGCACAGGGTCCCCAAAGAAGGAGCTAGAGAAAAGACCCAAGGAGATGAAGGGGTTTAAAGCCCCATAGGAGGAACAACAATATGAACGAACTAGTACCCTCTGAGCTCCCAGGGACTAAACCACCAACCAAAGAGTACACATCGTGGGACTCAGGGCTCCAGCTGCATATGTAGCAGAAGATATCCTAGTTGGTCATCAATGGGAGGAGAGACCTGTGGTCTTGTGAAGGCTCTATGACCCTGTGTAGGGGGATGCCAAGTCCAGGAAGCAGGAGAGGGTGGGTTGGTGAACAGGGGGAGAGGGGAGGGAATAGGGTTTTTTTTTTCCAGAGGGGAAACCAGGAAAGTGGAGAACATTTGAAATGTAAATTTAAAATTATCTAACAAAAAAGAGACAACAGCCATCCATTTGTAAACACTAAGTGTATTTTATTCCTTAAGTTATCAATAGTTTTTTTTTCTTCAGAATTGTTGGACAAAGCATAGGTCTTTTTCATTCTTTGAAGTTTAGTTTTCTTAGCTATGCAAAGGTGAGTGACCTCTAATACAATTGACAGTGGGATAATAAATGAGTTAGAGAGGAAGGTAGAGTATCTTCACATTGTATCCATTCTCAAAACAGGGCTGTTTATCCCTTGCATTGCATTCTCTTAACTTTTGAACCAGACATATATCTTTCTTGTTTATTCTTGAATCAAATAGCAGCATGATAATAATTAATGTAACACTTTCACATTTTTTCCATAAAATGTGTGTCCTGGAAATATTTTAGAAAATTTGATCAATATAATAATTTTTCTCATTTCCTCTCTCCTCTCACTTGTCTCTTTTTGAAGCTAAGTAAAGAGTTTATTAACAATATGTTTTTATATAGATCTAATGACACCAAATAAGATTTCCTGATGAATTTATATACGCCTGTAAGAAAAAAAGACAGTACTACACACCCTAAAATGGAAGCTGGCTTCTCAGAAATTACCAAGAGTTTTTCATATTACATTTTCTACTAATATATATTCCATAGTTATTAGACATATAAACATTTATAAGTTAAGATTAATTTTTCATAATCTGATGTAATAGTTTGTATTTTACATCCAAAACAAATATAAAGGTTTAGTTAACCTTTATTTCTCTTTCCCTAGAATCAAGTTGGGTGTGTCTTGATATGAAAATGACAAGCTGAAGTTTGTAGAAATGGTAGTTTCACCATTGAGAGATCAGTGAACTCTCACTATGTTCTTTGCTTCATATGACATTTCTGTTGACTTTTTAAAAAATGTGTGGTGGGGAGACAGGCTCCATAGAGATATAAAAAGGAGTAGAAAATCTATTTTTGAAGATGTAAATGTCTATGTAGGAAAATAGTGAGGAGATCTGATTTTAATCATATTTTCAGAATATTTTACATATATTTATGGATAGATGTGTAGAAGTGCATATTCATGTGCATGTGAAGTCAATTTGCAGAGTCAGTTTCCTCTTTCTACCATGTGTGTCCTAAAGATCAGGTTCTGGTACAAACTCAGGGACAAGTGCTTCAAATGCCTTTAACTACCAAGCCATGTAATCAGCCCTTATTTTTTCTTTATTCCTTAAAATAGTTTAATGACATTTATTGTCTTATTGTTTGTAGTCTCTTGTAGTCTCTCTCTTCTCTCTCTTTCTCTCTTTCTCTCTCTCTCTGTCTCCCTTTCTCTCTCTCTCTCTCTCTCTCTCTCTCTCTCTCTCTCTCTCTCTCTCTCTCTCTCTCTCTCTCTCTCTCTCTCCCTCTCTCTTTCTCTCTCTCTCTCCTCTCTCGTGTGTGTGTGTGTGTGCGTTTGTGTGCATGTACTTGTGTTTGTGTGTGTGTGCATTCATGCAAACCAGAGTGAGTAATGGAGTATTCTTGTATAGGTTAGAATTAGATCTCACTTCACTTCCCATCAAGCTGGTCTCAAGCAGGCTCAAATTCAGATTGTCAGTCCGAATGGCAAGTGTCTTCATCCACTGAGTCATCTTGCAGGATCAGTAATAATAACTTAATAAAATGTGGTAGAGGTATAGAGCTCATCAAAATTATTACTTATGCCTTTGTTTCTTACAAAGGCATCTTCTAAGTCTTGGCCAGGTGTTCCAGGAATGCATTTTTTGTTTTATCTTTAAGTTTCTGTAACAAATGGTGGCAAATCTGTTATTTAAAATGCAATGCTTAAGAAAAACCTCCCCAAGTATATCTTCTTCGGATTTTTCTCATTGACAGAGACATAACAACAAACTTCTACTGATACAATATTTCCTGTTTGCTTCAGTTTGTCCATGTGTTTTTCTTAAAAATGGGTTTCACAACAAAATTATCAACTTTAGTATAATTGACAAATATGCTGCTGTAGCCTTGAGTATAGCAAGCTGCACTGAGAGAGATCTTAGGTCAAAGTTTCCCTACAATCCCTTCCTACAAAAAGAAAGAAATGGCTATGTGTCTCATAGAGAATGGTATTTTATAACAAATTTTTAAAATGTTAACATTTAGAAATTATTTCAGCTATTCTTGTTCTCCTTAGCTTCCTTAGATAGAATGTGATCATCCACCTTCATTTTAGATTGAAGCATGTGTTTGTGCCTAGTATTCCACATCTAATGAATGGAAGAAAATGCAGTCTTTAGTTGATACTAAAAAGCTATATTTAATTTCACTAGGCTCACATACTGATTAGTCTTTGTTAATGGTTAAGGACCTTACAAATAATTGCACATTGACCTGGCCCTGTGGGTCATGGAAACTAGCTACCATTCTTAGAGATGAAAAGGTTTTTTCTGTTATGCTTCCTAATTTTGCCCAGACCAGCACTCCTGTAACACTTAACAGTTTTAAATGTAGATTTCTGCAATGTTTTGAGTAAGAAATATTACTTAGAGCCCCAAGCATTTGAACACCTAGTCCCCAGTTGGTGCCAGTGTTTGTGGGGTTTTAGCATCTTCGTTGTTAGAAGAAGTAAGCCACCAGAGATGGTCTTTAATGACATACCTCTGTCCAACTTTCTTCCCCTTTAATGACATAGCTCTGTCCAACTTTCTTCCCCATCTCTCTTCTGGGTAGAGATGAATTGTGATTGAGCAGTTTTCTATTCCAGTGACCATGACGTGCTATCTCTTTTGTTATGGACTTCATTCTATAAATAGGCTTTTGTCCCATTATTTTATTACATCATCATCCTCAACATCAACAATAAGAAAGAAAAAACCCTCAAATTGCCCAGATGCTGATGATGTTGATAATAGATTGATGATGTTGCTATAAATAACCTGACACTGACATTGCTCTTTTTGAAGGAATGTGGAAGACTTTGAAAGCTTGAGCTAAAGCAATAGGGTGTTATGAGCAAGCTCTGGAAGATTGTAAGGAGCTACATGAAGGCCAGGTAGGCTAAAATAGAATATTAAGTGACAAGTGAATAAAAGTGAAAGTAAATGTGTGAAATGGATAAGCCCCGCAAGGCGGTAACCCAGAGTGGAACCTCAGATAAAGACAGAGTGATGCACGAAGCCCAACGTGCAGACATAGATAGAGATAAGTAAAGAGTATAAAAACCACGGCCAGGACGGAGTCAGAGATGAGATGGCTTGCTGAACGGATCCATGCCGCTCAGACTCAGACTCTCGCCTCCTGCCTCCGACAAGGCGCTCACACAACCAACATGAGCAGGCCCAAATGCTCACCTCGCTGTGGGATGAGAGCCAACCCGGAAGTGAAACCGGAGGGGACGCCCAAGTCGTCGGAGCCCGAGCCTGAGAGCGGAGACAGGTCGTACATCCCTTAGCTCATGATGTTAGAATGTTTGAAATTGTTCTGCTAGCGATACTAGTGATTGCTACGTTATTTTGGTTTGTAATTTGTGTGATACAGCCTGATAAAAGCTCTTTTAGCACCACGTCCGACTCTTTGTCTTCTGTCCTAATTGCTGGGGGCTTCCACCAGCTGAAACCATAGGCTGGTCACCCTAAGTGCTCCCAACAAAGATAGTAGTTTGTGACCCCCCTCCAGCCAATAGTGGGCTGTCTCAGACCTTGGCTTGGCACAAATAGCCACGCCTCTCTCCAACCTCCTGTGTTCCCCAAGTTCCTGTTGCGCCTCCAGAGACCGAAGAAGAAGATGCAGATTGGGCCATGAGATGCTGACAGACTTGGGGAGGGGTTTTTCTGCCTGTGGCTTGTAACAGACACAGTTCACAGTTGAATAACATGGCGGACTGAAAGCACACCATGGCTTGGACCCATTTTTAAATCTTCTCTTGCCATCTGGTTCCCTTCTCTATAGGCTCCTATCTCTCTCCCAGACAGAGAACCCATTGCAGGCAGCAACAGAATGGTGCCCAACAACAGAGCTGGGAACGAGGGGATGGGATGACTAGAGAGCAGTGCTACTTGGGTGAAGTTTCACAGGTAAACGATTTATGGGGCAAAAAATGATATCAGCTAAGTTGGTACTACACTGGCCTGGTGGAGTCCTCACTTAGGATTTTGGTAGCGACAGTCAGAATCGGAAACTTTGTTAGTCAATTGTCCATAGTTAAAGAACTAGATTTAGGCGGACAGAGTAGGGCATAAGTAAAATAAAAAAAAAAAATACATAAAACTTGTAAAATGCAAAAACAAAACAAAAATGTGGATGAAGAGATTAAAAGAGAAAGAAAATGGATTTCAGAGCTATTCCAGAGACAGAGAGAAACAGAGAGACGTCTTGCTTTCTCCATGCCTTATTCAGGAGAAATTCTAGTCTTAATTTTGTGTTATGTGTCCATTTGTGTCTGTATTTGTCCTGGGGTATGAATGATTGCAGTCCTGTGTCTGTGTTAAAACACAGCGGAGACTGAGTTAAGTTGCCCTGCTGAGAAGTTGCCCCACTGAGAAACTGCTTTTAAGACAGGTGGTGTGAGCCAGCCAACAGGGCAGCACCGACTGGGAGTGCAGCCCCAGCGAACACAGCAACTCCCTCCTCTCGTGTGAGCAAGGAGAGCTCAGCCCCAGCAAGAGCCCTGCAGGGAAGAGGCAGTTCCAGGGCTAGAGGTGTGGCCGGTGGTGTGGCCCGTTCTCTGCTCATCGAGGTGGAGGGGCCCTACTGTTCCCGGGGTAATCCAAACAATTAATTCGAGCGTCACAGCTGTGTGTGTGTGTGTATGTGTGTGTGTGGGGGGGGGGCAGTTCTACACAGACCACAACCATGGCTCAAACTGCGCCAGTGCCAAGTTAGGTCGCAGAACTTTCCATGCCCGCTTGACACACCTAGAACACGACAAAGAGAGATAGTAGTGGCCGAGAACACTTTCCGCTCCCTACCATGGCCGAGACCAAAAGAGCCACAAGACACGGCTAGAACTGCCACCATCACACCTGGGCGCGCACGGACATGCACACGGGCAGCGAGGTTGAGGCAGCACACCTGGGGGTTTCCGCACTACTGCCCAAGTGGTGAAAAGGCCAGAGGCCACCACCATTTCAGGTGCTGCTAAAGAGCCAATCTGCTGGGTGGTGGGCACCAGGGCTAGAGTGGCAAGCATGCCGAGAGGCCTGAATGCTAGAGTGGCGCGAGTGGCGGCAGTGGTGGCAGTGTGAAGTCCCGCACAGAGGTGGCTACTGAGCCATTTTGTTTATGTTTCACCACATTTTATGGCCTTATGGCCAACAAGCTCCAAATAGAGTTTCACAACCGCTTAGCGCCGTTTAGTGGCCTTGGAGTGAGTTACAGGCTGATATTGATTTTCACAACCGCTTAGCGCAGATTCGATTACAAGCCAATTACCAGGCATAGACATAATGTTCTTGATCACTTAATATTACAAAAGAAATTTAAAAGTACAGTTAAAATTGACAGAGTTCCATTGGCTATAGTTTATTAATTATCATAGATCTAAAAATAGCTTTGATTTTAAAATTTATAAAAGGTCAATGAGGCCTTAGGATTCATAAAATGTATTATAGCATTGCAATCTGGCCTGGCTACTTTATATAAACTTATGGTAATTTTAAAGATTTTGCCTTTATAATTTTTTTGTCTCTCCTTCAGCGCAAGAGGCTAAGACTTTGAATTTTTCAGTGTACATTGATCTAATCCCTGTAATTGGGAATTTTAATACCTTTGCCCTAATACGTGAGCTTTACAAATGAGTACTACTTGCTCTAGAAAAAGTTTAAAACACATCTTTTACAATATTTAAGCCTCAGTTATGTCAAAAAGGGTGGTATTAAGTAAGAAAATATGAGTTTCTTATTTCAAATTGCTTTTGACTAAGGACTTACCTTAAGCTCACCACAAAACTTAGGCTTTGAGAGACTCAGAGCTTTTTACAGGAAGTAAAGAAAGCTTCTGTAAAGAGTTGCTATCTATTGTAACCAAATGTCTGGGTTTTTAAATATGCCACAGCAACTCTTTGGCAAAAAAGAATCAATATAAATCCATCTTTTCTCATATTCAAAGTAAACTTTTTTTTTTTTTTTTTTTTTTTTTTTTTTTTTTTTTTTTTTTTTTTTTTTTTTTTTTTTTTTTTTTTTTTTTTTTTTTTGGTTTTTCGAGACAGGGTTTCTCTGTGTTGCCCTGGCTGTCCTGGAACTCACTCTGTAGACCAGGCTGGCCTCGAACTCAGAAATCCGCCTGCCTCTGCCTCCCAAGTGCTGGGATTAAAGGCGTGCGCCACCACCGCCCGGCATCAAAGTAAACTTTTAATATCTTATTATGATGTTGTGGTGATATTAATAAAAATTATATAATAAAATCATAAATATATTTTAGAAAACATCTCTTAAAAACCTGATGAGATGTCTATTTCTTGCTTCAAACAGCAACTAATTTGGTTATTACAAAATATTTTTATTTGGCCTATTACAAAATGGTAATTATTATCTAGATGACAAAATTGTTAAGATTTGCTTAAATACATGCTTTTATATTTCCTATAAATTTGTATATATACATATATATATGTGTATATATATATATATATATATCCCATAATAGTATATACTTCTACAGCCTTTTTATGGGAGAAAATTATATGTAAGTCATATGTTTAATCTCATGATTTCCCCCCAACTTCAGCACAGATAAAATTAAGCTATGTGCTGTAGTCACTATTTATCAAGTACTAAAATTAAGCTTTAAGTCATATATATATATATATATATATATATATATGTATGTATACATATAATCAGGGCTTTCATTTGCTTATGATAATTTGACATTTCTTAAATATAATTTTGATTTAAAAATTAAAAGTAAAATATACACATGTGACTATTAATTCCTTCTCAGGCTTTCAAGTTACAATTGCCTTAAGGTGAAAAACAACAAAATATTAATTGGTTATTGCATACATTATATTTCTAACTTAATGTTCCTAATTAGATTAAAAAAGATTATGGAACTGACTATTAAAATAAAACATTTAAGATATATTGTCAACAATTTAATGTTACCCATATTATTGAGATAATTTATAATTCTCAGAGACAATAAATTACTCAATGTGCACTTTGCAGTTTGAAAATCTGACATTTTTAATAATAAAAGGAGGAGGAATCATGCCCTCCACTCCAAAGTTACCTCCAAAAGCATATTTCACTTTTTGATTGTTTTAAAAAGCATATCTCTCTTTTTGTATGTTTTAAAAATCTTTTTTGCAGTCTGATGCTAAAGGGACAGTCTGCTGCGGACTGCCATTGGCATCCACACATTTCCAGTTCTTATGCCATGGTAAAATGGCAAGATCCACTTATTAACACATGATGTGGTCCTGACCCCATTTTAATCTGAGGAAGAGGCTCCATTTGTGTCAGAACACAAAGGCTGCCTGAACCATTGGTTCCTCAAGTGGACAAAGATCCAGAGACTTTTTAATAAACATGTTTTCAACTAAAATAATGGCTAGAATTTCTTATTAGCCAACAAACTTCACTTGGCTGAAATAGCCTCGACTTTTTTCTAAGAGTTGATAGCGGCTTCCCCCTATACATGGAGGCCAAACCTTGGGCCTGAGCATTGCTAAATTGTAACTGAGGTGCCTGGGACATTCCCAAGATAATATTAAGCTTGCTGATTTTAAACTTTTGAGCTTTTGTCTCAAGCAGGTTTGTTATAGACATGCAGACCCTACTCCACACTGGACTCCAGAGAGGCTCCATGTGGCAGTTATGCATTGTGATGAAGAAAAGGCATTATAGACATGTCGTGGTTTTGGTCTGTATGGGACTGAGGTGTGCTGTGAAAGCCTGCAGTCAGTGTCAGATTACTGGATCTATGGCTTTCACCAACCTAAGGCACAGTCACGTGCCAAGAGGCTATGTTTATTAATCATAAACACTAAAAAGGCCAGGTTTGTGAAAAAATACACAAAATAGCTGCATGTTATTTCCAAACATGTGTAAGGGAATGACCAATAGATCCAAACCTAATTCAGGCGGGGTCGCTAAGCCACCATAATTCCCAGGCAGGACTATGGTACATAAATATGTACAAGCTAATTTTTAATAAATCAATAAGGAGGAACTGTGACCTTCTCTAGCCAAAAGCGGGTTGTCTCAGACCTTGGCTTGCCACAAATAGCCACGCCTCTCTCCAACCTCCTGCTAATAGCCATGCCTTTCTCCAAGTTCCTGTCACACTGAAACTCCTACCTGCAGAGACTGAAGATGAAGATGTTAATTGGGCCATGAGATGCTGACAGACTAAGGGAGGGTTTTTTCTGCCTGCCCGATTGTAAGAAATACAGTTGAATAATACATAGCAGACTGAAAACACACCATGGCTCTGTCCCATCTTTTAATCCTCTCTTGCCATCTCTACAGGCTTCTCTAAAGTTCCCTTCTCTACAGGCTCCTACCTCTCTCCCATACAGAGAACCCATTTTTATTTAGCTGCAGGCAGCAACAGTAGTTGAGAGTAATGACCCAGCTTCTTAGGTTTCAGAAAGGAACAAGAACTCTATTGGCAACTGGGCATGAAATGGCAAAGAAGGCAGCTTCATTCTACCCATGTTAAGAACATGCCTGATGCTAAATTTTAAAATAATGGACAAATAATTTCTTTGGTGAAGAGAATTTTATGAGAACAGAACATTGATTGTATTGATTGGTTACTACCCCTTACTCTTATGCAGATCTATAATCAAAAAGAGTGAAGTTGTTAGAGTGAGCATTTGGTGTCTGCAATATGTGCATCTTGGAGAACAAAGAACACTGAGAAGCCCACAGATTCCAAAAGGCATGTACTGAAAGAGAGGCTATTACTATTAAGGTGATCCTCAGTGATAAAATGAAAGCTTTCTGCTCTGCATTGAAAAGATAAGGAAGGGAGCCTCAGATAAGGACCCATACAACAAATCTTCCAATTTCTGAATGCGAAAGTTTAAGGTGTTTCTTGTTTTTACACAGCAACACAAGCTGTTGTAGATGTGATCCTTGTGATGAAAGATCTTTCTAAGGCAGATTGCCAAACTTGTCAGGTTCTTTCCCATGCTGCATACTATGAGGGCTAGACATCCATTCCCAATCATAACGGGTGATGAAGAAATAGAGAAGACCATAAGAGACTACTGTAGTTATAACACAACAGATCAAGGAATCTAGAATACTTGAGGGCATGTCTAGATATAAAGAACCTATCACGACTGAATAATGGAGAAATGAATGGTCCCATTTCTCCTGAACCCTTGCAATGCCCACGGAGTGACTTCTGCCTTCTCATCTATGAATGACTTGTAGAAATGCCACTGAATTGCTTTAACCTTGGTAGCATCCTGGTATTATGAAACAGTTGAATTTTGTCTAGTGTGAAATATATAATTGAAATATAGTACAAGTGTTTTTTGAAAATTAAAGAAATGATCAACTTCTGGTATAGAAAGATTTGAAAGAGTCTAAGACCTTTAGCAGATAATGTAATTCTGGCAAAGGCTAACTGTCCCTTCTTTAATTATGTAATTCGGTGAATATCAGTGACTAGTGTGGCTTTCATGGTAGATTTTTATGTTCTTATTTTCAGGTTTTTAGAATTGTAGTGGTTTATTGTTTTAAATAAGAAAAAGTTTATGGCAAAGAGAAAATCTCCTTGATAACAAGAAGGTACCTTTAATATATATAGTACAGAAAAACCAAAGTGGCTTTCCCTGCTCCTGTGATTGTTGATATAACAGCAAACGACCATGAAATCAGGTATGGTCTTGTCCTATAAATCCTAGGTCACCCCAAATAATGACTCATTGAAAAGCTAGGCATAGTTAATCTCCGCAACTCCTCCCGTGGGTATTTGATTCCCCCTTTTAAGAAGGAATGAAATGTC
>NW_022196896.1:28966114-29012195 GCF_008632895.1 Mastomys coucha | reverse complement strand
AAAAAAAAAAAAAAAAAAAAAAAAAAAAAAAAGAAAAGCTAGGCATAATTAGCCTACAACAATTTGTTGTTTACTAATTTTATAAGTAGTTTGTAATGTAGAGTTACAAAAGTAACATATAATCATCTTTAACCATATCCCTACAAACATCAAAGGCCTCCTCTATATGAAACCAACAATGAAGAAAATGGATTGGCCTTTGAGAACTGGGTGGGGCAAAGCACACACACTCTTGTGTTACAGGAGATTTCTGTTGTTGCTTTATTTTTCAAATGTATTAAGAAAAGACAATAAAATCATTAATTTCAATGACTAGCTGGGGGGAATTATATATATATATATATTATAGTGATTTTTCCCTAATCATAACATAATATTTTCCTATTAGTTTAAATTGTCCTGGGGAATGGGTTTTATTACTGATTACAATAGATATATGCAAATTAACTGTAGCCTTTGAAATGAATATCAAGAAAGAAAGGAGAGCCAGCTGAACACATTTGACAGAGTGCCTACATGACTCCAGAACAAGCTCAGTGTGCTTGGCAGTGCTCACAGGACTCCAGAACCAACTCAACATGTGCGGCAGAGCTCACAGAACACTTCTGAAGAGCAACACTCACCAGTGTCGTTCCCATCTAGTCCCTTGGGATAAAGAGGCATTAGACCACTTTTTTGTTGGATAGCACTTATCCTCATCCTGTACAGGGAAACATTCTGAAAATCCCGATTTCTGGGATAACTGGAGTTTTAGTTTCTGTGCCTTGTAGCTTGCGAACTTATATTTTGACCAGTTTCTCCAGCTATATTCAGTGTTCTGGGCCTAGAGCCACAGCTTTAGATCCTCTGCTCAACATCAGAGGAAGCATCTGCTAATGAACACCTTAATGCATCCCTCAGCTTGTTTATTCCTTTTCTTCACTGCCCTGAAAGAATAAAATATGCCAGACATGCCAGTGTGAGTTTTCACTAAGTATTGATGCTTGGTATTGCAGAGCTCACTGATTTTTCTGGTGGACAAATGTGTCAATGTCTTTTAAGCCGAGCATATCTGTTTTCTAAGGCTTGAGTTCATACAATTCAGTGAAAAAGTTTTATAAAGAAATGAATAAAAAATTAAACACTTTAGTTTTCAATATACCTATCTACAAGTAACCAATAACAAGTTATGACTGAAACTTGTTTGTAAGTTCCTCAAGCATCACAACCCCTGAAATATGAATCAGTTGCTTTAGCCTATGGATGCTCACCTCTGTAGTCACCTTATGCTTATAACACTCATGATCATGTAGAGATTCAGCCTCCAGATTTGAATCATAAATCCAAATGATTCAGGGTACAGGGTGAGGCAGGTTATCACTGCAAGTTACTTAGACAACCAGCAGTAACAAAGAAGAAGCCGTGACAAGCCGCCTAAAAATAATCCAATCTATCCAAACAAAATATGTTCCCAACTCAGATTTTTCTTAATGTTTCTCAGATGTCTGAATAATTCCAAAGCCACTCTCCTAGCAGTGGAAAATTTCAATGGAAGAAACAGTAGACATAACCTGTCAGAAATACATATCTGAAAACTCCATAACACTGGAAAAATTTCAGTGGAAAAAACAGTAGACATGTCAGAAGTAAATATCTGATCACATGAGCACATTATGAGAATGCCTCACAAGGACTTAGAATGGTCCATGGAGTATAGCAAACCAGAAACTGGAGCTTAGATTCTAAGCAAATATATGCTGAGAAATACTGAAGGAAAAATATTTTATCAGATCTAGAATTCTGAGAATATCTGGGGGCTAAGTTTATAAAGCTAACGATTGAAACATGACAGGCTTAGAGTCAAAAGATAAATATCATTTGAAGCATGCAGGCTTCTCAATCTCCATAGGCCAACATTTGAGCAATCCCAATAACCTTTGGTTTTCTGTAGCTAGGACAAGTTCCCATACCCTGCTTCACATCTGTACCCACTTTTCTGTAGATAGGGAGGAATATGAAGGTCGGAAGAGTAAGACAGAAAGCTTTAAGAGCCGTCTCCATGGTAATATCAGAATACAGTCAGGCTATGTAATCTTGCTCTCCATGTTTGTTCTTCAGGAAATATAATTCATTGACCCTGTTAGTCACTCTGTACTGAACTTAATCATTAAAAAAAAAAAAAAGATTAGTACTATTACCGGCTTCTTCAGGTTTCTCGTATATATACTGTATACCCAGGTGCTGGGTTTACAGTAGCCACTCAGTGAAAGTTAGGCATTATTATTACTTGGAAAGTCCTTTGCATTTAGAAATGTAATTTTTAAAGCTATAGCAGAGATTTCTGGCCTTATTTCTACTCTCCTGTTTAACACTAATGTCAGCATCTTTCCAAGTCCAGTTCTGAAGTATCTGCAGCTGCTATTTTTGGCCATCTGTGATTCTTAGTACCATCAAGTTTGGCGTTTCCAAACCACAACTAATTTCCATCACAACTCCCAGTGATCTGCTGTCTGTTTATTTGCAGAATCGGTCATAATTTAGTCCTTTCTGTATAAATTGTCTACATTAGCTCTTAAAACTCTGCAGTTGTCTACTGGGGTGCCAGCATTTGGATGGGTGTTATAACACTACATTTTCTCTTCATTACAAGTCCTAAAAATAGGGTGCAACTGACTAACGTTTTCAGCCTTCACAGCAAGATTTGGTTCGTCAGGAAATGGTGTGGGAGTAGTTCCCGTATTCACTGAAGGTGCAAAGTGCAAAACAAAAATAACTCAACAAGAGTTTAACAGCCCTTCTTTATGTACGTTATTTACAAAGGCCACAATCTGGAGTTACAGGCACAGCCTTGGGAAGCTAAGGAGATCCTTCTGGAAGGGGGAAATATGCCAATACAGAGTGCACAAAGGGGAAAAAGGGTGAGGATAGACAAGGTTGAGTTTGTTGTTTCTGCCCTTGTCATCAGTAGTGATTGCACTTATGCTCAAGTGTCAACAGGACTTTAATTTTGACCATGAAGCTCTCCACTTTCATCTTCTTCATCCTCTCTTGTGAGTGTCTGAAATGTTTTATTTTACTCTGAAAAGCATTGTATTAGTGGATCTTAATTGCATTTGAACTTTCTGAGGCTTTGTAATCTTTGGGACAAATATTTTACAAACATGGAGACATTTCAGAATTATTGCTCTCCTACCCTTCAATATAAGTTCTAAGTATAGGTATGAGAAAACCTCTCCATTAATGTGACTACCATAAGAAATAACAAGCACGGATTTTTGATATATTTCATCTCCTCTCTCTCACAAACATATTCTTGATGAATCCAGAATTCTCAGATGAACATAATTAAATAAGTTGCTGCTCTTTTGTTTCACTTATTTTTTCCTACACTGCTGTTAGTCTTTAAATTACAAATGCAGAAGAAAATTCTAGTATGTAACATAACATTGAGGATAAATTCTTTGTTTTCATGCCAATGAACTATTATAATAAACACCATTCTCAAGCAAATGATTCGGAATTACTCTGCTCTCTCACTGTCTGCAGTGCACTTTAGGAGTTAATAGACTCACTCAAATGAAAGCAGAGATTTCCTGTTTTCATTCTGAGTCACATTCTCATTAAAAGTACTTTTTTCAGTTTATAATTTGGAAAACTTATTTTTACTTAAAAATCAGAAAGAGAAGGTGAGATTGGTGAAGAGAAAGAGAGAGAGAAAAGCTACTTCTCTTTTTTGTGAGAGGCAAGAGGATGATGGATTAAAGCAGATGCAGAGTGTTTGCAGTTATATAAGACTATTAGTGACTCTGCTTGTTCTGCTTTTTGTAATTTGTCCATGTCCTACTTTATATAACTCAATCCATTGTGAGCCAAACATGAAATAAGTGCACACAATATTCCACATTTCACTTTGTCAGCATATTTTTAAAGTGTAGAACAAACACAAGAGACATCATGGTTTGTGAATAAAGAACAGATCATTTTTCACATCCCAGGAAGTGATAAGAAGTACAAGGTTAAGGAGATTAAAAACAAAACAACAACACTGAACAGATGTGTTTGTTGTTGCCGATAGAGAAGCTTATCCGTTTACTTCAATTAACAACAAGAGTGAGCACATCAATACTCAAGCTTGTCTGATGCCTTGATTTTTTTTTCCAATTTGACAGGTAATAGTGGGGCTGGGAAAATGTCACAACAATTTACTGCTGCCTCACTGACCTTAACCAGTTCAGTGACAACATGAATGCATTTTGCAGAGATTTCTTATGATTCATGATAATGCTGTTTCTGTCTATTCCTATGACTGGTTTAAAACTCAGTGGCTATTAATGGTTTAAAATCAAGTCCTCTCATGAGTTGTTCATTTGGGTGCTAATTAAAATCAAGTTCAAATATTTATGAGCAGTGTGACAATGTGGAAACTTTCTTTACAACCATGTCTTTTCACATTGAGTCAGAAATGAAACCAACTATGTTTGACAAAGGAAGACTATTGCGTCATACAGCCAAACTGCTAAGCACCCCTGTGCTCTAAAACATCTTGTCTAAATTAAGCAAATTATGTCACAGAAATTTAAGTATATATAAAAAGATTATAATTTCACTATATGAGAGTAAATTATCCCTTCAGCAAAACTGACAGTGGTACTCAAATACAATAGCATCTGCAAGCCACATCAATGCCAGCTGACCCAATAAATAAGTGCTTTTTTCTAACAGCTTAACTAATAACCACATGAAACAAGAGAAGAGAACTGGCATTTTTAAGAGAAAAATAAGGTTCCATTTGTATAATTCTAAGAGTTAGTTCAGGACCTTGGCTAGGAGGCTCCATGAAAGTGTCATGGAACTCAGACAAAGCCAAGTCCATGCACAAATTTCTCTCTTCATCAAAGGAGTATCTGGCCACCTGTGCATCTCCACAGCTTCCAGCAAACACCTTCTTACATATGAGGAGCTCATCTGAGGTTTTCGAAGGAGCAGCATATTTCGAGGCTGCTAGCAGCCAAGCTAACAGAATGTCTCTAAGATAAGATGCATGAACTATGAGGTCGGTGGGGAAATGTTCTTTAGGTCATGCCAAAGCCAGTCTCACCATTGTGCTCTCACCTCAATGGACTCAACATGCTCTCAACTCTCTCTGTGGTGTTTTGCTGGATACCCTAGTATGCTCAAAATGTATTATGTGTTCTTATATCTGTATTGCCACTGTACCTATTTATAATGATTCTTTTTGTTTCTGAAGTCATAGATCTATAGACCTGTTTTTTTTTATTTGAATCACTTGATTTAAAAAACTAGTTTGTCTCTAGTGCTACATTAATACTTCATAAGTATTTGAATTACATTGATTGTAGATGCTATATCGAAATCCTTTGGGCAATTCTGTCATGGAGGAGCTAAAATTTAGTTATAAAGAGACAAGACAAAGTAGGATAAACAACCATTGTGCATTATGCTGTGCCTTGCCCCCATGGCAGGAAAAATATAATATAGTAATTACAGTGTGGAAGTCCTAAGTCCAGGCCCTTAGGGTGCATCTTTCTTTGGAAAAGGGACCTTTATAGATGGAGTCAAGTGAAAAGAAGGTCATTAATGTAGGCTTAATCTAATGTGACCAATATCCTTAAAAAGGAGAAAATATGAACAGACATGTGTAGAGGGAGGGTCAAAATCATCAAGCAAAGGGCTGTCGTAAGCAGAGGAGCAAAGCCTGAAAAGGCTCTTCTCTCTCTCTCCTCAAAAGCAAGCAACTCAGGGCAGCTGAAGCACAGATTTCAAGTCTCCAGGATTGTGAAACTTGCTTGGTCTAAGCCAGTACATTTGTGATATTTTGTAGTCATAGCCATAAAAGCTGAAGACAATCCTCTGAGTTCATCTTCTTATTAATAAAGATAGCCAAAAAGAAAACAATGTGGAAAAGCATGGTGGCATTTGTCACATGATGTAGATGACATAAGGACCCAAATATGACCTCTAGGGAGTGTGATAAAAGTGGGGAGACTGTCTTCTTCCTTTGTAAAAAAAATATCTGTACCATGACTATTCTGCACTTGCCCAGCATTCAAATGCTCTGAGTAATATGAAAATGGATCACAAGTAGAATGGGAAATTATATTTGCAATAATCAATCAGCCAGCTCTACAAAACAGATTATTAAAAATGTCTTCATTTGATTACCAGGGTGAAAATATAAATGGAAAATAACAATTCTCAATGTTGTGTGTATACTCATAATGTGATGGCTAGATTCATTCATTTGAAGCTTTATTAATAACCACAATAATATAGATTTGTTACACTAACCATGATTTACTTAGGCTTACCCACACAATGACTATATAGATTGAGCTAAAAGGGCTGCTGTTTCCTGAAATGAAAATAGAGACAGAGGAACAAAGAGAAGCACATTTACTGAGATAATGCATCAGGTGGCAGAGGGAAGCAAACACATAAAATGCAAATGTAAAACTTATTCATTTACAGTGGCTAGGATAATTTTCCTAAGAAGAAAAGATCTTTAATTGGTTTTGCAGCTTTGTCTTGAATTTTTTTTTTATTTCAGCATCTTAGAACTTAATTTTTATTTTCATTCAGAGGAAAACATAGTTCCTCTTCTGTGGGGGTAGGTCTCAATTGTAAGAAAATTATTAAAAGCTGACTAGAGGAAATGGAGTATTTTGGCTTTAAAATAGCACATATAAACAAGCAACACATTAAACCAAAGGAATGAAAAGTACCCAGGTTCTATCCTCAGACTTTATTCCCAACCTAGAACCCAATGCACTGGTGTGCACGCTTCAACAATTTTTTAAAGCAGTTTTGCTAGAGCCACACACACATCACTCAACAGACAAAATAGGAAAATAAAGATTGTTCCAAGAAATTTTTGTGAACAGATATAATACTGTCAAATGAAAAAATATTTAAATTGTTAATTTGATTAAAAAAAAAAACCTAAAGTAGTAAACTCTCCATGGTCTAGCTTTCTGCCTCCTGATACATATTCTTGTTAAGTCAACAAAGCTTTATTGATCCTTGAGTGACTTAGGTGTACGTTTGTCTATATACTGTGTTTGTATATTCATGAAAGTATACCTTCTAAGCTCTTAGTTTATTCTAAAATAGAGGCATACTACTATATCTACTAGATTAAATACACTCTATTTAGCTAGAAAGACTCAAACTACTTATGTATATTTACAAAATCAATTCACAACTATTTTGAAAGAACGCATAGCTCTGCAACTTCACTCTAAGTAAGAGATAAGAAAATGCACAGAAATAATTTGGTTAGTATGTGTGGAATCCGTACACTGTAGATTTCCTGTAATATAGCGCCAAACCTGTCATAAATATCATCCATTGCCACAGTTTCTGTGTTTATAGAAAGGACAGATATGCTACCATACAATGTCAAGAGATTAAACTAATGTCAGTCATGGTGATTAAGTAGACAGTAAGTTAGGAGAAAGCTCAATAGGGTTCCATTAAAGTCTTCTTTTGTACTATACTTGTCTTTCACTCACTTCTGAAAAGTACTCTGGCCTTGAATATGTCTAAAGTCTAGGCACTGTCTTAGTCTTCTACTAGGGTGGTTGGGGACCTATCACATGGACAGAAATGTCTACTTTCAGCTGGGCATTCTTGCTGCCAAGAGTTCTTTCTGCAAGTCCTCCCTCAGCTACTTTGGCCTTGCCCTGTCAATCTTTAAAGTCTTGGTTTCTTCCTCTATCTTTGTTCCTCTTAGAAGACGTGGTTTCTATTTCCATAAGGAAAAGCAAGAACTTCGAGGACAAAGATCGAATTGCTTTCCTCAACACTTCCAAAAAAGTTGTATATCTATTGCCTTTTTCCTCTGTGACAAATGTTTTGAAAGCCAGTTTGACTCTGGAGCAGTGGCTGATCCAAAGACTTGGTGAAATCAGGACAACTCATTCTGCTCCTACTTGATAACAGTGAAATGGTACAGACTTAAAACACCAAAGGTATTGTAGGACAGAGTTCATGGAAGCAGGTACCAAGTTTCAGGTATGTCTCCCAGGAAGGGACCGGGAGTACATGTAAAAATTTCTGAAGCAACATAGGACAGCACCTATAACCAACCACCTATAATGCTTACCTCAGCTTTAGAATCCAGTGTTTTTATCAGGGAAACACATACAGGTCTGCAGAACCATGCCACCTCAACCAGTCAGATTCCAGCACCACCCTTCTCAGCTCAAAGTGACATTAGCAATAAATCACACAGCCAAGATACTCTTATCTGTTCAAACAGGTACAATGTGATGGCCCAAGCATGAGGCATAAAACAAATTTACAGTGTAGTAACAATCAATGGCAGACTGCTTTTCTAGCATGTGAAATCCCTAAGTTTGATGCAAACATTCACATTGAGAAAGGCATTGTAAGATCTCACATTTTATCCCCCAGGAGCTGAGTGAATGCCAGTCTTGAAATTAGTCTTTCTTTGGAATCTGTAGAGAGTAAGCAAATAGGACCAGAGAGGTTAACGTTCTCTGCCAGGTTTTGTCTTTTTAAAACTCTCTTGCTTTTCTTTTTATGTCCAAGAGTAGTATTTTGTTCTGTTTCTAATCCCTTATTCCAATATGCGCATTTCCTGCTATCTGTAATTCTATATGGAAATTATAGAAAGGATTCCCTTTTAATCAAGTGTAAACATGTTCAGGATTAATTACAGAGACTCTCAGTTACACCAAAATGGAGCACATCTCCATTTCATTTAATTTAGAAGCACTGGGAGAAACACTAACAAACAAACACAACCAGGAATTTCTAAACTTCCTATGGAAGTTGGGGAAAGAATAGTGACTGCCTAAGAACCTCAAGACTTGGGAAACCCTTAGCCAGTAAAACCTTTGCCAATCTCTGTGTTTTACTAGTACATATGTATATACAATGTATATCTATATATACATTGCCAGTGAAAAAATGTTTCAAGAAAAGCCACTGTCCAGAAGCCATGAGACTCACTAACATGTAGCCTAAAACCAGAAGTTCTTGGGTTTAGCAACAGCTGTCCCACTGTCTATTAAAACCCAAGACAAAAGCTCTCTCTCTACCTCATCCCTAGCCAGCACATACGCATCATTGTCAGGGTACAGGAAAATTGATCTGGAATTTGGCAGGAAATCTTCCAGCCTAGCTCCAAGACAAAAGGAAGCAGATGATAGACTCCCCCAGAACTGTGTGCTAAATCATCTGTCTCAACTGAACATAAAAGCCTCACCCTTCCTTCCTCAACATGCTGTCAATGTGCATAAAGAGACCACTGATCATCTAGTTCTTGCCGGACAATCAAGTGTGCTTCAAAACCACAGTGAGTGTCTAGAGGTAGGCAGAGGATGCACCTGCCTTATAAAATGAGGGGAAGGAGAAGAAGATGCTGCCACCACTGTACTATGTTCTTTATTTGTGAAGAAACCTTCCATAAAACAATGGGAAACTAAACAGGAATCAGCTAAACAACATGTGGTCAAACAAGAAGCGCTCAATATTTACTAAATGCAAATTTTAAAAAATTAAAAATGGAAATATGCTAAACTGTGTCATATACACCCTGAACAGGATAGTGGAAAACAGCTTTGAAGTGCTAAGCTATACACAAGAGAGGCCTCAAAACAAAAATTCCAGTCCCTACATCAATACACTAGAGTAAGTAGAGCTAACCAGGCTCTGGGTGAGCAGAAAGAGGAAACTGTGGTAAAAAGAAAAAGTCAATGATATTTAAAACAATGAAAAATGTAATGAAACAAAATGCTGTTTCTTCAGAAAGACCAATAAAATTGTCAAGCCTCTAGCAAGGTTGATGAGACACTCAGACAGAAGGGATGAAGTCTCAGTGTGAAGAAGGAACAGAGTGTATACTACAGATTATTCAGCTATTGAAGAAACAATAACTAGATATGAAGAGATGCTTTATAATAATAAATGCAACAATTTAGAATAAATAGACCAAGTTCCTAAAAAGAACAGTGTGTAGAAATTCAGCCAAGATGAAATAGGGAACCTGAACAGCTTGGTATTTAAAATTGAATTTATATTTAAAATTGAGCTTTTAGAAATTTTCAGTAGTAAATGATATTCCTACAGAATTTGTCTAGGCATTTGAAAAATTAACATCAATTTCACAAACCTCTTATATTAATGGATAGAAATAATACTGCTGGTAAATTTCATGGAACAAATATTATAATCAGACAAAAAGAAGACAAAGATGAAAACTACAAGTAGCTTCCACCAAATTAATCACAAACTTCACAGTACAGAATCAGCAAATCCAGTTAAGTAATGTAGAAAATCCTACATTATGACCTAGTGAGATTTGTTTCAAGGTCAGTTATACAGACTGGTTCAGTGTTGAAACATTCACCAAGGCAATGAGCCTATGGGGAGGATGAGGGAACGTAGATTCATTAGCATATCAGTTGACATGGAAGAAAATTTAACAGAGTCCCCCTTTTTTGTGATTTTTAACAGAAGCCTCTCCAAATCAGATTTTATTTTTCAGTGTTAAAAAAAAAAGAAAAAAACCATAGTTAACATTTAAAAATTCTCCTCTTAAATTTGAAACATACTATTCAATATACTATAAAAATTAAAGACTATACTGAAAAGAAAAAATATTAAATGAACATAGATTACAAAAGCGTTTTCTTATCGTCAATTGCATGGGCCATTTCTCACTAAACCTACAAACAACAGCAGAAAACTGAATTGAACAAGGTCAGAAAACTTGTAAGTATATAATGGTCAGACTTTTCTTTATAGCCACTCCTTAGGAACGAAATTAACTAATTTTCCCCATAAAATATATATGTGTGGGGATGTGCAATTTAGTGTCTAAAAATCCTAGTATTTTACAAAGTAAATATAATTTTATTTTTAAATTTATATAGAAACTCATTTATAATATAAATCATGGCCTTGCAACAAAACAAAATTAAGCCTAACTACACAGCAATCAAGACAGTATGGTATTTGCACAAGACTGAGCACATATGCCAGTGGAACTGGACTGAGTCTAGAAAGGGTACACCACAAATGAGAAAATCCGTAGAAGAGAAAAGAGAAGCCCTATAACAAATAATGCTAACTCAAGCAAACGGATACCAAAAACCAACAAAAGTCCTTAACTTCATATCATACCTTTTATAAAAGTCAGCTCAAAATGTAGACAAGATTTAATTGTAAAAATGTAAAAAGTATAAAAGCTTTTCTAAAAAGTTAAACAGTTCATGATGTGAGACTAAGAAGAAGAAAAAAAAGCCCAACCCCCAAATAACCTTAACTCAGCATTAAACAATGAACAATGCGATTTCTAAAAGAATATTTTATAAATCATATTTCTTATAAATATAGAAGTGTGCAAAACACTAGCTAAAAACAGGGACAATATGTTTGTAAAACATTTGTGTTGTGATGGACTAGTACAGAGTATAACTAGCTCTCAGAGATGGATATTCAAATACAACTATGAAGAGCACAAATATCATAAACACATACAGCAGACATCAAAGAAACATGTGAAGAGACCCTAACATGTGAGACCAGAAGAAATGTAATTAATACCACAATATAATCCATACCTGTTTACATAGTAAAAATTTAAGTCACCACAAAACATAATGCTGGCAAACATTTTTTAAAAGTGGTTATTAATTGAAGTCTTATAGGAAATAAAGGATACTGTTCATATTTGGAAAAATACTAGTTTTCCATAAATCTAACCTAGAAAGTACTTTATTACCCAACAATGTATTCTAAAAAATTAAAATGTAAGGTTTACACATAAAAATATTGAACATAAATGTTCATAGAAACTTAGCCACAAACTAAAAAATTCAATCCTTAAAGTATGATTATACAAACTCAGAGTACATAACCAACAAAAAGTCTTTACATGCTTGCTTATATAATTTTACAAGAAATCACTCTGTGTCACTGGACTAAACAAAATACATCAAAACAAAACAGCAAAACAAAATAAAACAAAACATTCCTGGAACATTTTTTCTTACCTACGAGCAACCAATAACTACAAAACAAGGAATTTGATCACATTACACTATGTCATTAATAATCCAATGGATCCTTTGTTTGAAATTAATTTTTTAATTCTCAGTTTGGTATCTGAAACTCATTGTAGTGCGTCTCCTAGAATCCCCCAATTGTCTAGCTTCTATGATATCTGAAATTAAGTCACAACGTGTTGTGTTACATGATTTCTACTTCCAAATTTTGATAAATATTCTTTTAAAATGATATACTGATTTGTTTCTTCACTGAAAAGCTCCCATTTATCCTGCAATGTTTCTCAGGATTGTAATGATCTTTACAGTATGTGCTTCCATTTTAACATCTTCTCTGATGGAGGCTGCCATTTTTTGAGTGACAGTAATAAAACTACAGACAGTATCACTTTCTTCAGTGATAAGATGTTCAAGTAGAATTAGTGATGTGATTTAACCTCTGTTACCTTTAAGAAATAAAGTACAAAATCATGCAGTCTGCCCAGGACATGCCTGTACATATATGACCCAGATGGGCTCCCAGCACTGAGAAGGAAAGTGACATGAAGCCTACCTAAAAGTGAGCTCCATTGATCATCACTTGCAACTGAAAAATTTGGGTTTTTTTCCAATGGAGTCTCCCTGGGTACCACACTTAAAGGTAATCCCATATACAGTTACCAAACCCAGACACTATTGTGGATGCCAACAAGTGCTTACTGACAGGAGCCTGATATAACTGTCTCCTGAGGCTCTGCCAACGCAGAATACAGAAATGGATGCTCACAGCCAACCAATGGACTGAGGACAGGGTTCCAAATGGAGGAGCTAGAGAAAGAACTCAATGAGCTGAAGGGGTTTGCAGCTCCACAGAAGGAACAATATGAACCAACCAATACCCCCAAAGCTCCCCAGGAACTAAACCACCAACCAAAGAGTACTAATGGAGGGACTCAGCCACATATGTAGCAGAGGATGGCCTTGTGGGACATCAATGAGAGAAGAGGCCCTTGGTCTGGTGAAGCTTGATGCCCCCGTAAAGGGGAATTCCAGGACAGGGGAACAGGAATGGGTGGGTTCGTGAGCAGGGAGAGGGAGAAAGGGATAGGGGATCTTTGGAGGGAAAATGAGGAAAGGTAATAACATTTGAAATGTATATAAAGAACATATCCAATTTAAAAAGAAAGAAAAAAGTGTAAACCCCATACTTAGCAAGAGATGGCAAACATAAAGCATATTTTATCAGTATTTTTTAAAGGTTTTTGTTTTTGTTTTATTTTTTGTTTTCTGTTTTTGTTGTTGTTGTTGTTGTTGCTATTGTTCTGTTTGTGGTTTTGTCTGTTGTTGTTTTTACTCATGAGCTTTGTCTGGGATTTTTGTATTTTAACCTTACAGATATTTTACTTATATATCATTGTTTCTGAGTTCATTTTATGGGTTTCCTGTACATGCTAATGTGACTGTTTCAGGTTCTATATGTGTTTCTTGTGCTTTTTTTTTTTTGGTTCTTCTTCTGGTTTTATTTTTTCCTATTCTAATTTGTATATGTACACACACACACACACACACACACACACACACATATATATATATATATATATATAAAATTTCTTATTATTAATAACTATGGATGTGTGTTTGTACTATAATGAGACAGAAAGATAGGAGGTGAATTTGGATAGATGAGGAAGTGGTCAAGGATTATAGAGAAACTGAGGGAGGCTGTCATCAGATATATTGTATGAAAAAACTTTTTGTTGTTGGTTTTGATTTGTCTTTCTGTTTGTTTGTTCATTTGTTTGTAGACATCTTTTCTCTGGGTAGCCATGGCTATTCTGGATGTCTCCCTACCCCTCCTCCACTCCCTTCCCCCTCTTGCTCCCTCTTCCCCTTCCCCTCCCTCTTCTCCTCTCCCTCTTTGTCTGCACAAGGCTGGTCTTAAACTCAGGGAGCTGCATGTCTCCGCTTCCAGAATGCTGAGATTAAAGATGTGTGCTACCAATGACCAGCTAAAATCTACTGTTAATAAAATAAATAAATAATACAATGATTACAGACTTACTCCCCACCTCCTACTCCCATGCATGGAGCCTGACTCTGAGCTTCCATGTCATAGAATTGTGCTCAGTGCTTTCATTAAGTGAAATTGTTTAATCAGCATGAGACTGTAATTCTTTTCTTTCCAGAATTACCCCCATATAAAAGCCTTCCTTCTCTAACAGCAAGGCTGATTCTCACACTGATATCTGACCAGAAAACCTCCTGACTGGCAGCCTCCTATGTTACAAAGCAATGGCACTCATAAGATGACTTGAGGTAACCTGCCCAATATGAAAAATACCTACAGGAAATTTATACAGCCTTCTTGATACACCATTGTCATTGAGGCAGGGGAGTTTAATCTATTACCCTAGAAAATATATCTCCCCTAACACATTTTCTACCCCAGTAATGGATCATACCTGGATCTTCTCAACCTCAACATTCACATTTTTGACATTAAGGTGGTAAAAACAGAAGAGCTAATTCATTTGTTCTCTAGGAATAGTTTTATCTCAATTAGTATAATTATAAATAACTATGGTAGAAAGACTTGAAGGTCAATTGAGCAACAGGTACTGCCTTTCCAGCAATGCTCACATACAAGCATATAAATATACATAGAGGCTTATAGCTTTATACATTCATAATTTTATGTTTGAAAGACTATAAATTTCACATGACACTTCCAACTAAATATATCAACATTTGTAAAGTTTTACTGAAATTAACAATATTGGACAAATCTACAGGAGATTTATACTTTTGTTCTCTGTATGTTAAATTCATTCTTTCTTGTTCAATATCCTGAATCATCAGGGAAATGCAAATCAAAACAACCCTGAGATTACACCTCACATCAGTCAGAATGGCTAAGATCAAAAATTCAGGTGACAGCAGATGCTGGCAAGAATATGGGTAAAGAGGAACACTCCTTCATTGCTGGTGGGATTGCAAGCTGGTACAACCACTATGGAAATCAGTTTGGCGGTTCCTAAGAAAATTGGACATAATACTACCTGAGGACCCAGTTATACCACTTCTGGGCATATACGCAGAAGATGCTCCAACAGGTAATAAGGACACATGCTCCACTATGTTCACAGCAGCCTTATTTATAATAGCCAGAAGCTGAAAAGAATTCAGATGTTCTTCAACAGAAGAATGGATACAGAAATTGTGGTACATTTACACAATGGAGTACTCCTCAGCTATTAAAAACGGTGAATTCATGAAGTTCTTAGGCAAATGGATGGAACTAGAAAATATGATGCTGAGTGAGGTAACCCAATCACAAAAGAATACACATGGCGTGCACTCACAGATAAGTGGATATTAGCCCAGAAGTTTGGAATAACCAAGATACAACTCACAGACCACATGAAGCTCAAGAAGAAAGAAGGCCACAGTGTGGATACTTTGGTCCTTTTGAGAGGGGGGAATCAAAATAACCATGGCAAGAAATACAGAGACAAAGTTTGGGCCAGAAACTGAAGGAAAGGCCATCTAGTGACTGTCCCACCTAGGGATCCATCCCATTTATGGTTACCCAACCCAGACACTATTACACTATTGTGGATGCCAACAAGTGCTTATTGACAGGAGCCGGATATAGATGACTCCTGAGAGGCTCTGCCAGTACCTGACTAATACAGAAGTGAATGCTCAGAGCCATCCATTGGACTGAGCACAAAATCCCCAATGGAGGAGCTAGAGAAAGAACCCAAGGATCTGAAGGGGTTTGCAGTCCCATAGGAGGAACAACAATATGAACCAACCAGTAACCCCAGAGTTCCCAGTGTCTAAACCACCAACCAAAGAGTACACATGGAGGGACTCATGGCTCCAGCCACATATGTAGCAGAGGATGGCCTTGTGGTACATCAATGAGAGGAGAGGCACTGGTCTCTTGAAAGTTTGATGCCCCAGTGTAGGGGAATCCCAAGACAAGGACGCAGAAACAGGTAGGTTAGTGAGCAGGGAGAGGTGAGATAGGGTAGTTTTCAGAGGGGATAAAATTTGCAATGTAAATAAAAAAAGATAAAAATAATTAAAAAAGAAAAGAGATAAATGCATTCTTTCTATTTTCTATTGGTGTCATTTATGTAAACTAAAAAGGAAACATGCATTTTTGTCAAAATGAGTTTTCTGTTTGAACTATTTTCTTCTTATAATTACTTACATAATGTCTTATCTTACCCACTAAAGCACATTCATAAAAATAATAATCCCAATTAGCAAAAATTACCAGTGATCACTCTTCCTAAAAATGTTGATGCAGATGTAAAAATGCATATCTCAAAAGAAATGTTGATAATTATTGGAAAAATGTATAGCCATAAATGTCTATTTGTGGTGAAGATATATAATATATAAACAATAAAACACTTTCACATTTATTGTAAGAAAATTTAGCATATTCTTTACTAAAACATGAAAGTAAATATAGAATTTAACAGACATTACTTTTAGGAATATTTACCAAGAATAAAATCTTTCTATTTTTCTAGACTGCATTACCCAAGTTATTTAGAGACATTAAACCCAATAAGTATTTTAATTCTATTTTTATGTAACTATAGTAACAGCAGCATAAATCACAAATAATTGGAAAATAGAGAGAATATAAAAGCAAGCTCAAAATGAACTTGTTTTAGTCTCTCTCCAAGGTCATTTATGCCACAATAGAATGGAAAACAGCTGAGAATACCAGGCAATAAAAATCCCACTTGATTTCACAGGGCTTAACCCTTGCCAAATTATAACAGATTCATTCCGTTCAGAGAAGTCTAAATGCTAGGTAGTAGTTTTAAGAACATAAAAGGCAAAAAATTAGCATTTACTCATGCATTTAATTTCCCATTCGTGAACATAGTTTCTATTACTTTCAATCTATGTAAGAGGTGAAAACAGATAAGAAAAGTAATAGAAATGAAAAGTTGAGAGAGATTTTCTTTCAGCAGAAGATTAATGTCACAGGAAATAATCTGGAAATTATGGCAAGTCAGAGAAAAGCATCCATTTCTGCAGCATCCCAACTCACTATGGCCTGAACTATATATACTTGTTAATGGAATGTGGTTGGGGCTGATCCTCACTTTCCTGACCTGGCTTCCTCTAGACAATGGTTAGAGCAGTGGTTCTGAACCTTCCTAATACTGTGACTTTTCACATTGTGGTGACCTCCAACCATAAAATTGTTTTGTTGATACTCATAACTGTAATTTGGCTGCTGTAATTAATTGTAATATATATATATATATATATATATATATATATGTGTGTGTGTGTGTGTGTGTGTGTATGTGTATATATAGTAATAGATATAATATATGTATATATGTTATATATATGTTTTATATATATATAAACATATATATATATATACATATGAAATAGAAGCATCTCTAAGGGTTCATGACCCACATGTTGAAAACCTATGTTCTAGAATATTATTTGCAGTTTACTTAGGGTATCCATAAGATTTATTGAACACTTAGCACACTAACTTCTAGCTATTGTATGTGCAAACATCATCATCATCATCTCTCTCTCTCTCTCTCTCTCTCTCTCTCTCTCTCTCTCTCTCTTTCTCCCTCTCTCCCTGTGGGGGGTAGGGGAGATGTGCCAGCCATTAAGATCCCAAAAGCTTTGAGATAAACTTCTTATTATCACTTGTTATTGTCACCATTTAAAAGCACATGTTGACACCCCTTTGCTATCTGAACTTCAGTTAAGGCTCCAATGGCCATCTGTTTCTGCATTTTGGTAACACAGGTGAAGTGACAGTGTAAGTAAAAATCCACGATTGCAGGTGTGTTTGTCCACTCAATCTCCAGCTGATAGTTGCAGGGTGTTTAATAGGCAGAGGAGAAAGAACACACAGATCACTAGGGGATAGACACAACTCCAGTCATCAATGAATAAACAATGACTAGAGAAATTGAAAAGACAAATTGTTTCCACTGAGAGTATTAAAAAATAGAAGAGTTCTCACTTGTTTTAAGTAGGATAGTTTTGAAGCTGCATTACACACTAACATTTCTCTCACTATTAAATATGGTCTGGACAAGGAATTCAAGTACCTTAAGACACAGAAACTGAACATAGTAGTCATTAGGACCGATAGAATAACTGACATTCATCACAGAGAGATTTGCTAATACATGTGCATATTCTCCAAGTTTCATGAATAAAAAGACACGACAAACATTTATTAACTTTAATTTTACAGACCAGTAAACACACAAAGAGATCTTTGAGTAATTTTTTTTCAAACTGAATAGTGCAACATATTGGTTAAGTGCGTTTAATCCAAATAACAAATAAGTCATAATATTATTTCCCTGTGAAAACAAAAAATAACCAAAGACACCTAAAATGTTATTTAGTATCATACATACAACACACACACACACACACTACATGGAACCATACGAAAAAAATCATGAATCAAGAAAAAATCAAGGACCTGTACATAAAATCAGATGCACTGAAACTAATAGAAGAGAAAGTAGGGAAGACCCTCAAACACATGGGCACAGGGGAAATTTCCTGAACAAAACATCGATGGCTTATACTGTAAATCAAAAATAGAAAAATGGGACCTTATAAATTGCAAAGCTTCAGCCTGGCGGTGGTGGCACACGCCTTTAATCCCAGCACTTGGGAGGCAGAGGCAGGTAGATTTCTGAGTTCGAGGCCAGCCTGGTCTACAGAGTGAGTTCCAGGACAGCCAGGGCTAAACAGAGAAACCCTGTCTCGAAAAACCAAAAAAAAAAAAAAAAAAAAAAAAAAAAAAAAAAAAAAAAAAAAAAAAAAAAAAAAAAAAAAAAAAAATTGCAATGCTTCTGTAAGGCAAAGGACACTTTCAAAAGAAAAAAATGGCAACCAAAAATTTGGGAAAAGATCTTTACCAATTCAACATCTGAAATAGGGCTAATATCCAATATATACAGAGAACTCAAGAAGGTAGACTCCAGAGAATCAAATAACACTATTAAAAATGAGTACAGAGCTAAACAAAGACTTCTCAACTGAGGCAACTCGAATGGCTGAGAAGCACCTAAATCCTTAGTCATCAGGGAAATGCAAATCAAAACAACCCTGAGATTATACCTCACACCAGTCAGAATGGCTAAAATCAAAAACTCAGGTAATAGCAGATACTGGCAAGGATGTGGAGAAAGAGAAACACAACTCCATTGTTGGTGGGATTGTAAGCTGGTACAACCTCTGTGAAAATCAGTCAGGCTGTTCCTCAGAAAATTGGACATAGTACTACCTGAGGACCCAGCTATACCACTCCTGGGCATATACCCAGAAGATGCTTCAACATATAACAAGGACACATGCTCCACTATGTTCATAACAACCTTATTTATAATAGCCAGAAGCTGAAAAGAACCCAGATGTCCTTCAACAGAAGAATGAATACAGAAATTGTGGTACATTTAAACAATGGAGTACTACTCAGTTATTAAAAACAATGACATAGTGAAATTCTTAGGCCAATGGATGGAACTAGAAAATATCATCCTGAGTGAGATAACCCAGTCATAAAAGAATAGACATGGTATGCACTCACTGATAAGTGGATATTAGCCCAAAAGCTCAGAATACCCAAGATACAACTCATAGAACACATGAAGCTCAGGAAGAAGGAAGACCAAAGTGTGGATGCTTCAGTCTTTCTTAGAAGGCAGATCAAAATACTGGAGAAAATATGGAGGCAAAACATGGAGCAGAGACTGAAGGAAAGGCCATCCAGAGACTGCCCCACCTTGGGATCCATCCTATATACAGTCACCAAACTCAGGCACTATTGTGGATGCCAAGAAGTGCTTGCTGACAGGAGCCTGATATAGCTGTCTCCTGAGAGGCTCTGCCAGTGGCTGACAAATACAGAAGTAAATGCTCAAGTTATTTTTTAAAGTAACTTTTAAAGTAACTTTCTGTTCTTTGTTCATGAATCTGTTTATGAGTGAGGTCATACAGCATCTAGTGTGTCTTGATTGCTGTTACTCTGACCACAGAATGACAAATCCCCTTCTCACATTATATGTCTTTAGTTTTATTTGGAGAATCATATAGTTTAACCATGGTCATCTGTGTAAATATGGGTTTAAAACTAGTGCGTGGAAGTCTCTGAAATGTGTGTACATCTGAAGACAATGACTGGCTCCCCATCTGAGTCCATCAGCAGTTAATACTTCAGTAGGGATCCATGGGACTCCACTACTCCTTTCCCATCAATTATTGAGTATTGACAGAGAAGTCTTACTCAGCACCATTGCAGGTAGGTCTCTTGACCTGGTTTTGTAACTAGCACTTGCATTGATGGGTCTAATGGTTGATAACTCCTGACCCGTGCCCTCATCTGATGTCCATGGCAGGAAGCACACGTGTGGTGCACACATATACATTCAAAAAGCATTTGTACACATAAATAAAAAATATTTTTTTAAAATTCTGTGTAAAATATCAACTAAGAGATTCAAAAGCAACCATGTGAGATTCATTCTAAAAGTACAATGAGTGTTTTATTAGGAAAAATCTGTAAAACACAAAACATGTGAGAGGCAACATTTCCTTGGAGAAACAGATGGTCCTGGTCTTGGCCAGAGAAAATACTAAGTGAAATCAACTAGACAATAGTGAGGATTTAATGGCACTATGTCATTAAAGGACATAGAAGATAGAGACTGGGGATAATTTTGGCCAAATTTGAAGGAATTTGGGCAACAAATGATAATGACAATGATAAACAGACTCTGTTAAATAAAAAAGGATCCATGTGTTCCAATAATATTTATTGGACATATATTTTGATAGTTGGAGAGGGAACAAATCATTTCCATACGGAAGAATCACAAATAATAGAAAAAAAGTGATGATGGGAGTAAGAAGTTACATTTTTCAAATTATAATATAACTGGTTTAGGGTAAATGATAGATAAATGCCAAAATATTATGTTGAACTTTATTGGAAAAAAGACAGTTCGTTATTTCTTTTATTTATTAGTAGTTTTGTTGGTGATACTATCAACTACTATTGCCATTATGGAAATCAGTATGGAGTTTTTTAAACATTTAAAAATAAAAGTATTATAGCCTGCTACATCCACCTAGCATTTTGGTATCCTTAAACACATATAGTATTTCTTTTTACCAAAATATTGTACTCCATCACTGAAGGGTGTGCCAACTCTTTTTCTAGGATTACTCAAGGAAAAACTGAGTAAATAAAAATATCTCAGATCTAATGAAAATTTTTTATTAATATACTGATGCAATTAGTCTACCACTCAGAATGCAAATGATTTCATCTATCAGATTCCCTTCCTTTATGTCCTAGACTAATACTAAAAAGGAAAAAATAGAAGAATGAAAATAGAAAGGAGAAATTGGGCCTTTTCCAGAATTCTTTTCTCTAGCATTACTCTGAGCTAGGGGACAATTACTGCTTACTTGTTCTTTCTCTATACTTCTAGAGTATTTCAAAATCTTGCTGAAGTATTTGATCTCATCATATGAACAACCTGCCCACATGTTGTTCCTTGTCAACTACTAACATTTTCAGGGTAGGAGGCAAGTTTTACCTAAAGCATATGTCATTTCCCAGTGCAATGGCTAACCTAGGATGGACGCTCAACTGCTGCCCGTAGAATGGACACCTACATCCTTCATCCTTCCACCTCTTGCTCATTTCTATCTCTCTTATCCATGCTTTAGATCTTCTTATGTATTTTCCCCCATGTTATTAAAGCTGCATACGGCTTTATTTGAGTTTTAGAGACGTATCTATCTTCTGTGACTCCATACAAGAAAAATTTCACAAAATGTCTGCTTTATCTTTGCCCAGTATACCACCTCTCTAAATTCAATACTGTACAAAGAGGATACTGCTCATTAAAGGTTGACTTTCTTTCCAAGAAGAACAGTAAATCATAGCTTTGAACCTATGTGATATTTAGCAAGCTAACACTGGCAAACCATGTTCAATATTTAATCACTGACTCCTAATTTTCAGGAAATAATAATCTTTCTTTATTTCTAAATATCCAGAGAGCTCTTTATATGACCCCCAACTGGTCAAATATGTTGAATGATTCACAAGAATGTCTGTGAATCTATAAATCTATGAGTTTGAGAATCAAAATTATTTGTCAAGATGCAAACACAGTGTAAAACTTGGTTTTAGTGTGTGAAGATTATGATCAAAAATCATTTGTTAAATTAACATTTCTGCCCCATTTATTCACACACACACAGACACACACACACATACACATACACACACACACATGTGAGAGAGAGAGAGAGAGAGAGAGAGAGAGAGAGAGAGAGAGAGAGAGAGAGAAAGAAGGAAAAAATATTTTCTCCAAAACATGCAGAGTTGAATTTCTCTCTCTCAGAGAAGTTGAAAAATGCTAAATTTAAGTCAATTTTCTCTTGAATGCTTTTCAAGTTATTTTTATGTCATTGATTTTCCCCTTACCTTTGGAGCTAAAACATGAAGAACATATAGATACCCAGGAGCTCTGACAAAGGCCTTCTAAAACATTTGCTTTTTCTCAAACATTTATAGTTGCCTTAACAAAGAGAGACATTTGGAAGATTACAATTCTTTCAATGTGTCCCACTTTTCCTCTGCAGTCCTTAGAATGTCTGTCATCCTGCAGGTCAAAGACTGGTGGGCAAAGAGATTTATGAAGTTCGGAGAAAAATGAAAGATCACACCAAAGCTCCACTTCCATGAAGCCAATAGTTCTAATTGCTGAACTAGATGTTTTAACGTCAATACCTATGCAAGTTATATATGTAGAATGAATTTTTCAAAGCCTTGTTCAAAGCATGCAGGGAATGAAAGCTCCAACCCCTCATATTCAGCATGTGGAACAGCTTCTCTCAGTGTGATTTCTCATCCTGAGCCTACACTATGCTCATTTAGCAAGAAAATTAATCCTTTTCATTTTTCCAGTTGAATATTCCTAGGATGAAGCCTAAAATTATTACTACATAATTTAGGAAATAGTATTCCTATAGACTCAGAATCACTACACTATACATAGGAAGATCTTAATGGTATGAAAAATTATATATAGTAATAGATTAAAAATACACATACACACATATGTATATTGTTGAGGATCATGCAAGAGGAACAGCAAAATAGCTTTAGAACTCACAGATATGTGGCCCACTGTCAGCATAATCGTGATGAGTGTGCCTCCAAGAGACACAGCTCTGAGGACTATGTGTCCTGAGGACTTCCTGCTGTTATGAAGTATTGCTCTGCTTGCTGCCCTTGTAGTTTTAACATCCTTCCTAATCTATGAGTTGTGTGGAAACTCTAAGGGGGCTTCCAGCCCTTCATTGGGCAGCATCATTGGCATTCACAATAATAATAATGCTTGATCTTTTTCAAGCATTGATGCTATAGCAGATAATTGATTAGATCACCAGCCTTGGAAAGATATTAGAGATGTAAATTGTTAGGAGAGACCACCACTCTTAGAAAGAATTTGGAGATGTAGAGTGTTAGGAAAGTTAGGTTAAGGTGTTTTTGTCAGTGACTCTGATGTAGAAAATCTTAGGGAACAATTTAAAGTTCAGAAAAATATACTCTTAATAGTCGTGTTGGGAATATTTTAAGGTCAGGGAACAAGAACAATGGCAGCTTGACCAACACACTAGCTGACATGCCTCTCATGCTAAAGCCGGAATGATGATCAAGGTGATGTCTCAGTTCTTATACCCATTTTTGCCCTCAGCTTTCTGTTATGGTTTAATAAAAATTTGTTAATGAGTAGATGTTTACCCTGGAGTTTTATAGTAGAGCTGACTGATTCTTACATAAAAGTTTAGATTTGTGATTGATTTAGGAGTTTTATAAGATTCCATTTTAAAATAAAATAACTGATCCTTTCTTGGTAACTGCAAATTACAGCCTGCCAGTAAAGAGAAACTGGCTGGGAAAACTCCTTTACCTTGTTTGTTTACACTTTTTTAATCTATAACTAGGTTACTTAGTTATGGATGTACTTGGGTTCTTCGGTTTTTTTCACTTGTAATGTGTAAAATGTTTATTCATGTGAGGGTGTTGGAGAATGTGATTTATCTTACATATACTCATTGTAATCATTCATTCACTAGAAGAAAAATAGAATGGAACCACATTATGATTTTTTTTGTATTGCATGAAATAATTCACTAGGATATATAAGGTATGGAAGAAAAAATATAAAGTTGGTGGAGCTTGCTTGTAGGGATTTACTCCATTCTCCAAATATGCGTGTATGTATGTATGTATACAAGTATTATAGATACATAGATATGTATATGTGTATGTATGTATATATGTATATAAAGTTAAGTAGAATTTTGCTACATCCACCCAACCTGTGAACATATATGTATGCATATATGTATAAACATATGTATGTATGTATATCTATGAAATTGTCAGAGCTTGTCTTGATTCATCCACTCTGAGTATGTGTGCACATGTGTGCGCTTGTGTGCAAGTGTGGCTGTGCATGTACGTATATGTGTATGTATGTGTGTGTATGATTCTTTCTCTCCTTTCTTCCTTTTTCCTTCTTACCAGCCTCCAAAACTTTCAAAGTATTCAGTCTCTCATGAGTAGAGAGCCAGTTCTAGTGAATCAAACTTTAGTCCCTCAGAGAAAAGTCTGTAGGAAATCAAATTTTAGTCCCTCAGAGAAAAGTCTGCTGAGTGATCAATCACTGATTCTATGCCCTTGCCTCAATTTACCCTGACCCTGTTGAAGCTGACCTTTGATATATCATATATCAGATATATCATGTCTATATCTATATCTACATCCATATATATATACATATACACATATATACATAACAAGAAAGTGATTAATGATGATGTGTCACTTTATTCTTTCCATGTGTTTAAATGTTAATTGACTATGCATCTGGTTACCCTGGAACCATTTTCTCTCTTTACACATATTCATGTGTACATGAATTCATGTGTAGATGAAAACTGCATACCCCATATAATGTATATAGTAAACCATGTTAATTTGGCCAGAAGTTAGAGGGTGAGCTAATTATTATTACTTAAGCCAAATCACTCTAAAGTGTTTACATTTTAAGACAAGAGATTTTCAGTTGGCAATAAAACATTTATTCAGAGCTTCCTTTAATATTCTCATCTGAAAGGCCTCTGCCATGTACTCTATAGAGGTTGAAAAGCATAGCATGAGGAATCTACCAGGCTGCATATGGCAGGACCTATATAAAATCTATGAACAATTACTTGTGAGTGTATCCTGTCTATCCCCAATATTTGAGTTCTGTTTGGGGGCTCTGCCACATGGAACTACCCACTTAATCTTGGGAAATTTAACTTTTTGTAAGACATCATGCCCATAGGCCAGGATTAGAAGGTTTCCATTTCCCAGTGCACAGGCTGCAGGGAAAGTGGAAAACAATCCATGACGTAGATGGGTTTGTTCAATAAGGGATGTATCTTCAGAGAGCTTGGCGATGAAAGAAAGTGAAAGCAGGTAGGTAATGAATCAAAACCAATTCCCTCCACATATGAACTTCAAAACCCAGGTGAATCAAAACTCTCACAAGGCCCTGCAAGTCTGAACTTGACCCACAAATTATGTGTACATGAATAAATTGTGTATCCACATACATTTGTATAGAGTCACTTTCATATTAAAAATAATCAACTCTATATATATTGTTGTCAAATTCATAGAATAACTAAGATTTTATGGAAATATAGAAACTTTCATGAAATTGTTTTTCATGAAAATCAAAGTTTTTACATGAAAGAGGATGAGTCCTCATACTCAGACAGTTAAACTACCTAGAATAAATATACAATGAAAATATTCCCAGGACTAGCCCATTAAGAATCAAAACACAAGAAACAAACAAACAAAAAACGAAATGTACTGGCATCAAATAAAAAGGTAGAAAACACTACTTTCATTTTGCATATAAATATTTAGTTAATCATTAGAGAATTTCATACAATCTGTCTTAATAGTACTCACCTCTCAGTTCCCCCCATATCCTTTCAAATCCCTCCTACTTTCCCCATTTCCTGTTCCCTCTTTTCTCTTTATAGGATACTGTTTCACAGCAGATATTACCTGACTCTTACAGCTTACACTATGTCATAGAGAGGCAGTCTAGGTATGGTGACCTTCATTACCTCTAGAAGTTTTATTTGAACATTACACAACAAAAATCTGATGTCAATCCAGGCCTATTGGTTCATGTCTGAAATTCCACCTTCTAGAAGGGCTAAGGCAGGAGGATGACAATGTCAAGGCCTGCCTAAACTGTGCAATGAGATGCTGTCTCAAAGAAATTTTTTTTAAAATAAAAAATGAATTGAAGATACATATCTCAGTGGTAGAGAATTTACTTAGCATGCATAAGGTTCAATATCCAGTATCAAAAATAATCAATACAATACAATTTAATTTCAGATAACTTTCAGTTGGGCTATGAAAACTCAGGATAGTCAAGTTTCTTACACAGAAACACACACACACACATTATATGTGTGTTACAATGGTTGGCTGGACTAGACGGATGAATATTTTGTTGGAAGAAATATAATAAAACAAAATGTTGCCAGATTTATTGATTCTAACAGGACAAAATATCAGGGTTGGGAAGAAAGTCTTGATTTTGGTTCACAGAATGATGTATCCTAAGACATTAAGAGATGTTCAGTTTAGAAAGTGAATTGTTGGAACAAGCTATGTCTTGCACTTTATTGGAATTGTTTCCCTTTGTGTCCAGAAGAACATTTTGCCATTATCAAACATGTAGTGAGATCTTTCATCTATTAGGTCATCCATGTTGACTTAGAAAATGAAGAAGATGGAAGAGTGTCAATTTTAGGGAGAATATAAAGAAGGGGATTAGTTGCAGAGGTGAGATAAGTGATAGGAGTGCTGATAAAGGAGTGGAAATGAGAAGGAATTGGATGAAAGAGCACACACTGTCATTGAAAAAACTTCCCAGATTTGGAAGCTGGCTGTGCTTCCATTAGGCAGTTATGGGTTTGAGAGCTTTAGTGGGGCTTTAAAGTAGACAGTATGGTCAACACACCAGAAGAGTTAGGACTTGTGCATTAAAATTACTGTGCAATCTGTTCTAGTGCTAGCTCATACATCAAGTAAGGCTGGTGTCTGGATGGGACTGAAGAGTAACTATAGGGCAAGGTAAGTGGATAGAGAAATAAAATACTCCAGAGAACCCTGACATAATCAAGGCTCAAGAGCACAAAGGTAAAGAAAATGGAAAATGTAAATTCTATTCTTCTTCCATAACTCATCAAAAATATCATCTGAAAGATCTCAAAGTTTTATCAAAACATATTTTCAGGGATTCTTTTGTGTCTAATGTAAAAGAAAGGTTGAGATTTTGCTTTGGGTCTCTGTTATTATAACAAAATATTTTTTAAAATATAAATTTGCAAGGAGTAGAATAAAAGGGGATCTTTATTTTCATTCATAGGTTTGGACATTTTGGCCAAAGGTGCTGTGCTGTGGCTGTGCATCATAGTGCAAGGTGTTTAGTGGAGGAAAACCGTTCTCTTCAAGAGAGAAAGAAGCAGTACCAGGTCCTACCATATGCATAAAGGTTATCTCCACAATGCTGAGACCATACCTGAGGTTTCACCTTACACTTTCAGCATCTTCCTATTTAAAAACCAGAAAGTTAGCCCATGAACACACAGGCCTTTTGGGAGACATTTAAGATCTAAACTATCCAGTCTTTTGTACAAGGAAGAATTCTAACAAACAGATGGTGTTGGAAAAGCATCCTTTTCTTTTCCCTATATTAAATAACAAGGAAACACAAGAGAAGTAAAGATAATTTTTAAATAACTTCAATTTATTCTAGTTGTAATTTCTGTTCTAGCAAAATCAAGTTAGTTTCATTCTGCAAATTATAATGATAAATGAGCAAAGATTAAAGAAAGAAAATAATATTTTGATATATAGATATATTTGTTGAAAATCATGCTGTGTTTAATGAAAATCCCAAAGTACAAGTATATGTATGTACCAAATTAAATGAGTGCTATAATAGAACTGGAGTGCTTAATACAATCCATAATGAATTACTTGAATAAATGAAGAGAAACATGTACAGAACAAAAATCTTGATATGTTTTTTCAAAACATTAAAGCCATTTCCTCAAAGTAAAATCTCATGACAATAGACACTTGTTTAGTGCTGCATCAACAAATCAACAAGAACACAATTTTGAATTCTACTTCAAAATATATTCAACTGCTCTAGAAATTCGTAGATGCACCAGACCCAAAAAGCTTAGCATTAAGTCCAGCATAGTTTTGAGATGTTTGCAAAGATGCTTTAACAGCAGCAAACAAGTATATGCTCGTAGAATGTTCAAATGCATTCTATCTTCTCACAAGAAAAGAAGCCCGGAGTCTCCCCTCCCCTTCTCCATGCAGCCCCACTCCAGAGCCGAAAGCAGTGCAGCACTCTTTCAAGTTTCCATCTCACCACGGTGTCTTTGTGCAGGCCTGTGCTAAACCCCTTCAATACAGATGAACACAAAATACCGGCATATTTCTCATTATGCAGGCAAGCTCCCACATACAAATTTGAAAGGAAAGCAGAGAACAGCTGCATTCCACTTTTTTTTCTGGCATGAATAGGGCCTTTAATATCAATACTGAAATGGAAGTGATTAGTACTATTTACTGAATTTTAAAGCACCTTGGGATGTTCAGCCAGACAGTTTATTTGATTGGCTGAACATGCGGACACCTCATTTTGGGGAAAATACGTTGGCAAAGGCAAAGAAACAGCTCTCTGGCTGCTTCACACGCATTTTCAAAGCATTGGAACAGGCTTTTTTTTTTTTCTGCTTTAAAATGATGCTCTTACAAAGACTGTGCTCTTTCAAGCATTTTGGGGTCATTTCTATCTAAGCACTCTTTTTAACTTTAAAATTAGGAGTATCGAAGACAATCATTTCGATTGGCTCTGCTTACAGAAAGCTTTTACCCATGTTGCTTTGAGGTAGATCAACCAGGGTAGGAATTATCCATTTAGGTGGTAGAATACTGTCATAATGAATATTGCAGGTTAGTACTCCTGTGTATTATACTTATTTGATTCAGTTCTGATATTAAGTGCTTGTTGGCGAATGATTTGCTTTAAAAATATATATATATCCAATCTTTACATTTTCTCTTTCTCTTTATGGGTATTTGACATTGTATCTACAGCACATTCAAGCTTGTCCAGAAACTTAAAAGATGAAGGTCTAAGTTCCCACAAGCCAGTGTTAGAAGGGTGATACCTTGGCAAAAATAATGGCAAAGAACGGGATGTGTTCTCTGAATCTTGAATATTCCCAAGCCCATGTGTTCAAGATGTGGATAACAGGGCACTTCCTGTTGGAGATGGAGTCTGCCGGAGTTGAAACTTTGTAACAGACTTTACCTCTTTGTTTCTGAGTTGACCTGTATCTATTTAACTAAAATGTCATTTAAATCCTGTTAGAATTTAAATACCAGCTTTAAAAAAATGTAACCATTGCTAAATAGCTCAAAATTGTAAATGGAGACTATCAAATGTAGAGGACAATAATTTTGCCACCTTAATATTGAAATGATATAGAGATTTCACACTTAAACAGTATAATATATTCAGACACTTAGCCAAAACAGACAAAATATCAAACCAAGGATAATGGGAAAACCCATGTACACTGAAAAATTAAACGTGTGGTTCTATCCATGCCTTCAGTTGAGAGAGAAAACAATATATTTAGTCTACCAAATTCTGTATTAGTTCCATTGGAAAATGGATAGAATATACTTTATTTATTTATTTTTTCATGGAGGAGGTTGTTTAATAGACTGAGGACAAGACAAAATAGAAAACCTTCCAAGGACTGGCCATGGGAAAAGACCACACAGACCACAGAGGCTAGCAAGAGCACTACTCAGTTGCCTGGAGGAAGGAGAGACATATTTCCAGAACAATCTGAGGGAAGTGGGGGCCTTAGCATGGGGGACATAGGAGACGGATATACCTAAGGATTTGAGGGGTGAGCCCTAGAGGCAGAGGGTGGACCCTGAGCAGAAAGGTGGACTCCAGGAGGAGGCTGGGGGTGCACCCCTGGTGCCTGAGGGTAGATCCCAGGGGCTGGGGGGTGTATGCCAGGGGCTTTAGGGTAAACTGCAGGAGCAGGTGGGTACAACACCGGAGCCTGAGGATGAACTCCAGCTGATGGAAGAAGGTGGACGCCTGGGGCTGGTGGGTGCATTCCAGGGGCTGAGGAATAGACTCCAGAGGTATGTGGATATAAAACTGGGGCTGGGGGTGCACCCCAGGAGCTGGTGGGGGCATCTGGGTAGGTCCAGGGGGGCCAGAGGAAGCAGGTCCAGTAGGGGGCATAGGAGGAAGAAGCAGGCCACCAGGTAGAGGTGGGGTCAAGGCATCAGGGGGTGGTGGAAGAGAAGGCAGTCCATTCATGTGTGTGGGGGGGGGCAGCTTGACACCTGGGGGTCCTGCTGAGAGGCTGGGTAGGGCCCAGGCTTCTCTATCTTAAAGTGGAACTGAAGAAAAAAATGCTTAGTCTCTCGGTTCCAGTGAGTCCAAAACTTGTCCTCGCCTTGTCAATCTCCTGGCTTAGCACCTTGTAAGGGCTGAGCTAGGGCTCAACAGCCATGAGCAAGTACTGCCTGTGGTGGTCCAGAGGCTCTATCCTCTGCACATAGGCAGACATGAAGTGGTGGTGTGGCATGATACCCTCTGCAATCTCGGGGTAGTCAATGTGGAACAGCGGGCTCTGCTGGCCCATCTCTGTGTCCCTCTGCTTGGTCACTTTGTAGCCAGGGTGGCCAATCTTCACAAACTTCTTTACTTACACCTTGACCTCCGGTGCAGGCTGGGCGGGGGCTTTTTTGGCCCCCTTGGCAGCTCACAGGGCCAAGTTAGTCTGATGTTTCTTCCCTTGGATGTGAGCCAGGTAGCTCCCCTCATTGCTATTCAGAGTCAGGCAGGGTTTGCACTCATAGTATCCCAGGTGGTTCTTCATAAAATAAGGGTCCTTGTTGACATCATGGTTTCCAGGGTTAGTTACCACAGGCACTCTCTCCAGTCTGGTTGCTCTCAGAGGAGGTCCCCACTCACAGTTTTGCCTCCAAGTCGGTGCTGAAAGTCCATGAGGCAGGCCTGAGTACTTTAGGGGACAGGTAGAAACCATGTAGCTCCTCACCAACACCAAGGCCTCGCTACCCAGGCTTACTCTCCACAAAGGCCAGAAAACACTTTAATAGAAAGTTTGAGCACCTCACTCTCTGCATCAGTCAGAGCAATAAAATGAACCATCAGATTTGGGAAGAATTACCTGGCAAGCAATATTTACCTCCAACATTTTGAACAGATTGCCTCACACTAACTATTTTGTTACCAAAGAAAAATCTTTCCATCTAGTTTTCATAGTTTGTACCTACTCTTGTTTCATAAAAACATAAAATCGAATCACGCAATCTCTCAAATTACAATGAAATCTAGTTTTGTGTTAATAAAAGAAATTATGGAAATGTCTACATTCCTGAAAATTAAAAAGAATTCTTCTAAATAGCTAAGTGCTCACAGAAGAAAGAAAAGTACACTTCCAGGTCAATCAAAATAAAAGCAAAGTTACCCTCACATTTCCTTGTAAACCAGTGATGCACAGTGTTGTGTCAGAAACAAGCATTTTGTCTTATAGACTGCCTGTTGCTTTGGGAAATGAGGGAAGAAAGAACAGTGGCCGGGGCACTAGGAGGAGGTTTTGCTCTCAATGGTTCTGGGAGGCCCTGAGATTCGGACAGGCTAAAGCTTCCAGGTTTCCCATTCAAAGCAATGTCCTTAGTGCCCTTTCTCTCTCCAAGAAGGCCCTACACCTTTTTAGTATCTCCACAAACTGAAGTCACACCTTCAATACAAGACCCCCTTGGAAGACTTCTTAGGTCCAGGCCACACATACACGGGGGAAATATTTAAGTAGCAAATGTCCATATTATAGAAGAAAAAAGACCAACCCAAGAATAGACCACAATGACTGCTCACTTTAAATAACTAGAAATTTAAAACTAAACTAAATCCAAAGTGAGCAGAGGAAATGATAGAATTTATTTTAGAAATTAAATACAAACTCAAAAACCCATAAAATCAATACTACTAAAACTTGACTCTGAATTGGCAAATGTTATTAGCAAGACTTTTAGCTATTAGTAAAGAAAAGACAGAGAACTTAGATGGGTAGAGTGATGAATTAAAGGAAGTTAATTGTTTTGATTTTACAGAAATGAAAAGAAATAGAGATACTGTAAGTAATTGTGTACTAAATTCAAAACCTAGATGGGAAGGAAAAAGACAGAAACTGACTAAATGCTGTGAGGAAGACAGTAAGTAAAACTTAAAAAGTCTTGTAACTACTGAGGTCAACATAGTCAAAAAAAGAATCATAGTGGAGATTCATGACTGTAGGCCAAATGTTCCCTTTCATATGAAAGGCAGACCAACAGAACAAGACCATAGATGAACAGTCATTCAAATATAAACAAACATTGCAATGTACAAAACAATGATTATCATATTAACAAGTGGGATTACTGCAAAGTTTAACAGCACAGATGAATTAATGGAAAGTATCCCATGAGAAGAATGAAAATGAAAACTCATGTGCTGATTTTTTTCACACAATCTCATTCACTTCCATGATGAAAAGCATACAAAATCTTAAAAGACAACTTCAATTTGATCAAGGGCATAGACATAAAACCACAGCTAATGCATTCGTGGATGGAAAGGAAATTTCTTCCCTAGTTTAGAATAGTAAAAGGCAATTCCCATCCCCCAACTTGTATTCTATATTGTGCTAGAAAGTCACAGAGACGGGAAGTGGATTGGTATTTTCAGAGGTTGAGGGCCAGTGAATTGAGAGCAATTGCTGGTGGACATAGTTTACTTTTTGGAAAATTAAATGGGATAGCATCACATAGTAGCAATAATGTCACATCTTTGTACTTATACTTCTATGCTACCAAATTATACATTTAAAAGATCAAGTTGTATGCTCTCTGAATTATTGTCCAATGGAAAACAAACCTACAGATATAGTGGCCATCTAAAACCTTCAATGCTATTGGTTTAATAAAGAATACAACAATGAGTATAATGCCTGTAAGGGTATTTAATTACTATCCATCATCATGTCTTTGTCATATGCCATAAAAATTATGAATTAGAAAAAACGAGAAAACGTCAGAAAGACAGCTGATAGTTATACAGCCAGGACCTGTGCAAATATTATACATAAGTACAGTTTTAGTTTTTTTATACATTCTATAATTAAGTAATATATGCATGAAACTAATGTTTATAGGTTAAGATAGAACAAAAGAGGAAACCCATCAAATACAGATAGATAAACTTAGTAAAAGATGAAGAAGATAATTTTTGAAAATATAATAGCAATTTAAATAATCATAAAGCATTTAAGTTTATCCATAAAAATGGAAAAAACTGTCAAATATTATATTTAAGATAAAATTGTATGAAAATTACAGCACATAAAAGGGAAAAGAAATGTTAAGGGAGAACTCTAGAATAAAACCAAAGCTGCTTATTAATATAAATTGATATGACACAGAGATTAAAGCTCAACAGATATCATAAATAAGAGAGAAATAGAAAAGTAATCCACCAATGATGCAAGTAAAACTTATATATATCGAGCTAGAGAGATGGCTCAGAGGTTAAGAGCACTGACTGCTCTTCCAGAGGTCCTGAGTTCAAGTCCCAGCAACCACATGGTGGCTCACAACCACCTGTAATGAGATCTGACTCTGATGCCCTCTTCTGGTGTCTGAAGACAGCTACAGTGTACTTACATATAATAATAAATAAACAAATCTTTAAAAAAAACATATATATCTTGTAACAATCTCAATTTATACCAACAAAATGAATTATAGGGAGAAAGAGACAGGATTTGTTTGTGATATTTTCGATTTGATATTTTGTTTGTAAACTATCAAACAGATTGAGTGGAAAGAAACAGTAAACTGTAGCTTTGTGGAGCACAACTTACATGTTCATACAATGAAAAGAATACTGGGTAAGAAAGAGCTTTGTATACAAGCCAGGAGAGAAAGGATACATAGTCAAATTTTACTCCAAAGAAGCTAAAAACAAAATGTGTAGAAAATTAAATGTTCTAAGGAATTCACAACAATTCATAATGCAATAAAAAAATATAACTTTTACATATTGTCTAAGCCAAATGTTTAGTATCAGGAAATTTTATATATGCATGTAAGTTTATACATACACACATAAATAAACACCAAAATTATTTACATATGTTTATTAACATAATATTACAGTTATATAATATATTATATAATAATTGATAAATATATAAATATTATGGCATTTATAAGCTGTAGAGGAAAACAGAATTATAAAAACAATGGAAGATGGAGAGAAAATAAGAATGCAAAAATATGCCAAACTGGAATATTTTAAATTATGAAAAGACATTTGGCTGCTTTAAAAATTTAAGAAATCAATGTGTAATTTCATCATTGATATCAAAAGCATTTTTAAATACCTTTATCAATTTTTTTATAATTTCAAACGGTGTAATTTGATAAATTAACTCCCAGCTTCTTTCCTAACTCCTCCCAGATCCACTCACCATTCGCTACTTCCCCGTCACTTATCCTTTTGATGAGCTATGAAAAGCTGATGGCTTCCAGGAGATTGGAGGAGAGTCAGTGTTCTCTAAGGGTATGGCTCTTAGTTGGTTGACCATGATCCAGTAACTGGCTCTATACCCAGGAGTATATGGGCAGCAAAAATTGAAGTTGATGAATTATGCATGACAGTAACATTTATTAAATGTATCGGGGAAATACATCTATGAGCACATCCAAACATTGTTAACAGGCATGTAAGTTGGTATACTAATTTCTTTCTTAATTTTCTTTCATTTATATTCCTTATTAGCATTTCTCCATTATTTATCATGTTCTCCATCCTAAAGTTCAGCTTTATATAAAGTCTTTTGGTTATTGGCTTTCTGGTCTGTTCAGCAGTAGACTGCAAAGGTAAAAGGAACAAAAATGGAAACAATACCCCAGTGTTCATACAAAAAGATATTTGTAGTTAAAGTCTTTCTCTATGTTATAATAGAACATATAATTGTAAGAGAAGCTAGGAATGGTTAAAATATTTTATACCTTAATTCCATGCAGTTCTGCTTATAAAAACGTAACATGAATAAGCTCTTACATCTATATCCTATATCCTACACCTAGATTATATATATATATATATATATGTGTGTGTGTGTGTGTGTGTGTGTGTGTGTGTGTGTGTGTGTGTATGTGTGTGTGTATGTGAGTCTGTATGTATCTGTGTGCGTGTCTGTGTCTATGTTAGTGTGAGTGCACACATGCTACAATTCTGGTAAAGGAATATTCAGAGTAATTAAAAATGTAGGAGAAACAGCCAACATATTCAAAATGATTTAAAATGAATATATTGTCCAATACATCTATAAAAATATTAAATGAGAAACTATTATAATAGTATTATATACAGTGTAAATACAGTGTAAAAATAATTGTATGTGTGCTTAGGACAGTAAATGTTAAAATATGTACTTTAAATTGTAAAGAGGAACTGAGGTTATCCAACTTCATTCAAGTTATTTTTTTAAATAAATTGAAAAAATGAAAATTAACAGTTCTTCTTTGGTGCTTTAGGGAATTGCATATCATAGAAAACTTCTAACTCCAAAATTAGAAACAAAGAACACAAAAATTTCGGTTTTCCAGGATGGAAGCCAGCCATGGAGCTGGTATTTAGGAGGGAAATCAAGCCAGCTTGTCATTCATCTTTGATCAATTGAAGGAGACAAAAATGAGGATAATCACAAGGCTTAACCACACCATGGTTCCCAATTGTAAGAGGGAGTCACAGTTCCAAAGATTTACTTAACATTGTTTTATAATCTCAGAGCATGTATTACACAAGAACACATATCAAGGGAGAAAGGTTTTACATAAAATGGTGGCTTGCCTTTGCCTTGATAGTGCTGGGAGTAAGGGCATGTGTTACACTGTACCTGGCCACAAAATACAATTTTAAATATGCCAAATAATTTTCAGACTTGTCTGTCAAAGACATCACTCCTCTTTAGAGAAACTTAAAGACAGCTGAAGAAATAGAACTGGGAAGCAGAGGAAAAGAATGAGCCCCGTGCACTGTCCCACACTTTGGGGCTGATAACCTTGCTTACATTTATTCAGTACATTCTACAAAGAAACAGCAAAATCATAAGGCTTTCTAAAAGACCAAATGTGAAGGGGATAAGTTGAAAAGACATAACAAACATCAAAACATGATTCATACCTAGTAGATCTTGTGGGCTTGTTTGTTTCAGGCAATAGATACAGAAATTTCCAAAACTGAAAAGAAAACCTTTCAAATTACAAGTATATAGTGCTCTGTGAGCAGCATGTAGAACACAAACACACATATACACATAAATACACAGACGCACATATGCTCACACAAACACACACACACACACAGACACACATATACATACACTCAGATGCATGCACAGACACACACACATGCTATAAAAACATGCTACAAGTGTACAATCTACAAACTGCAAATGATTCAGGACAAGGATGTGTGTGTGTGTGTGTGTGTGTGTGTGTGTGTGTGTGTGTGTGTGTATGTGTGTGTGGGCTGATATAAAACCCCTTCATAAGTTTTGAGTGAATTCTTATAAATTTATTTTCTTAAGAGTATTTGACCAGCACTTGGGAGGCAGAGACAGGCGGATTTCTGATTTCGAGGCCAGCCTGGTCTACAGAGTGAGTTCTAGGACAGCCAAGGCTACAGAGAGAAACCCTGTCTCAAAAAAAAAAAAAAAAAGAGTATTTGAACCATGCCTTATCTTTAGTTTTAAGAAAAACTGGGCAGGAGAGCTAGCAGAAACAACCCACACTGTAGACCTATAGAACTATAAGAGGATAACCTTTGTACAATGTTGCACCAAGAGAAAACTAAGACTTTCTTGGCACTAGAACCTTCTAAAGCATTGCCAAATGGCCCCATTCTGTCTTTGCTTAAATCTTTTCCTTACAGTATATTTTCCCCAGTTTAGAATTGAGGAATGTGTATAGTCCTACTTGAATACTATTTATGTTAAGTCCTTGCAAATCTATAAGGAAACAAGATATAGTAGAGAAATAAATAAAGCTTTAAAATAATATTTTAAGAGAAAAAGAAGCATACAAAGTCTCTAATATCCTATGATAGTTGGAAGGAAACCATGCAAGTAAGAAGATGGGTAAAATGGATAGAGTGAAAATGTTAAAAAAAAAAAAACAAAAACCAAAAAAAACCTATCAAACAAACAAACTCAGCATCAATTTAGATTTTATAATCAGTGAAGGTATCCCTGAGGCTTACAGGTTGTAATTCAGTTAGTACAATAATGGCTATTTACTATCAGAAAGGGCAAGAGTTCAATAGTCCTTGACCAGAATCTAATTCACAAGGCTGGACATCTCAACTGGTCCTCATTATATGTTGGAATCCTCTAAAAGTCTCAAATGCCAGAGATGGAATGGACTTGTCAGTGCAAATGAAGGCAAGCAGGCAAAAAGCAAAGGCTATGACTGAGATTTTGGGTGGGTGGTCTGGCCTTAAATGATCCAGTCAAGAAAAATCTCTCATAGATGTGCTCAGCTGCTTGGACTTTAGGAACATATAACAGGAGAAAAATACCATGAAGTAGAAAACACGTTAGACACATATTCTCACCTCTGTATGCATCCATATGATTCACACAGTAGTAAATACCATAGTCAATGAAAAATTAACATTTTTCACTTTCACTGAAAATTAAGTAGCATCCATAAATGTAGACACAAAATAAGATCATTTAAATTTTGCTGATAACTATTGATTATGTATCACAGATTAAAAATTAGTTCTAAGCCTAGAAAGTTGGTTCATGATTAAGAGGACTTGGTGCTCTTGCAGAGGACCTGACTTGGTTCTCAGGACCTATGCCAAGTGGTTCAATCCACCTTTAAATTTAGCACTTGGAGAACCATATGGTCAATGTATATATACACACAGACAAATGCACATATATGTGTGAGCATTAAAAACAATTTATGCTAATTTTGAAAAGTGATATCATTAATTTGTATAATAAATCCCTATGTGGACCAACTCATTGTAAATATTAGCCTTAAAATTTTGATGTAAATTTCACTCTCAATTATAATTTTATATAATCACACAACAGTGATAAGAATCTATCAGACATGGATTCTGATCAGTGATTCTTAAATATATTCATTGACAAGCAAGGGTAGGGTTGCCTTACATACAATTTTACAGGCAGAATATAAAATTAGAAATATGTAAAACCTATAGAACAGAGTGTAGTTCTCAACTATAGATGAAAAAATACTTTATAATTTAGGACATTTACTGTAGCACAATGAATAAGATGTTTGAAATATGCAAATTCATTCCACATATTTTTTTTAAAGAACATAACTGGTATGAACTAAATACTCACGAGTATATTTCTCCCTCTCCAAATCACTATCAACTACACAGATATCTGAATGTTTGCTACCTAAATAATTGCACCACATGAATTAACATTTAATTTCTCCACTTTATTCAAAGGCCATCTTACTGAAAGTACATTCTAGAAAACAAAGTATCATTCTCTTAAAATCTTGACATAATTCAAGCTGAAGCTTATATACTTATATACTAGACTTTAAATTTTTTAAGCTCTACTCATGTAAGGGTATATAAATGTCTTGATCTACATAATTTCCAGAAACTGAAAGAAAGAGTTAAAACCTAAATATCATTTCTCTTAAAAACTGTCCCATGTTCTATAGAACTCACTGACTATATAGTTCTACAGTTATGACAAACCACTGTGTGATCAGGTTTCCTGTGTCTAGTAGTGAACATTCTTTCATTTATTTATTTTTGATAAAGGCATTTACATGACAATAAAAGAATGAATGGTAAATGGGAAGAAGGTTGTCAATCAAGAAGTTCTGTTTCCCTTCTGCAAAGGGCATAAACCTGTGCTGGTTAATGAAGTATTGTCTATGTCTAGCTCACCTGTAAGATGAAGTTGACCACATCTGAACTGGAGAACACTTAAAGAGACTGGAAAAGAGATCTATGTTTTTACATACACGCTTCCAAGGACCATTAATATTGTCAGCCTAATATGCTTTTTTTTATACCTCATAATAATTCTAAACTTTTTCTAGTTTGGAAACTATATACTAAAATATCTTAACCATAATCAATTAAAATTACTATAACTGCTGATTTTATCCTATACCACTGCATCTTTCTTTGCCATGGTATAGTTATTTGATGAATTAAACAAAATGAAAGGATTGGGGAGGATGGTGATAGATTAGAGGGCCGTTTTTATTTAACTCATTAATTTGAATTTAATGTTACTCTGATAAAAGCTGTGAGTCACATGAGGCAAGTTAATAGCCTCTGTCCATATGTCATAGTTGAATACCCATGATGTCATCCCCAATTCAGCCACACCTATGTTCTGCAATGATGCAGTGATGGGTGTCCTGGAATTTTTTTCCATGTAATTAATAGTTTCAGTGAATAGGACAAAAATTTAAAATACCCAGAAAATACATAAATTTCTTAGAAGTCAAAGAAAGAAAACATCTCTGAGGATCAGAGCAATGTTCTGGATATCCCTTAAGGAAAGCAATGATGATTTTTTTTGTAAATTATTAGTATATAACTTTCCTAAAAGATATATGCATGTTGATAATTAAGTTGGGATTGCTCTTAATATCAAGTGTTAGATGTTTTACATGAAAAGTCAAGGCAGGCTTTTGAGTATGTATGGAGATAGCAATATTACTTATGCTTATGAGCTCACTAGTTCTAATAGTTGTCATAATTAAAAATAGATGTACTCTTATGTTCCAAAAGATAGCATTAAAACATTGATTGCTGTATTTATCATGCACATTGAACAATGAAGAATGCCAGTTTCTTCAAATGCAGCCACAGAGAGTGTACAAAAGTGAGAATGTGGAGGATGTACTGAAGAGGATGCTGTGTCTTATGACTATTTGACAAATAGGACCTCTTTCAAAAATACAGAGTGAACTTCTAAGTCTGCAGGATCTTATTGTCTTATTGTCAAAACCACTAAGATATCAACAACAGGGAAAGGAGAAAGGGAGTCTTAGATCTGAGATGGCACTGGAAAGATAGATGAAGAAACATAAGCTGATTGTTTTGGAATTGAACAAGTAGTGCCAAGGAATCTTTTCTTCTCATCCCATTGTAGCATTTTACAATTATTTCCTTACCACGTTTATGGCTTAGTACTACAGACAATCCATTCATTCTGTTATCTTTGAGAATATAACATTTCCTAAGCCTATTCACCAGTATGTTTACAGAATGATTCAACAACTTATCATAGAAGGCAAATAAAATATTTAAAATATTTCCCTTACTAAATATGTAAAAATTTTCATTAATATATATTATAAGTTTATGTTCCAGAAGCTGAAAACTATTGGTAAAGTGATTTTCTTCAGTTCATTGCCTCTTGGGTCCATTTTATTGCTAGTGTAATGACCTGTTGTGAGAGTCTGATGACTTGATACATGTTTTTGAAGAGTAACCCAAGACCAAATTAAGATCATTTATTACTTACTTCATTGTAGAGAAAGATGTACATAAATCTGATACATGCTTCTGTATTTCTTCTATGTGTATGTAGTCCAGTCTCTATACAAATCCTAGAACTCATTATAATCCCTAGCTATATGTAAAATCTCTAAGATATTGTAGTTTGTTCAAATAAAATTTTCATAATTGTAACCCTCCCTGAAATTAACCTTTGATGCATCAAGAAGTAGAAGGAAATAGAGACTATTCTGAGACTCTGTTTAAAATTTGCCTCCCATATGCCAGTAAGTATGTATGCTTCAGAATGTATGCAACCAGAAGTGCATGCTCTGCAAGAACTTACATATAGGCATATAGTAGCTGCAGGAGAATAGAAAAGCTCTGTAGTATTCAATAGTTTTTTTTAAATCAATCTGTTTAGATTTTATGCTTTTACATTTCTCTTGTCTTTGTGATTTCTGTTTTCCCTTCAGCTCAGAGATAATGGCTTTTAGTGCCTCTTAGTGTTAATAACATAGCTGTATGTGTTTCTCAAGTTAACACAACTGCCCTCTCTCAGGAAGAATTCATCTTTCATGTCTTATTCTCACAGTAATATTGTCATGCTTAAACTAGTACTTTAGTTGTCTATCTTCTGGCCTGCTCCCAAACAAAACAAGTCATATGCTTATATTTCCTGTAGTATTTTCAATATCTATCTGTAAAAATCCAATGAATCAGATCTCGTCTACATGGGAGAGGAAGCAATATGTTCTCTACTGAATTTTGGTGTTATGTCAATTCTTTTATTGTTTGATATAAATTAGATTGCAAATGGGGTCTGCTTTCTTGGCACCCCATAAAATACTTAATATCTAATGCACAAATAGCATTATACTGAGTGGACATTATAATCAGAAAGTAGCATGCTTTAGGTCTATGATGTCTTTGTCAGACGTTATTATGGCATGGAATGAGATATCTACTCTGAAAGTTGGAAACATCTCGCATTGGAAGCATTATTGGAGCATGTTCGGACATACTTTCTAAAGGGAAATTCTGTTTTTGCCACTTATTTCTGGTAGTGTAGATTTTAGACTAATCACACATCACTTTGAAATGTGCTGCTTTAAATTAAGTATTGAAAACCTTTTATAAATGCCAGTGTTGAGATATATCCAGAGAAAATTACTGTCCATAGTAATTCTAAGGACTAGTGCAGGCTGCTCCATCACCAGAAATTTGTGAACACAGATCCCTGAAAACTGACTGGAAAACAAGAATGCTATGTGGAGCCAATTACAGGCTTTTAGGACTCACATATTGGAACTTGAGGATTTAGGAGAAATTCTTCCATTCCTCTGTATGTTATGATCTTTTCTTCTTTGTAGAAATATTTCCTAGCTTGTTGATGGACCATTGGAGAGACAGAACCCATGATTATGTCATGGGTGAATGTCAAACTAAAACCACAATTCTAGAGTACAAGTTTAACCAGAACCACAGCTTGTATCTTGTATTGTTTCATCTCCTCAATCTATATCAAGTTCTTGTAGGAATTTCTCAAGTATACCTTTGAATTACTGAACACTATATTTACTTTTCATGTGAGCACAGAGAAATGTAAAAATCAAGACACAGAAAAAGAAAGCCTTAGGTTATTTATTACTTGTAGTTATTCATTAGCCTATTTAGGATATTTGCCACTTCTAAAATTGCAACTTATTTTTGATGATGTGATTTTAATTGTATTTCCATTTAAAAGTTACAAGAATTTTTCATTCATTAGTATTTTCTAGCAACATTAGCTTGTTTTTCTATGTAAGAGTACATCCTTATCCTACATCCTTGTTTTCATTACTCCCATAGCTCACAAGTATACTTTTTTCAATCTTTGTTCTTATGTTTTTGTTCACTTGGGGTTTATACACTTTAGGTAAACAAACAAACATTCAAAAACTGGACTCACACTAGACTTATAAGAATGAAATGAAATTCTGTTTGTCTCTCCTTATTTTTCCTAGAGTATCAAGTTGCTAAAGGAAGGCCTTCCTGGTGATTTGATTTTATATCTGGTTTTATGATTGTAAGAACATTTTTTCTGTCTTCTTCTGAGGAAATGGCATATAGTGTTTGCAAAGATTTTCTTTTTATCATTCAATTATAATCTGCTAAGATTTCCAAATAAATATTGCAACAAAATGTCTCCTCCTGTATTGTGAAAAACTTTCTTGGGTTCAGAGATGTGTTCTTACCTTTCATATTAAATAATCTAAAGCTATGAGAATTTTTGTTCTAATGACAAATAACATAACTTTTTAACAATCCCTTGCAGGATTTATCTATCTCAAAGAGATCCACTTATGTTCTAAGGAAAAGAACAAAAAGGTTTAAAGTATAAACATAATCTACAGATCTCTTTTAAAATACACACTTTTATTTTATTGATAATAATATTTTCATACAATATATTCTGATGACAGGCTCCCATTTCCCACCTTCTTTGGGATCTTCCCCACCTTCAACCAACCTAACTTTATGCAGTTTCTTTTTTTTTTTCTCTTTTTATAAAACATACAGGCAAGCAAACAGGACAAAAAAAGCACAAGAAATACACAAACCAAAATAAAACACATGAAAACACAAAATTGGAAACTACAATTTATAAATATGAGAACGACAAGAAGGACAAAATTGCCTAAACAAAGCAATATAAGACAAAATCTACAAAAATGCTATTGAGTTTGTTTAATGCTGAACTTCCAACAAAGGTGTGGTTAATATACTGAGTGAAAGTTCATTCGAGAAAAATTAATGTTTCCTTCGCAAGTGGTTGTCAGCTGAGATAGGATCTTACTTAGGGGTGGACTTTGTATCTGCATCCCTCTCAGTGTTGGGACTTCCTTTGACTTGACCCTACGCATGCTGCCTGCCTCTGTGAATTCATATGTGTCATTCTTACATCTGCAAAACACAGATTCCCTGGCACATCTCCTCTGGCTTTTAAAATCTTTTCATCTCTTCTTCTACATAGTTCCCATAACCCTGAGGGATTGATAAAGACAATCCTATTTAGGACTCATGCAAAGACTCGCAATCTCTTTACTTTGTCAAATAGTGGGTCTCTGTGTAAGTTCCTATCTACTGCAAGAGAATGGTGGCTGAGAGAGGTGCTGATCTATGTGTAGAGTGTGATGTCATTAGGAGCAATGTTCTTATTATGTTCCTTCAGCAGCACAATGGTGTTTGGTGTCACGTAGGCCAATAGCCTACACAATCTCAGGTTCTTAGATGACTCAGTAGTGTCAGCCATGGACTCTATCACATTGTACGGGCCTTAAATCCATTCAGTGAGTGGTTGGTTGCTCTCAAAACATGTTTTTCATGATTATACCAGCATACCATGCAGGCAGGTTATCACCGTAGATCACAAGATTTGTATCTGCTCTGGTGGTTGCCTTTCACCAACAGGTAACATGCAGAGAAACTTTCAGTATCATGAAAGTAGGGGTGCAGGCTCTAGTTGTGTACCAGTTTCACTTCCTTATGTTCAGTGAGACATGTAAGTGGTGTATTCAGCAATGCGGACTAACCACCATTTTGGGAGCAGGTAACCAATAGTCAGGTGTTTGGGAATTTTCATGTAGCCCCTTTGGCCAAAAACTAAATTAAACATAAATTGTTTCTGACTTTGAAGATTTCACTTAGTGGCAAAATATATCTAGTTGGAGGATTATCTGCCTCATTGTTTAGTTATTCTATTTAGAGTTCCTTCATATATGTACATATTTTAAGATGCTTCTACTATAGAAAGCTTCCATATGATACCTCACATGGTCCATAGCTCCTCCTATCTTCCCTCACACTTCACCTTTAATTCCCCAATCCAGTTTTCATCCTGTCTCTTTCTAGCTATATATTCTATTTCCTCTTCTTTGTAAAATGTCCCCCTCTCCAATAATGCTACACACGATACTTAACCATTGTGATTTTGTGGACTATAACATGCCTAGCAGAGGCTTTATTGCTTACATTCACATATAACAGAATACATAAATATGTGTCTTTTATGATTTTAAAACCTCACTTTGGATGAGGTTTTTTTCAATCTTTATCTATTCACCTACAAATTTCATATTTTTTTTAAGAGCTGAATACCATTCCATTGTGCACCAGATTTTTATTATCCATTTTCTGGTGAGGAATATCTAGGTTGTTTTCAATTGTTGACTGTTATGAATAAAGCTGCAGTGACTATAGATGAAAAGGGTCTGAGTAGTAAAATGTAAGTCCTTTTGGTAGATGCCCAGAAGTGTTATAGCTGGATTTTGAGATAGATCTATGCCCAACTTCCTGATTAACTCACACACTGATTTTCATACTGTGTGTACAATGTTGAACTCCCAACTGCCATGAATAATCAACCCTCTTTCCCCACAGTCTCACCAGCATGAGTTGTCATTTGTTGTTTGTTGACCTTAGTCATTCTGGCTAGTTTAAGATGAAATTATGAAGTAATTGTGATCTTCACGTCCCTGATGGCTAATGATGCTGAATATTTCTTTCCATGTTTCTCAGCCATTTGTATTTCTACTTTTCAGAAATCTCTGTTTAGTTCTCTTCCTAATTTATTAATTAAGTTATTTGTTTTCTTGATTTCCAAGGTTTCTTAGTTATTCTATTTTTGATATTAACCCTCTATAGGATATGCAATTGAAAAAGGTATTTCTTTTATTTTGATTGCTTGTTAGTTTATAAGCCACTACATTGTTAAATTGGTTAATGTTCTATCTCTTGTTTTAAATTCTGAAAACTTGTCTTCATTAGAATTTGTAGGAATGTACATTTTTATAGTGAAGTTTACAGAAGTATTTTAATGAATTTAGAAAGAAACAGATAGATAGATAGATAAATAGATAGATAGATAGATAGATAGATAGATAGATAGATAGAGGTATATAAATCATATTTAAATGACCATCAAAATTCCATAGAACCATTGTGAGCAATATAACCTTCCAATGCTTTCATGAAATGTTAAGTATAAGAAATATTCTAGGGGTAATAAGATTGCTCCATGAGTAAACATGACAACTTGAGCTCAATTCCAGAAATCCACAGGCTGTAAAGACAGAATGTACCCTCAAAATTATCCTCTGATTTCCAAGGACATACTGTGGCTCATATGTACACAAAAATTGCACAAAAATAAAAATGTATATA
>NW_022196896.1:28950616-28966104 GCF_008632895.1 Mastomys coucha | reverse complement strand
ATATATATATATAAATTATAAAAGGTAAATAAGCATTCTTGTTTGCTTCAGGTTGCCTTAAATAATGGATTATATCAAAATATATTTTAGTTTACTCTGGTTTAACAGTATAAGATGTTTCCTTATAAACTGCTATGTATTATTGTTATTTATATGACATTCTATCTAAACATTTTATAATCCATTTTATACTAATCATACTATTGTTACTATAAAGTATCATATATAGTAGTAGACTACAACATACAAGTGCTATGTAAATCATTAAAGACATAAAATGAGCATGCAGAAAATTGCAACTGAAACATCTTCCATAAGACATTAATGATTACCTATTTAAAAAGTATTTGTTGTAGCTTTATAAGGTATCTTAACATTGCTCCGCAAAAGTATAACATTTTAAATGATTCTTTTATTAATATATATTTATTATACAAAGTAACATTTTCATAAGTATATTCAACATTTTTTATCACAGTCATCATGTTATCCTTTCTTATCCACCTTTCTCTTCCCTTTTTTCTTCTATTTCCATAATTTGTCTTTAATAAGTAGTTCATTAGTCACAATTGCATATATTCATCAAGTAGAGTTTATGATTATAGTAAAATCAACAATCTGTAAGTAGAGAGCATGAGTAAAATTTACTTGACATTTTGGAGGTGAAACCAATGCTTAATTCTTCACTAGATGTGGGCATGAGAGACAATGTGTTCATGCCAGCTTCCAAGGGTTCTGACTTAAGTGAGTACATCCTTATGTCAGGATAGGGGAGTAGAGGATGGGTTGATTTAGATGGAATGGAGGTTATGCTGAGTGGGGTGAGTTTGACGTGATTGGAGAACAATTACAAGAAGATAAGCAAAAGAATATGAGATAAGAACTAGAGATAAACTTTAAAGGTACAAACATAATTTGTGGAACTGTCAAAACATGAATTTATGTAATCCTGATCGTTAATTCCAATGTGTTTTCCCATTTTATTTTTGTCATAAAATACAAAAGTCTTGCTATAAGTTGTAGACTAAAGTATGGCCCTTTAATGGAATCTTGAGCCTTCAGAGTCATTGCACTGGGGACGAGGTCTCTAAAGATTACTGAAATATAAATGAGATCTCATAACTTTTGAGTCTAGTTCAATAGGGCTGGTGTGTTTATGGGAATAGTCATCAAAGATCTTCTTTCTGTCTAGAGAAAGACTTAGAGTATATAGTGAGAAAGTACTATAGGCATGTAGCAGAAGTCAAACATGCTTACTCCTTAATCCTAGACTTCAGGTTTCTTAGGCTTAAGAAAACCTCTATTGCTTAAGTCACCTAGTATTGTGTCATAGTTTTGAGCTAACTATATACCGGTGTATATATTAGAAATGTGCTTCTTTATCAAATTTCCTAGCTCTAAAATGATACTTTGGTGCACAGCATGAACTCTACATCCTACTTAAAAACACAAGTTGAGAATTGTTACACAGGATACATAAACAACTAAATCAGAGGCTATACATCAGAGACTTTAACCAAAAGTATGACTCCATCTTCAGTGTAACACCCTTAGTTCCACCAAGTTACTGTCAGGAGAGTCCAGAGATTGCTGTTAGGACTAATGGAGCTTCCTTATGCTATATCAGATCTGTATCAGAAAAAGTAACAGTAAATCAATACAGAAAAAAATTATATATATATACATATATATATATGCACAAACACAAAACAAAAAAAACAAAAGCCCAAATGTTCATATCAAAACAATAAATGTAAAAAGATGGCCATATCAAAAATAGATATAAAAATAGAAATAAAAAGATATAAAAAAAAAGAAAGAGTGAGAGAAAAGACAAACAGGACAGAAAATGTGGACCCCAGCTAGTCAGTAGTTAAACCTATGGACTACAGCTAATTCAGTAGGCAAGCAGAAGAGAGGATTCCACAGCAGAGCGAAGGCCAAAGAGGACTAGAATTTGGAGAGAATCTATAAGATGTGACACCAGATTGAGAACAGGGAGGAAGCGTTTCTCCCTTTGTCTATTAAAGGGACAAACACGGAGACATCTACTGGTTAAACTTTTTGTTTTAAGGTTTGAGAAGACACGTGACTTGCTTGCAATTTTGATTTGGTTATTCTCCTGCTGTCCTGCTGTCGTTGAGTGAAGGGAGGAATCGGCTTTTCCAGATGTGTCTGAGTTATCAGTGTGACATGCGAGATCTCCGTGACAGCCCTGGCTTTAGGAGAGCAGGCAGGCAGGAGTGGGGGAGGTATTGCACTACATGAGGAGATATTGTGTTTCCCTGAAACCTTTTATTATACTGCATGTACAGTAGTTTTCACTTCACCAAACTGGGAACCATTCCAGAGGATCGCATCTGGATAGCATTTGCCCATTACCCTCCCCAGAAAAGAATTGGTCAGCAAGGGCTCTATTCATAAAAACGAATTCCATCCACTTCGACTTGAATGTCACATCTTTATATGGAAAAAGTGTGGAATGAGACCTTTTTTTTTCTACACAAAGAATGCTTTTCTGAGATTAATGGAACCCCTTCCCTTTTCAATATGTAAGCAGACACTTTCTGATTATATACCTGAGGGAGCACTAAGACTGCGGACTCAGTCAGAGGGGTTGCTTGGGCTACTTCTGGGCTGAATTGAACCCTTTCTGAAAATAGGTGCTGATTTCAAGATAAATGCATGCTTTTTTAAAACTGTAAACAAATATACCATGGTATTTTCAAGATACACACATAAATTAGGTGAAAGTTTTAAGAATCAAAAATTCTGTAAAGAATTTGTAGTCACTATATCCCAGGTGATGAATCTGGAGTTCTATTTCACAGAACCTTAATTCCCAGAAGTAAAGAGTTAACCTTAATGGAGTAATACAGTTTTAATCAGCCCATAAGATTGATAAATTGGGTTGATTGGAATCACATCATTAGACAGCGAATTTTGGCAGATTTTTAACAGTCACCAAGGGTGCTTGAGATTTATGGCCTCCCAGTTCATTATTTTCTTTTGCTTGAATGATCTTTTTAATGTTCTGTGACTTACAGTGTACCTTGCCTACTGTGGAATTTGTTCAATGACAAAAGACTTCAGCATGCTATAGGTCCACGTCATTGCATTTCATCTAAAGTGCAGAATAGGCTAAAATGTTATCCTTATATCAGGCAACTCAGAGATGAGGGATTTTCCTGAAGGCATTTAATGGTGCTCCAACTGTTGCTTAAAGTCTCTGCATTAAGGAGGTGATTCTAAGGTGAACATTGCCAATCAACATAATAGTACAATTTCTAAAAATATGTATATATTAAAAACACACTACCAGAATAGCATCTGTATCATGTATATTACAGATACCCAGTTGATTTTTTAATTTTATATAACTTCAATAAATATATGTGTACGTAAATGTATGCAAGTAAATTTTACCTGACTCCCAAATATGATTTATTCTATTAATATTCTGTGTATGTTTTCTTTAAAAAATGGATCAAATTTTCTTTCTAGTTTCTTTCATTAAAAAAAAAATAGTACAAAGGTAGATTCTGAACCAAAAAAGGACAGCACAACTCAAGTGAGCTTTTCACTGTGCCTGTGAACAATTAATTCTCTGCTGATGACTTGGAAAGGGCTATGAAGGTTCAGCAAAATGGATCTCATGTTACTGTAATGGTGCTGCCACCATCTTCTCACAAAGTAGCATTACAAAGGATGGGTACCAAAATGAAATGAGATTTTAAATGTAAATTTATCATGATAAGCTGTTAAGAATCTAGTCATCTCACCGGGCAATGGTGGCGCATGCCTTTAATCCCAGAGGCAGAGCCAGAGGCAGGTGGATTTCTGAGTTCAAGGCCAGCCTGGACTACAGAGTAAGTTCTAGGACAACCAGGGCTACACAGAAAAAAAACCCTGTCTTGGAAAAAAATAAAAACAGAAAACAAACAAACAAACAAACAAAAAAGAATCTAGTCATCTCCCCTAGTAATTACTTGGTTTACAACATTTTGTTTATTCTCAATACTTAGATGAGGCAAACTCTATTGTCCCAAGTTTTAGACAGAAAACTTGTGGTACAAAACCACAGTTAAGGCACAGACTTATGTCTGCACAAGATGCTGAGAATAAGTAGAGCTTGAATGCTCAGTCCTAAATAAGACATCAGGGAACAGAGGAAACAGGGGGAGAAAGACAGCATGAAGGCAAGCTGTGCAGAAGAATTGTAAAAGACCATCTTCTCCCAACATACAGTCATTATAATCACAGACTCTCATCAACTCCAGATGGTTGTGCTGAGTCGGAGCACAAATCTGCCCACCAATATCCAGACAAAGATACCTACCCCTAACCGTGAAATTGTTTCCAACAATCACACAATTCAATTAAACTCAATAAGATGTGCACACATGCGTACAATCACACACACACACACACACACACACACACCATGAAGAGTGACGCAGCTGAGGGAAAGGAAGGCAGGTAGATGATGATGACAGGTATCTACAATGCATGTGTAAAGTTGTCACAGCGCCAACTTTTTAAAAAAAATAAATAATTTTCTGAGATCTCATGGCATTAGAGGGCACAATGCATTAGAGTGACTGATAGTCCTCCACTCTAGGTACATCTGACAAACCAGTGGGCTTCAGAGCGCAGTACTTACCTCAGAAGTAGCCACAATGCCATCAAGTTTCAAAGTTGGTCTTCACAGGGGACAGATAACTAGCAGGAGATATACTTTTCTTCTGTTGGCCATATACAGTCCAATTTGATGGAGCAATGGTCAGCATATTATACTATTAGTTCCACTCTGAAGCACCACAAAAGGGAGATGGAGCTCAGTCTATGGAAAGTGGAACTGGTTGTAAGAACTCTGTGTGGCAGCTCTGTGTGATTTTTGTAATATGCTGGAAGAATGTATCTTTTCAAGGCTCATTTTGGTGGAAAATATTATCTCATATGTCCTCTCCAAATCTTCATGTCATTTAAAACTCACTGAGCCAATTCAAGTTTAGTATCCTTTATCGCATGTGCCCAGGCTTAGAAATGTTTCAGATATCAAATGGTTCTCAGAGATTACAATATTTACATATATAGAGCAATGTATATAGGTGGTGATATATAAACACAGAATTCCCTTATGCTTCATAAATGCATTGCCTTCAGATAATTTTACCCAATGGTTTATTAAACCAACGTTTTGACAATAACCTAACCTATGAAGTCATTTGTACATTTGCACTTATGACATAGTCATGCTAATCAAAAATGTTCATATTTTAAAGCATTACAATTTTTTTATTCTTTTTATATGATTTTAATACTTAACACAAGCAAACAAAAATCTAACTTTCTATCAATCTCCATTAAATCGGGAAGCTGGCATTTGACTTCAAACTGTCCTGTGAACATAGCTCATTGGCTATATAAACATGAAGGCACATATCTGAAATTCAAATGTCTGATTTCAAATAACCAGTCATAGGTCAAAAATGTTGGCAAGATCACTCACAGATGTTTCACAGAAATGGAACGAAGAGAGGTCAACATACTGTAAATACATGTAGTTGCCTGATGTGTCTCTGGCCAATTTCCTCTTCAGCAGAATGCATTTAGTGTAATAAATGTTTCATCTGGGAAGCTTTCCAGATTTGTCATTAAAATAAAAAAGATACAAAAACTAAAAAGGAAGCACAGCTTTTCTTGGTGGATCTTTTTCTCCCAGCACACTATCCATCACATTGCAGAGGCATGCTGAAACATGTGGGTGAGTATAAAAGACTCAGAAGAGAAATGAGAAAGCAGAAGAAAGGGAAATAAAAAATAAGAGAGAGGTAGATTTTACAGGGAAATGTCCTCACTTGTAAACAATTTGAGCTGTCGGCCTCCGTTGTCATCGGCTGGCTGATACCACAATATATGAGGCACACAACTTTTTTCTGGTAATTCTCACCCCCCCAACACCCCCGAAGTGTTTGCAGACTGCTCTGACACCGCCCCCTAGCCCCGCCCCCCATAGTGTTTGCCAACTGCTCTGCTAGTTTTTGTTTGATTGATTGGTTTAGTTTGGTTTTTTTGTTTATATGTTTTCATGTGTAGTTTTTTTAAATCAGGGGTTATGTTAATGAAGTGGGGAAACATGTTTCATATTTTGCAGGCTCCTTACAGTTTCTGGTCATAGCAATAGCCTATGGACTAGATGGCATGGACAACAGATTTATTTAGCCACGGTCGTGAATGGCAGAAGCTACACTCAGAAGACAGGAGCCTATTGAGGGCCCTTCCTGGCTTGTATATGACTACTTCTCCCTTTCTATACACTCCATCTTCTAGTTGTCTACAAGTGGAGCAAAAACAAGAGTTCTGGAGTTTCGTGAGAATGTGAGTCCTACACACTTCTATACATTGTTCATGTTCATTTATGTTGGTCTGCTTTTTATAGATTTATGTCTGACTGGATTTTTCTAATTATATGAAATAAAATATTTCAAAATAGACATAATCTCTGGGTTAAAAGGTAACTTAAGTTCTTTTTAGTCTTTCCAGTAGAAATGGACATCATTAGAGAAAACTGAAAATCCCTGAAAGAGATAAAATACAGGACCAAGGGATCACCTCTGGGTCTAAGATGCTGATTCAGAAAATTAGGAAGTTGCTGTTTGACAAAGATCCAGAAGAATGGACATTAACTGAAACCTCTGATAATGGCCATGGGATGGCAGGCGTAAGAAGATGAAATTTTGCCATCTTCCTCATGACTGTTACCTAAGACCAAATCACCTTCTGAAGTGTATGGTTCTGGGGGAAAAAAAAACAGCATGCAAGGGAACCGAGCAGAGCCTCACAGGTTGTGTGTTGCAAATCCAATCCTGGGAAGGTTGATGAGTATATTAACCTACAAGTTTCAGCGGAAGAAAAATGTGAATAATATCAGCCCTAGAAATAAACAGAGTAGGGTTGGTTCTTACTCCTTCCTGCTCTGACGTCTGTCAGCCATGTTGATAGGTTTTGCAATGCAATCTACAATGCTATATTATAGTTATTCTCAAATAGCCCCAAAGATCCATGTATCAAAGATTTCATCTCCAGTTTTTATTGCATTGAGAAGTAGGAGACTCTTTAAAGGTGGACCTACTGGGTTCTCCTTGGAGTGTGTGACAATGAAGGGGATTTGGGCACTTGGGTCTTTCCTTTTGCTCTCTGTGATATAGCCATGAAAAGAATGTGATTTCTCTGGTAATTTTGTCCCCTACCCCAGACCTGTAGAAGCAGTGGACTGGAACCTATACAACTTGAAGCCAAAATAACCACTCTCTTTTTGTCTCTTTGCTTTTTAAATAAACTTAATTTAAAAAACTTACAAATAAATAAAAACAGCATCAAAAAAAAAAATTAACAAGACCCAAAGTCTGTAAAACTCAATGAATAGGAGTTTTACACAATAAGAATAGGCACTCAGAACAGAAGCTATGGGACATCACACTAAATTTTAAACTTTCAGTATTAGTTATATTTTATTCACTTAGCTACATATAAAACTAAAACTCTGTGGATAAATTATAACTAGATAAACAATTAGCTTTCCATCCTCTGGTATCATTCCTGTCTTAATCATGCTTTCAGTTCTTTCTTATCTCTTTCTATTTAGTATTTTTTAATTTTGATTTTCTTCATGCTATACTGCAACAACATGTACATTTGCTAACACATAAACATATATAATTAGCCAGATTCCACATATGAGAAAGAGCATGCTTTATTTTCTTTCTAATATTTTGTGACCTCAATTATTATTATTATTATTATTATTATTATTATTATGTCTATCCATTTATCTGCAAATTCATTAAAATGTATCAATTATAATTTTACTAAGAGTGAATAGGAGTCTCTCTCCAAATTGATTTTTACAGTGGATGTATCAATTTATTATAATTTTACTAAGAGGAAATAAGTTTCTTTCTCTCTCTCTCTCTCTCTCTCTCTCTCTCTCTCTCTCTCTCTCTCTCTCTCTGTCTCTCTCTCCATCATTTACAACATTTGTTTTCAGGTTGATGAATACTATTCTGATCAGGATAAGTTGTTATTTCAATGTAGTTTTAATTTGTATTTTCTTGAAGGTTAGGAATATGGAACACTTTTTAAATTAGTTATTGACTATGGTATTATTTTATAACTATCTATTCCATTTACTTGCCCAATGTTTTATTGGCAGTTTTATTTTCTTGGTATTTAATATTCTCCAAATCTTAGTAAATTCCAGATAGTATCCCCTTGTCTGGAGTGAAGCTGGTAAAGACTTTCCCTGACTCGTTCTGTGGGCTGTCTTTTAGATTCTGCTAACTGTTTTTCTGTGTTTAATTCCATGTAGTCCCATCTGTTGTCATGTGGGTTTGATTCCTGTACTGGTGTTCTTTTTAAAAAGTTCTTGCCCTCCTCAATATCATGAAGGGCATCACCTCTTGGATTGTCTTCTAAAACTGTCAGTGTTTCAGGTTTGAAATTAAGGACTTTGATCCATTTTGAATTGATTTTTGTACTGTGTGAAAAATAAGAGTATAATTTAATACTTCTGAAGGTAGAGATCCAGGTTTCCCAGCATCATTTGTTGAATAGGCTCTCTTCTTTCCAATGCATATTTTTTTACTTCTTTGTCAAAAATTAAGTGGGCATGGCTTTTATGTTTTATTTCTGGGTCATCTATTCTCTTCCATTGGTCTACATTTCTATTTTTGTGCTAGTATCAGGCCATTTTATCATTATAGCTCTATATGATAATTTAAAGTTGGGTACTTCTCTTTATAAATTAATTATTTCAAGTGTTTGTTATAGTAACAGCAAGTTGTTTATCACATAAATGCTTAATTAAGAAGATATACATGAGTATATCAAATATACATTCATGTATTAGCATACATACTTATTTATATTTTTATTTGAAATTTTCTTCAAACTGTATAATTACCAAAAATAATGTTCAAAAACAGATTTGTAACTAGTATGTTTAGTGATTATGTCTGTTAAATATTAAGATTTCTGCTAGCACTATTAGAGAGCAATTATGCTTTTAAATACATTTAACACAGTTCACTCAGAGCTACAGAATATACAGTATTTTGTTTCATGTGTTTGGTAGTAATGCAAGCTTAGTTCAGTACTTCATATAACCTGACTGAATGATATTTGGAAGATTATGTTGAAGTTTGTAAAGAAATAATGAATGGAAACAAACTACATTCTACTGAAGAAACCATTGTTCTTCAGACAGTGAATGCTACTGGATGTTGCAAAAGAACACTGTCAAACATTTGTGAAAAATTAGAAAACTAAAATTACATGCAATCCTGTGAGGAACTAAACAGGTATTTCTAACATGCATCATGGTCCTTTCTCAAATCTGTCAGAAAGGTGAGCTTCATATGAAATGGTTATTGTTGAAACCAAAAAAAGATGCTCTGAGGAGGATCTCATTCAAACACTATGCTCTTTCCAAAACAGCAACATTGAAAGAAGAAAACCACATAGACTCCAAAGAAGGAACTATTATGGTGAGCCAAAAGGCAAACTTTGAAGTTTTCTGGAAGAAAAACACAGAACTAGTACTCAAAACAAGCACCCATGACAGCAGACAGGGGAAGCTGCCATTAAGAGTACAAGTCACCCAGGAGAATGAATGCTCAACCAACAAAACCAAGAGCCATCAAATCATAAAAAACCTTCAAGGAATTTGACTGCGAGTGGCTAACCAATGACTGGTCCAACTTGAGGTCTATACCATGAGAGAGAGCCCATGCCTGACACTACTACCTGGCCAGGATTCAGAGGCCGGATAGCCCAAACACCTAGAGACTTCATCTAACCTCTGAAGAAAGCAGATGCAGAGACCCACAGCCAAACATTAAGCTAAGCTTGGGAACCCTGAAAAAGAGGAGGAAAAGGATTGTAGGAGCCTAAAAGGTCAAGGACATTGTGAGAACTTGACCCACTGAATCAATTAACCAGGGCTTATAAAGGCTCACAGAGACTAGATCCAAATCACAGAGCCAGTGTGGGTCTGAGCTAGGTCCTTTGCATATACAATGTGGTTGTGTAAATACCATTGTATTGGGACCCCTAACAATGGAAATAGGGTTGTCTATGATTCCTTTGCCTGCCCTTGGGACCGTTTTTTCTCCTATTAGGTTGCTTCATCCAGCCGTGATATGAGAGTTTGTGCCTAGTCTTTTTATTTTTTTTTTGTTAACCTTTTTTTAATTGGATATTTTATTTATTTACATTTCAAATGGCACCCACCTTCCCAGTTTCCTATCCTCAAACCCCCTACTATGCCCCCTCCCCTTGCTTCTATGAGGGTGCTCTTCACCCTCCCACCCACCCCTACCTCACCTCCCTAGCATCCCCCTACACTGTGACATCAAGACTGTATAAGACCAAGAGCCTCCGCTCCCACTGATGTCAGATAAGGCCATCCTCTGCTACATATGCAGCTGGAGTCATGATTCTCTCCATGTACACACTCTTTGGTTGGTTATTTATTCCCTGGGAGCTCTGGCTGTCTGGTTAGTTAATGTTGTTGTTCTCCCTAAGGGTTGCAAACCCCTTCAGCTCCTTCAGTCCTTCCTCTAACTCCTCCATTGCGGTCCCCATGCTTAGTCCAATGGTTGGCTGCATGCATCCACATCTGTTTTTGGTCAGGCTTTGTCAGAGCCTCTAGTGAGACAGCTATACCAGGCTTCTGTTAGCAAGCAGTTCATGGCATCAGCAATAGTATCTAGATTTGGTGTCTGCGTATGGGACGGATCCCCAGGTGAGGCAGTCTCTGGATAGCCTTTCCTTCAGTCTCTGCTCCACTCTTTGTCCCTATATTTCCTTTAGACAGGAACAATTCTGGGTTAAAATTTTGGAGATGAATGTGTGGTCCCATCCATCAACCAGAGACTGTACCTAACCCCGGGATATAGTCTCTACAGGTTCTCCATCTTGTTTGTTATTCTTTTTGTAACTTGTTATGACTTGTTTGGTCAATATCCCTGGGAGGCTTGCTCTTTTCTGAAGGGAAACAGAAAAGAGGCAGATCTATGGGAGAGAAGAGGTGTTGGAGGTTGGCTGATAAGAGTGGAGAGAAGAGAAACTGAGGTCAGGATAAAGTGTATCCTAAAGTATGAGAGAAAAATATTTACTTAAAAATGGCCATAATTAGGATTTGCAATGAACAGTCCTTTCTCTCATTTTATTAAATAGAAGTCTTGTCAATGATAGATACTTTGTTCTGTTTTTATATACAGAACTGTTTCAGTTCTTATATTAACACCAGTTGTTGATAATGTATATGCATCAAGTGGAAAAAAACACAATTTTTAGATAAACACGTGTCATTTATTCTTTCAAAATAAAGAGCATGATTTAATAATAAATGAGAAAATATGTTTTAAAAGAAAAAGTAATTTGGAGGAGTGTTTTTAAATTAATGTTTGGAATAATTTCATTTTTACACTCAGGAACTATAAATGTTCTTAAAAATGTCCTGTCCAGACATTTGAAAAAATTCTCAGTTTACTTTAAAAAATAAAAGAATGGACTCTATTGGATATTAATACTAAAAATAGATATCAAAAATGCAGAGAAATATAAAAGAAAATAGGAGAGTAAAATAAAGTGTCCTAAAAAGTCATAAGGAATTATACTATTAACAACCTAAAATTTCCCATGACACACATAAGTTGGTGTATAAATATCTATATATAGTTCAAATAAAAGTTTCCCATCTGAGCTGACAATGCTCTATGCAGGAGCCATAGACCACCTAACAAAACCCCAACAAGCAGGAATGATAAACCCTGTTTAAGTTGTTGGTCAAAGTTGTCAAAGAGGCTTCCAAAACATTACAGTCTACTGTTACCACCCTTGGTTGCCCACCCCCAGAGGTAAAAGTTAAGCACCTATTGTCTCTACTGCTTAAGACACCAAGCTCTTTAAACCCAGTGATCAGAAGTGTCCTCTAACCTGGATCTGACCTGATGACCAGCTCTCATGATACCAGAAGACACCACACAAGCTTCCAAAGGGAAGCAGCCAACAATCCAATCTATGTATGAAGGTTATACAGAACAGCAAACCTCAGCATCCTATGAAAACCTTAAGGGTATAGTAGTAGGACATATACCATGCTTGCCGGTAACCAACAGCTCTCTAATTAAGAGCTAAGACCTGCTAAGCAAGCGGGAAACTAAGCCCAGTACTGGAAATCTAGCCAACTACCCAGAACTAGTGAATCATTAATCTTAGGGGAGAACCTACAACCACTACCCAACTAAACCACTATAATCACTATCTATTTTACAAATGTTTATCTCTATACCCACATAAAGTGTATTTCCAACTCTCTATCAAAGAAACTTCTATTTGCAATAGACAGAAACCATTACAATAAAATACAGCCAATCAAAATTCCATTGTCAGGCCCAAGCCCAATCTCAATCAATATATCTACAAGTCAACTCCAGCCCCTACGGCTCAGGGATGAATGTGGAAATAGTTGGGTGGAGAGAACAAATAATAATATAAGGAGAGCAAGAGGAATGGAGAGTTTGCTGAGAAATCTTGTCTCTTAGAAATGTCAGAAGCTATACTTGAAGTTTGACTTACATGGTTGTCAAACCATGGCCTGCAATGAACAAGAAAGACCCCAGTTGATATGCCACTGTTAACGGAAGAAGTACAGAAGACATAAACCCTATACAAATTTAAAGACAGCTAAGAAATACTGGGAGTAGGAAACATAGCCTTCCGTGGAAAGAACACATTAAATGGTTATCTAATACCAAATAGTCAGAACCTCAAAATACACACATACAAGTGACATACAGACTGAATAGGTTGTATATTTATGAAGTATTTGTGTGTGTGTGTGTGTGTGAGAGAGAGAGAGAGAGAGAGAGACAGACAGACAGACAGACAGAGAGAGAGAGAGAGAGAGAGAGAGAGAGAACAAATTTTTAAAGAAAGCAACAAGGAGTAGTTATATGGGAAGGTTTGGAGTAAGGAAAGGAGAAAAATTATCTAATTATTGTATTATCTCAAAAAAATAAAGAAGTTTATAAAATTGGTATCAAGAAAAATGAAATTATAAAATTTTCTATGAAAATCATAATCAGTAAATATCTATGTCTAGTAAGTTTATTTATATTTATATTTTTACATAGTTTAGAAGTTTTATAAATCTTTAGGACACATTAAAGTCAAAAATAAAATAAATGCCTGCTGAATCTGTGCCTTTATTTTCACTCTAAACATAAACACCTCAATATAAGCTCTCATGCTTTCACATGGAGATGAAAAAGTAATACAACTGACAGACTTTCTGCATTTACATTTGTCTTTGGCTCTCTTAGTCTCCTTTCTCACTTAACATCCCATGATCAAATTGTCTGGATAACCACCCTTTATTTTTTCTCCTATATTTCAATTAAGTTTAGTTTTCCTTTTGTGGAGGATACATCCCAGTAACTGAGAAGTTAGACATGAATTTCATTGTCTGATGAGTATAGGAGTCCATTTTCATTAACAGACTGTAATACCTGAAGCAAGTTTACTTTATAAAGAATAAATGTATTGAGATACTCGAGTGTGTCATATCAGTATTTTCTTGGTTCTTCAGAAGAGAGTGTACCAGTAAGACAAATCATATCAGCAAATAAGAAACCAGACAGTGATCAAGGGGTCAGGCTCAGGCTTAAATAACAGATTCCACTCAGGAGATTTCAATAGAGGTTAACACCACTCCCTTCTAAGGATAGAGCTCATCAGTTCTTAGTCTTAAAGGGGCAAACTACCAACACATGGGTAGAACTTGGGGAAGCAGCAGTGACTACACACAAATGGCCACAGCCTTTCTGTTTTTACTAAAACTTCCCGAAAGTCTTATTCACCTTTGATCTTCAGAACTTAGTCATTATTCATGACATATGACCAATTACTGTTATTTAATTCAAAACTGAGTGAATGTGGCATAAAGGGACAGGTAAATATCACAAGAGCAAATATTAAATGAAATTTGAAGTCATTCCAATAATTTTTACTTTGTAACAATCCTGACTGAATATTTCAGCTGTTAATACCTGTGAAATAAAGAGTTTGATTAGTATTGTGGAGAAAGTATATTAAAACAGGATTTAAGGAAAGTTTTCTACTATAATTTGTGATGTTCATTGGTTTAAGACATACCTACAGCATTAAGTGTGGCAAACCATTAGATTTGTCTTTGATGGTGATTCCAGAAAGAACACTATAGATGTCTATTTGGAACAATTTTATGGGCTGAGATCAAAGACTGAGGAAAAGAGAAGAGCAGCTTGAACATCTCTTTATCTGTCTGCTTTCCTGACTGAGGACAAAATGTCTCATGCTCCAACTTGTATGATTACTGGATTTTGGATACCAATTAGGTGTTCATCCATTGGAAGACTATTTATCCTCTTCTTAGAACTCCTTAGTTGCCTGAAAATCTTTGTCTAGGGTTTGGACCATCTGAGCCTTTTCATCCACACTGGCCTGTCTATTGGTGCCACCTTTGTTCATGTCATATTTTGGCACTTATGTTTGGGGGCACATCAAGTACAGTTTCTGACAATCCTAGGTTAGAAAATTTCACAGCAAACTTCATTTCTCTGTCTCTTATTATATTTCTGCCTTCTTCTACCCACACTATTTTCATCAAGGCTTTCCAGTTGTGAACCTGAATTAATCCTTCCTTTCTATAAGTTGATTCTTGACAGACACTCAATCACAATGACAAAAGTAACAAATATGGGGAATTGGTATTGAGAAATGGTGCTGTGTCTGTGATTAGTTTGGAGGAATTTGTAAATGTATGGAGTTGTTTGCTACCAGAGCCCTCCAATACTATGAGCAGAACTTAATGAACCATTCTAATGAGAGAATAAAATATAAATGCAGACAGGAAAACTGAGATCATGCAGTTGCATAATAGAACACTGGCTCTTTGGGAAAAGGGCTATTCATTTGTGTTGTATTATGGTCTTGTTGGTGACATGTAAGGAGAGAAATTCAAAAGTAATTTGCTAATGTGTTTCATGGAAGACATCACAGCCTTCAGAGTGTGGTTCTTACTTACTGTTCTTATCCAGATTTACAGAAATAGAAAACAGCAAGTGCCACTAAAGACATGAAAAATGTGGAGAGTTTGGAATAGAAGGAAGTGTGGAAAAATTTAAAGATGTAAAGCAAGCAAAGCATCTGTAACAGCTAAAGAGGCGACTTAGGACAAACTTTGACTTTTCACTGACCTCGACTGGAGAGGTGCCTTAAAGTCAAAAGCTTCCCACTAAAATGATTTTCCTTGGAAATATTTAAATCCATTTGAAAAGAGGAACGTTAAGGTGAGAATGTCACTTGAAGAGATACTTTGGTTGGTGGTTGAGACCCTGGGAGCTCTGAAGGTACTACTTAGTTCATATTGTTGTTAGTCC